>NC_074681.1:21197389-21542389 GCF_029448725.1 Salvelinus fontinalis | reverse complement strand
TGATTTTGTTCTATTTCTACTATATAACATTAAATAAACAAAAGACCTTCCCACATGTAAGTGACACACCCTTTTCTCTGGCTTTGAACACTTCCTCGTGACTGATATCACTTCCTGTACAGGTATAGGCATCTGCATTGCTTGCTGTTTGTGGTTTTAGGCTGGGTTTCTGTACAGCACTTTGTGACATCGGCTGATATAAAAAGGGCTTTATAAATACATTTGATTGATTGATAGTTCGTGCTATCTGGGGTCCTTGGGGTGTCCCAATCCTAAACCTAACCTTAACCCCTACCCTAACCATAACCCTAACCCTTACCTAACCTTAACCGTTTTAAATTTCAACTTCAATTGGGTGACATCAGATTTGACACGTCCCAAGGATACCGTTTAGACTTAGAGGCTCTGATACAGGTTTCTTGACTGATACTTTACGCAATTCATATGATATGACAATATGGCTATTGGCTGCACTCTCTATTCTCTTCCAGTGTGACTCCCTACAGCCTTATGTTACCATGAAACTAGGTGCTGTGGCATCTTTTCTGGTAGACTATGAAAGATAGAAATCTGCGACCTTAGATTTCCATATTTACTGGTATATTCTTGCTTTAGATAGATATTAATCTCGGTTAACCCAGAACTAAAACCTTGCGTAAATTGGTCAACATATTCGAGCAACAGTAGTTGTCACGAAGGGATATCTATGTCAGTAATCAAGTTTTCAAGATATAGAAATTTCAAAATATAGAAATACAGCCGGTATGATGCATTTTGTAAGTTATATATCTTTGAGAACTTGATTACTGACATGCAAAATATGTTTGGACTATATCAACAATGGAATGAAACATATACCGAAATATAATTTTTGGGTGAAATTTTCCTTTAAGCACTGCCTTCGCCCTAATCCTGATGCTCCAAATAACCAGTGATGAAAACCCAAAGACCAGAACTTTGTCCCATGCAGCCCATCCCTTCGTGACAGATTATACGTTTCTACGAGAGATTAGATAGCTATCCTTGCTAGGAAATTAGATATCCAATTCCTAGCTAGATTGTTGCTAGCATTTTAACACACCCCTATCCATATTGACGGGACGGCAGTGGAGAAGGTGGAAAGCTTCAAGTTCCTCGGTATACACATCACTGACAATCTGAAATTATCCACCCACACAGACAGTGTGGTGAAGAAGGCGCAACAGCGCCTCTTCAACCTCAGGAGGCTGAAAAAATTTGGCTTGGCCCCTAAAATCCTCACAAACTTTTACAGATGCACAATTGAGGACCTCCTGTCGGGCTGTATCACCGCTTGGTACGGCAACTGCACCGCCCACAACCACAGGGCTCTCCAGCGGGTGGTGCGGTCTGCCCAACACATCACCAGGGGAAACTACCTGCCCTCTAGGACACCTACAGTACCCGATGTCACAGGAAGGCCAAAAAGATCATCAAGGACAACAACCACCCGAGCCACTGCCTGTTAACCCCGCTGTCACCCAGAAGGCGAGGTCAGTACAGGTGTATCAAAGCTGGGACCGAGAGACTGAAAAACAGCTTCTATCTCAAGGCCATCAGACTGTTAAATAACCATCACTAGCCGGCTTCCACCCGGTTAAGCAACCCTGCACATTAGAGGCTGCTGCCCTATGTACATAGACTTGAAATCACTGGCCACTTTAATAATGGAACACTAGTCACTTTAATAATGTTTAAATCATGTTTACATACTGCTTTACTCATCTCATATGTATATATTGTATTGTATTCTATTCTACTGTATTTTAGTCAATGCCACTCCAACATTGCTCGAACTATTATTTATATATTTCTTAATTCCATTATTTTACATTTAGAATTGTGTGTATTGTTGTGAATTGTTAGATACTACTGCACTGTTTTGAGCTAGGAACACAAGCATTTCGCAACACCTGCAATAACATCTGCTAAATATGTGTATGTGACCAATAAAATGTGATTTGACTTCCCTGCTCACATCATTTTTTCTGCCATAATAGTGTAATTTACAGCATGATATGTGTGTAAACAATGTGAAAATGAATACTGTACAGTTTTACATAATAGGAAATGCACTTTGATGGGAAGATAATATGGTATGTTTGTCATTTTCTTCATTCCAAAACGTCTTCAAATGTCCTTCTCATCATGAGTATCATTGAGTATGGGTAATGTCATCATGAGTATCATTGAGTATGGGTAATGTCATCATGATTATCATTGAGTATGGGTAATGTCATCATGATTATCATTGAGTATGGGTAATGTCATCATGATTATCATTGAGTATGGGTAATGTCATCATGATTATCATTGAGTATGGGTAATGTCATCATGATTATCATTGAGTATGGGTAATGTCATCATGATTATCATTGAGTATGGGTAATGTCATCATGATTATCATTGAGTATGGGTAATGTCATCATGATTATCATTGAGTATGGGTAATGGGTGTCTGTCCATAGAGTTGACTGGATTCTAGTCTGGTAGTTTGCTCCATTTATGCATTCAAAGCAAATTAGCACCCAGATTACTTGAGTAACACATGATGACAAGATTTGATTCAGGTTTGGTTTGATATTCATATTGATTCTCTATTTTTTTTTAAAATATGTATATCATTGTTATTTATCTATTTATTCAAATTTGCTCATTTTATGTGCTCTCCTGTATTGCATCTTCAATGGCATCATATTAAACGTAAAAAAAAACAGTTCATGAAATAACCCCTAGAAAATGGGAATATTTTGTGTAAAGTTCTACCATATCTAGAAAACAAATGGTTGTCTATGCTCTTCCTCTTTTGTCCTCCCTCTCCAATTTCCCAGACCCCTATCAGCACTAGAAACCAGAAATTATAACTACAACTCATTCCAATTCCATGACATCGACCTTCCATCCTCTCATGTTGTGTCTGTATATTGATTATAGAAGGGGAATCCATTTCCCCCTGGAGGCCTGAGCTGAGGGAACAGGGATGTGTCGCAGGCAGCTGTCTGCTGGATGAAGGGCACTTAACATAAGCCTGACTGACACAATGCTCTAAGGCTACGTTTACACAGGCAGCCCAATTCTGATCTTTTTTTCACAAATTGTTTTTTCTTTACCAATCAAATCAGCTCTGAGAAAGATTTCATGTGAAAAGGTCTGATGTGATTGGTCAAAAATATCAGAATTGATCTACCTGTGTAAATGTAGCCTTAGTGTATGGTGTCAGTCAGGCTGATGGTAAGTCTCCTTCATCCAGCAGACAGTTATCACCAGCCTGACTGACACATGATATTCTGTCTGTCAGATAAACCTTCACACTCATGGTGTAGAGAGAACAGACAGAGCGACAGAGGGTGAGGGGAGAGAAAGAGGACAGACAGAGTGACAGAGGGTGAGGGGAGAGAAAGAGGACAGACAGAGCGACAGAGGCTGAGAGGAGAGAAAGAGGACAGACAGAGTGACAGAGGGTGAGGGGAGAGAAAGAGGACAGACAGAGTGACAGAGGGTGAGGGGAGAGAAAGAGGACAGACAGAGCGACAGAGGCTGAGGGGAGAGAAAGAGGACAGACAGAGTGACAGAGGGTGAGGCGAGAGAAAGAGAACAGACAGAGTGACAGAGGGTGAGGGGAGAGAAAGAGGACAGACAGAGTGACAGAGGGTGAGGGGAGAGAAAGAGGACAGACAGAGTGACAGAGGGTGAGGGGAGAGAAAGAGGACAGACAGAGTGACAGAGGGTGAGGGGAGAGAAAGAGGACAGACAGAGTGACAGAGGCTGAGGGGAGAGAAAGAGGACAGACAGAGTGACAGAGGGTGAGGGGAGAGAAAGAGGACAGACAGAGTGACAGAGGGTGAGGGGAGAGAAAGAGGACAGACAGAGTGACAGAGGGTGAGGGGAGAGAAAGAGGACAGACAGAGTGACAGAGGGTGAGGGGAGAGAAAGAGGACAGACAGAGCGACAGAGGCTGAGGGGAGAGAAAGAGGACAGACAGAGCGACAGAGGCTGAGGGGAGAGAAAGAGGACAGACAGAGTGACAGAGGGTGAGGGGAGAGAAAGAGGACAGACAGAGCGACAGAGGCTGAGGGGAGAGAAAGAGGACAGACAGAGCGACAGAGGCTGAGGGGAGAGAAAGAGGACAGACAGAGTGACAGAGGGTGAGGGGAGAGAAAGAGGACAGACAGAGTGACAGAGGGTGAGGGGAGAGAAAGAGGACAGACAGAGTGACAGAGGGTGAGGGGAGAGAAAGAGGACAGACAGAGTGACAGAGGGTGAGGGGAGAGAAAGAGGACAGACAGAGCGACAGAGGCTGAGGGGAGAGAAAGAGGACAGACAGAGCGACAGAGGCTGAGGGGAGAGAAAGAGGACAGACAGAGCGACAGAGGCTGAGGGGAGAGAAAGAGGACAGACAGAGTGACAGAGGGTGAGGGGAGAGAAAGAGAACAGACAGAGTGACAGAGGGTGAGGGGGGAGAAAGAGGACAGACAGAGTGACAGAGGGTGAGGGGAGAGAAAGAGGACAGACAGAGTGACAGAGGGTGAGGGGAGAGAAAGAGGACAGACAGAGTGACAGAGGGTGAGGGGAGAGAAAGAGGACAGACAGAGTGACAGAGGGTGAGGGGAGAGAAAGAGGACAGACAGAGCGACAGAGGCTGAGGGGAGAGAAAGAGGACAGACAGAGCGACAGAGGCTGAGGGGAGAGAAAGAGAACAGACAGAGTGACAGAGGGTGAGGGGAGAGAAAGAGGACAGACAGAGTGACAGAGGGTGAGGGGAGAGAAAGAAAACAGACAGAGCGGCAGAGGGTGAGGGGAGAGAAAGAGAACAGACAGAGTGACAGAGGCTGAGGGGAGAGAAAGAGGACAGACAGAGTGACAGAGGGTGAGGGGAGAGAAAGAGGACAGACAGAGTGACAGAGGGTGAGGGGAGAGAAAGAGGACAGACAGAGTGACAGAGGCTGAGGGGAGAGAAAGAGGACAGACAGAGCGGCAGAGGCTGAGGGGAGAGAAAGAGGACAGGGAAAGAGGAGAAAGAGAGAGCAGGTGACTGGGAGGGGGAGACCTGGGGAATGTAGCTCCCATAGGACTATGAAATCGGAGTTGCAATTAGGATCTGATCAAAACGCTAAATGTTAAATGCTTCCAGTACATTGGTTTGAACCTGCATACGCTGAGTGAGTGACTTCTCAGCACCCAATAACCCCTAACCCCACTGGAAGGGCTATTTAATGACCCCTAACCCCACTGGAAGGGTTATTTAATGACCCCTAACCCCACTGGAAGGGCTATTTAATGACCCCTAACCCCACTGGAAGGGATATTTAATGACCCCTAACCCCACTGGAAGGGCTATTTAATGACTCCTAACCCCACTGGAAGGTATATTTAATGACTCCTAACCTCACTGGAAGGGCTATTTAATGACCCCTAACCCCACTGGAAGGGCTATTTAATGACTCCTAACCTCACTGGAAGGGCTATTTAATGACTCCTAACCCCACTGGAAGGGCTATTTAATGACCCCTAACCCCACTGGAAGGGCTATTTAATGACCCCTAACCTCACTGGAAGGGATATTTAATGACCCCTAACCTCACTGGAAGGGCTATTTAATGACCCCTAACCTCACTGGAAGGGATATTTAATGACCCCTAACCCCACTGGAAGGGATATTTAATGACCCCTAACCCCACTGGAAGGGCTATTTAATGACTCCTAACCTCACTGGAAGGGCTATTTAATGACTCCTAACCCCACTGGAAGGGATATTTAATGACCCCTAACCCCACTGGAAGGGCTATTTAATGACCCCTAACCTCACTGGAAGGGATATTTAATGACCCCTAACCTCACTGGAAGGGATATTTAATGACCCCTAACCTCACTGGAAGGGATATTTAATGACCCCTAACCTCACTGGAAGGGATATTTAATGACCCCTAACCTCACTGGAAGGGTTATTTAATGACCCCTAACCCCACTGGAAGGGCTATTTAATGACCCCTAACCCCACTGGAAGGGCTATTTAATGACCCCTAACCTCACTGGAAGGGATATTTAATGACCCCTAACCTCACTGGAAGGGATATTTAATGACCCCTAACCTCACTGGAAGGGATATTTAATGACCCCTAACCCCACTGGAAGGGCTATTTAATGACCCCTAACCTCACTGGAAGGGATATTTAATGACCCCTAACCTCACTGGAAGGGCTATTTAATGACTCCTAACCCCACTGGAAGGGTTATTTAATGACCCCTAACCTCACTGGAAGGGCTATTTAATGACTCCTAACCTCACTGGAAGGGTTATTTAATGACCCCTAACCCCACTGGAAGGGTTATTTAATGACCCCTAACCTCACTGGAAGGGCTATTTAATGACTCCTAACCTCACTGGAAGGGTTATTTAATGACTCCTAACCTCACTGGAAGGGTTATTTAATGACCCCTAACCCCACTGGAAGGGTTATTTAATGACCCCTAACCCCACTGGAAGGGCTATTTAATGACTCCTAACCTCACTGGAAGGGTTATTTAATGACCCCTAACCTCACTGGAAGGGATATTTAATGACCCCTAACCCCACTGGAAGGGCTATTTAATGACCCCTAACCCCACTGGAAGGGATATTTAATGACCCCTAACCCCACTGGAAGGGATATTTAATGACCCCTAACCCCACTGGAAGGGTTATTTAATGACCCCTAACCCCACTGGAAGGATTATTTAATGACCCCTAACCTCACTGGAAGGGCTATTTAATGACTCCTAACCCCACTGGAAGGGCTATTTAATGACCCCTAACCCCACTGGATAGGTTATTTAATGACCCCTAACCTCACTGGAAGGGTTATTTAATGACCCCTAACCTCACTGGAAGGGTTATTTAATGACCCCTAACCCCACTGGAAGGGCTATTTAATGACCCCTAACCCCACTGGAAGGGCTATTTAATGACCCCTAACCTCACTGGAAGGGATATTTAAT
This sequence comes from Salvelinus fontinalis, assembly GCF_029448725.1. Taxonomy (NCBI): domain Eukaryota; kingdom Metazoa; phylum Chordata; class Actinopteri; order Salmoniformes; family Salmonidae; genus Salvelinus; species Salvelinus fontinalis. The sequence goes on along the minus strand of NC_074681.1, from coordinate 21,535,396 downwards.
GACCCCTAACCTCACTGGAAGGGATATTTAATGACCCCTAACCCCACTGGAAGGGTTATTTAATGACCCCTAACCTCACTGGAAGGGATATTTAATGACTCCTAACCCCACTGGAAGGGATATTTAATGACCCCTAACCCCACTGGAAGGGCTATTTAATGACCCCTAACCTCACTGGAAGGGATATTTAATGACCCCTAACCCCACTGGAAGGGATATTTAATGACCCCTAACCCCACTGGAAGGGCTATTTAATGACCCCTAACCCCACTGGAAGGGATATTTAATGACCCCTAACCCCACTGGAAGGGTTATTTAATGACCCCTAACCTCACTGGAAGGGCTATTTAATGACCCCTAACCTCACTGGAAGGGCTATTTAATGACCCCTAACCCCACTGGAAGGGATATTTAATGACCCCTAACCCCACTGGAAGGGCTATTTAATGACCCCTAACCCCACTGGAAGGGATATTTAATGACCCCTAACCCCACTGGAATGGTTATTTAATGACCCCTAACCCCACTGGAAGGGCTATTTAATGACCCTAATGACCCCTTTTGCATGCTTAAGCAATGTTGTACCTTCTGAAAACCTGAGTTAAACCTTAAAACATTGGGTACTTGTACATATCACATTGTTCACTTTATCATTCCCAAAAACAGTGTACATCCATTGGTAGCGGTACTGGAACCAGGGGGCGAGTGTTGTACCTGGAATAAAGGTACTGGAACCAGGGGGCGAGTGTTGTACCTGGAATAAAGGTACTGGAACCAGGGGGCGAGTGTTGTACCTGGAATAAAGGTACTGGAACCAGGGGGCGAGTGTTGTACCTGGAATAAAGGGTCCCTGTCTATGTTTCTGGTCATTTTGTGTAGAGAAAAAGATCTGTACACTTTCAAAATCCCAGATGTTTTGTAATGCCTTGATACCTACTTTAGATTTCGAGGGACCAACCAATGTATATATTCATTTAGGATTTTTCCTTCCCCTTCCCCCCCAATTAAATAAAAGAGACAAAGAAAGAAGAAACGAGATGTGTTCACTTCACTTCCTGTACAATAGAATAAAATAACCATGACGGCAGAGATGACTAGTGAACAACAGAGGATGCAATGCAGACATCCACATCACACAACATTCAGAGATACAGCATCATCAACAGAACCGTGGAGAAATAGGGGGTGGGCTAATTGCAACGGCTAAGAAAAGAGACTTTGTGTCCTCGACTTTGTGTCCAATCTACAGTAGGTATCAAGGCATTACAAAACATCTGGGATTTTGAAAGTGTACAGATCTTATTTTCCCCTTTTTTTTAATACCAATACCATGTATTATTGTTATGAAATAAAAAATATTTCTTAACATGGTATTTATTTAATAAGAATAAGGTCAGAAAAGTTGGAATACTTCATTAATCAAAGGTACATGTGAGGTTTATCATCCAGTTTTGCCTGGTCTGGGCTCTGCATAGATTCTCTCAGTGCCTGGCTGACGTGGGCAGCATTTGTCTGTCTCCATTTTACGCAACCCCGCCGCTCCATCAGCCCAACACTGAGAATAGATCACAGAGCAGGTGAGTCAGAGCACAGGGAGGGAGGCGAGCAGATGAGTCAGAGCATAGAGACAGGAAGGGGAAGGAGGGGATACAGAGCGGGGGAAAGAGGGAGAAAGAGAGAGGGCAGGACAGCAGAGAGAGTAGGTGAGTGAGTCAGACCGGAGAGCAAGTGAGAGAAATTAAAAGATGGAAGGTGAAAGAGGGAGAGAATAGGGTGAGGAATTTCCAGGGACGTGATCAGCACAAAAACGAAAAAAGGATACCAGTGCATCTTCAATCATTCAGATGCCTGACGCCATATTATCCCGGTTTACCTGAGGTCTGATGAAACCCTTTTCACGTTTTCAGAGCCCCTCATTTCAGTTTCATAGTCAAGAATCCCACTCAATCCCCCTCTGGGGCAAGTGTTCACTCCAATGTCAGTGTAGGTGTGAAATAAACTGTAAAAGCGCATGGTCATTAAACACCAGCAGTTTAATGACCATACACTGTGTACAAAACATTGAGTTGCACCCCCCTTTGCCCCAAGAATAGCCTCAATTCATCAGGGCATGGACTGTACAAGGTGTGGAAAGCATTCTACAGGGATGCTGGCCCATATTGACTCCAATGCTTTCCACAGCTGTACACAGCACTTCAATAGTACTTTAAAGTATTTTTACTTACGTAGTTGTTTTGAGTATCTGTACTTTACTATTCATATATTTGACTACTTTTACTTCACTATATTCCTTAAAGATAATGTACTTTTCTCACCAGTTTCCCTGACACCTAAAAGTCCTCATTACATTTTAAATGTAAGGACAGGAAAGGAAAATGGTCCAATTCACACACTTATTAAGAGAACATCCCTGGTCACCCTGCTGCCTCTGATCTGGCAGACTCACTAAACACACATGCTTCGTTAGTAAATAATGTCTGAGTGTTGGTGTATACCACTGGCTGTCCATACACTTAAAAACAAGAAAATTGTGCCGTCTGGTTTACTTAATATACAGAATTTGAAATTATTTTTACTCTTACTTTGGATACTTAGGTATATTTTAAACCAAATATTTTTACTTTTACTCAAGAAGTCTTTTACTGGGTGACTTCCACTTGAGTCATTTTCTATTAAAAGTATCTTTACTTTTACTTAAGTACGACAATTGGGTACTTTTTCCACCACTGCAGTTGTGCCAAGTTGGCTAGATGTCCTTTGGGAGGTGGACCATTCTTAATACACACGGGAAACTGCTGAGTGGAAAAACTCAGGCGCGTTGCAGTTCTCGACACACTCAACCCAGAGTGCTTGGCACCTACTACCACACCCCGTTCAAAGGCACCGAAATATTTTGTCTTGCCCATTCACCCTCTGAATGGCACACATACACAATCCATGTCTCAAGGCTTAAAAATCATTATTTAACCCATCCCCTACACTGATTGAAGTGGATTTAACAAGTGAGATTTATAAAGGGATCATAATCTTCACTTTGACAGTCTGTGTAAAAGAAAGAGCAGCTGTTCTTATTGTTTTGTACACTCAGTGTACGTTCAGAATATAAAATGGGAGCCAGACAACAAACAGGGTTTGGATGGGACGTGTTTTATATAAATAATAATTAAAAAAGATTTATTGGAAAAAATAAACAAAACCTAATGAACACAATAAAGCCCCTCCCAACACACCAGTGGTGGAAGTCAAGGTTTCAGTCCGTTTGTCTGTCCTTAACTGAGCAATTTCCCTTTCTCAAAGTTCAAGCCAGCATGCAGTTTTTATATCAGTATCACTATCCTCATAGTTAAAATGAATAGCTATTCTTTATCAACCTAATTCCTTTTACAATGTATCTTTAGGTTCTGTCAAATAAAAGGTTGTCTGAGAAATAAAACCAACGGGGTCAGAGTTCACGAAGGTGGGACTTGCACGGCCAGCCATGCCTCCTCTGGGACAGCCTGAGAGGGGAGGACGGAGGGAGCAAAAGAACAGAGGGGGAACGGAAACACAAAGAGCCACTTCACACAAAGACCCGAGGGTACAGTCTGTTTCTCTGCTGCTCTCTGTCCATCTCTCCGCATGACATCCTTGAAGAGTTCTTCGCCAAATGGTTCAGGAGGAACAACATCAGCAGTTCTCTCACCCTTGCCAAGGAGGGGAAAAGATAAACCTAGGAGGAGAGAGAGGCAAGCGTTATTCTAGTTCATTTCATTGTACAACTATTGCATGACAAATAGGATTATTTATGACGTACAGACTTGAAGTCTATTTAAAGGGCTTGCACCCTTTGCCTTATTTGAGCATCAAAGACTTATTTGTCACATGTGCACAGGCACGCACAGTGTGTCCCTCTGCCGCCAGCAAAACACAGAAAGCAGCTGAATAAAAGGGGGGTCAGAGAGAAAATACAGCCCAAAGGGGGAGAGGCAGCGAGAGAGGGGGGCAGTGAGAGAGGAGGAGAGGCAGTGAGTGAGAGAGAGAGAGGCAGCGAGAGGGAGGGGCAGCGAGAGAGGAGGAGAGGCAGTGAGAGGGAGGGGGCAGCGAGAGAGAGGCAGTGAGAGGGAGGGGGCAGCGAGAGAGAGGCAGCGAGAGAGGAGGAGAGGCAGTGAGAGAGAGAGGCAGGGACAGAGAGGGGGGCAGCGACAGAGAGGGGGAGGGGCAGAGCGAGCGCAGGCAGGAGCGAGCAGGGGAGGGGCAGAGCGAGCACGGGCAGGAGCGAGCAGGGGAGGGCGGGAGTGAGCAAGAGACAATATCCTGCCTGCAGCCCACTCCATCTAGACCAGTGTGAGTCATCCCTATAACACATTAATACAGAGACTGCTGCATATCCGACCAAGTAGCTCTGCAGTGTGTGTGTGTGTGTGTGTGTGTGTGTGTGTGTGTGTTGAAATGCAGTTGTGCGTTGCATGTGTGTGAGTGTGTGAACCTCAGTCTCTAGGAGGATGCCTGGTGAGCAGTGATGTGGTAGAGATGACTCAGAGAAGCCTTGAATCAGTTTCTCTCCTCCCTTCCCTTCTCTCCACTCCTCCCTGCCTTACCACACAGGTGGACCGGTGAGAGTAAATTATTTTTGTAAGAGTGCTTAAAATATCACACCTACACAGGTGTGTACAGTCATGGCCAAAAGTGTTCAGAATGGAAATTAATATTTGTGTCAAAGTTTGCTGCTTCAGTGTCTTTAGAGATTTGTCAGATGTTACTATGGAATACTGAAGTATAATTACAAGCATTTCATAAGTGTCAAAGGCTTTTATTGACAATTACATGAAGTTGATGCAAAGAGTGAATATTTGCAGTGTTGACCATTCTTTTTCAAGACCTCTGCAATCCGCCCTGGCATGCTGTCAATTAACTTCTGGGCCACATCCTGACTGATGGCAGCCCATTCTTGCATAATCAATGCTTGGAGTTTGTCAGAATTTGTAGGTTTTTGTTTGTCACCCGCCTCTTGAGGATTAACCACAAGTTCTCAATGGGATTAAGGTCTGGGGAGTTTCTTGGCCATGGACCCAAAATATCGATGTTTTGTTCCCTGAGCCACGTAGTTATCACTTTTGCCTTATGGGAAGGTGCTCCATCATGCTGGAAAAGGCATTGTTCATCACCAAACTGTTCCTGGATGGTTGGGAGAAGTTGCTCTCGGAGGATGTGTTGGTACCATTCTTTATGAGAAGCCCACTCCCTTGGCTGAGAAGCAACCCCACACATGAATGGTCTCGGGATGCTTTACTGTTGGCTTTACTGTTGGCATGACACAGGACTGATGGTAGCGCTCACCTTGTCTTCTCCGGACAAACTTTTTTACAGATGCCCCAAACAATCGTAAAGGGGATTCATCAGAGAAAATGACTTTACCCCAGTCCTCAGCAGTCCAATCCCTGTACCTTTTGCAGAATATCAGTCTGTCCCTGATGTTTTTCCTGGAGAGAAGTGGCTTCTTTGCTGCCCTTCATGACACCAGGCCATTCTCCAAAAGTCTTCGCCTCACTGTGCGTGCAGATGCACTCACACCTGCCTGCTGCCATTCCTGAGCAAGCTCTGTACTGGTGGTGCCCCGATCCCACAGCTGAATCAACTTTAGGAGACGGTCCTGGCGCTTGCTTCACAACAATTGAACCGCTCTCCTTGAAGCTCTTGATGATCCAATAAATGGTTGATTTAGGTGCAATTTTACTGGCAGCAAAATCCTTTCCTGTGAAGCCCTTTTTGTGCAAAGCAATGATGACGGCATGTGTTTCCTTGCAGGTAATCATGGTTGACAGAGGAAGAACAATGATTCCAAGCACCACCTTCCTTTTCAAGCTTCCATTCTGTTACTCAAACTCAATCAGCATGACAGAGTGATCTCCAGCCTTGTCCTTGTCAACACTCACACCTGTGTTAACGAGAGAATCACTGACATGATGTCAGCTGGTCCTTTTGTGGCAGAGCTGAAATGCAGTGGAAATGTTTTTGGGGGATTCAGTTAATTTGCATGGCAAAGAGGGACTTTGCAATTAATTGCAATTCATCTAATCACTCTTCATAACATTCTGGAGTATATGCAAATTGCCATCATACAAACTGAGGCAGCAGACTTTGTGAAAATTAATATTTGTGTCATTATCAAAACTTTTGGCTACGACTGTACACACACACACACACACACACACACACGGTTATTATAGTTGAAAATAATTTTTTTTTTTTTAACTGTTTAATTTGTTAGCTTTCAGACCTGATTTACTAGTTTATTTACTTTTAGAAAAATATTCTCATTTCATTTGTTTCTATTATTTTTAGTGTTACGGACAGAAAGTAGCATATACATGGGAGGCTAGCAGCCATTTATGTGATGAATAGTTGTTTTTTGGGATGTCACTTCTTGCCACTGGTGGGCAGTAATACATACGGTGATGTTTTTTTAAAAATGAGGTCTGTCAAACGATTAAAATTTAGTTAATGGCATTAGTTCACCATAAACACAAAGGTTACGAACAGAAAGCCATTGATGCACCCAATGTTGAGTGGGCCTACTGCCTCTTATGAATGTTCTTGAAATTTAATGCACACACACACACACTTAAAGCATTCTAAATGAGTGACTAGGGGGGAAAACATTTGATTGGCTCTACGGATAAAAATAGCTTTTAAAACTTGTCCAACCAATGTTAGGAAAATACTGTAATCATATGTACTGTTCAGATAACTTTACACATACAATACAGTCCTACACATTCTCCCACCCACACCCTTTAACTGGGTGAGTCGTTTTGCATGGACTGGTGCACTGGGTAGGCGGAGTTCACACATTTTAGACCATTCAATTGGTCCTTAAATGAAATCTCCACCCACCCGGGGCACCGGGCCATTCAAAATGAACTCGCCCACTTACTCGCGCTCACACACCCCACTCTTGCATATGCAGCCTACCTTTATACGGATCTCTGAGTAGCCCATTGCATTTTCAGTTCTTCCTTTGCCATCTAAATTAGTGCAAAGCCTAGTCAGTGATCAAGTTCTCAGTTTGCTAGCTAGGTAGGTAACATGACTGGCTAGCTAAACCAATGTAGTTTTATGAAACCCCAAAAATTGCGTCTCGTGAGTAGTTTAAAACGGCCAGCGACATGCGCACGAATCCGCGGCAGAAAGAAAGCGCCCCGGTAATATTGTGCTTAACTTTGACATGATTTTGGCAAGAGGCACACGGTCTTTAGCGCTGAAAGATCATCAAGGACTACAACCAACCGAGCCACTGCCTGTTCACCCCGCTATCATCCAGAAGGCGAGGTCAGTACAGGTGGATCAAAGCGGGGACCGAGAGATTGAAAAATAGCTTCTATCTCAAGGCCATTAGACTGTTAAAAAGCCATCACTAACATAGAGGCTGCTGCCAACAGACTCAAATCTCTGCCCACTTAAATAAACGGAATCAGTCACTTTAATAAGGTTCACATAGAGGTATCACTAGTCACTTTAAATAACGCCACTTTTAATCATGTTTACATATCCTATTACTCATCTCATGTACAGTTGAAGTCAGAAGTTTACATACACTTAGGCTGGAGTCATTAAAACTTGTTTTTCAACCACTCCACAAATTTCTTGTTAACAAACTAAAGTTTTGGCAAGTCGGTTAAGACATCTACCATCTACTTTGTACATGAAGCAAGTCATTTTACCAACAATTGTTTACAGACAGATTATTTCACTGTGTCGCAATTCCAGTGGGTCAGAAGTTTACACACACTAAATTGACTGTGCCTTTAAACAGCTTGGAAAATTCCAGAAAATTATGTCATGGCTTTAGAAGCTTCTGATAGGCTAATTGACATAATTTGAGTCAATTGGAGGTGTACCTGTATTTCAAGGCCTACCTTAAAACTCAGTGCCTCTTTGCTTGACATCATGGGAAAATCAAAAGAAAATCAGCCAAGACATCAGAAAAAAAATTGGAGACCTCCACAAGTCTGGTTCATCCTTGGGAGCAATTTCCAAATGCCTGAAGGTACCACGTTCATCTGTACAAACAATAGTACGCAAGTATAAACACCATGGGACCACGCAGCCGTCATACCGCTCAGGAAGGAGATGCGTTCTGTCTCCTAGAGGTGAACGTACTTTGGTGAGAAGTGCAAATAAATCCCAGAACAACAGCAAAGGACCGTGTGAAGATTCTGGAGGAAACAGGTACAAAAGTATCTATATCCACAGTAAAACAAGTCCTATATCAACATAACCTGAAAGGCCGCTCAGCAAGGAAGAAGCCAATGCTCCAAAACCGCCATAAAAAAGCCAAAACTACGGTTTGCAACTGCACATGGGGACAAAGATCATACTTTTTGGAGAAATGTCCTCTGGTCTGATGAAACAAAAAGAGAACTGTTTGGCCATAATGACCATCGTTATGTTTGGAGGAAAAAGGGAGAGGCTTGCAAGCCAAGAACACCATCCCAACCGTGAAGCACGGGGGTGGCAGCATCATGTTGTGGGGTGCTTTGCTGCAGGAGGGGCTTGTGCACTTCACAAAATAGATTAAATCATGAGGATGGAAAATTATGTGGATATATTGAAGCAACATCAAGACATCAGTCAGGAAGTTAGAGCTTGGTTGCAAATGGGTCTTCCAAATGGACAATGACCCCAAGCACACTTCCAAAGTTGTGGCAAAATGGCTTAAGGACAACAAAGTCAAGGTATTTGAGTGTCCGTCACAAAGCCCAGACTTCAAACCCATAGAAAATTTGTGAGCAGAACTGAAAAAGTGTGTGCGAGCAAGGAGGCCGACAAAAGTGACTGAGTTACACCAGCTCTGTCAGGAGGAATGGGCCAAAATTCACCCAACCTATTGTGGGAAGCTACACAATGTTTGACCCAAGTTAAACAATTTAAAGGCAATGCTACCAAATACTAATTGAGTGTATGTAAACTTCTGACCCACTGGGAATGTGATGGAAGAAATAAAAGCTGAAAAATCAGTACTATTTTTCTGACATTCACATTCTTAAAATAAAGTGGTGATACTAACTGACCTAAGACAGGGAATTTTTACTAGGATTAAATGTCAGGAATTGTGAAAAACGGAGTTTAAATGTATTTGGCTAAGGTGTATGTAAACTTCGACTATAACTGTATTCTACACCATCTACTGCATCTGCCTGTCATCGCTCATCCATATATTTATATGTGCATATTCTTATTCAACCCTTTACATGTGTATAGTTGTTGTGAATTTCTTGTGCTGATGTATCTTTCAGAGGCATTTTTGTTATTACTTTGGCAAAGGATAAAATCTACAAAACTTAGTCCTCTGTTGTAACAGATTCTAGTTTTGGAAACAGAAAACTGTATTGGGATATGTTTAATCGATGAGAAAATTCACAGAATGTCAGCCACAATCCATCTGGCTCCACCTTCTCCCACTGGGCTTCCTTTTATCACCATATTTGGTAGTGAGAGGAAACGCCAACTAGATGCTTCACATTTATACATCCGGTGAAATATCTGGCTCATTGTTCCATCTGTGCTGAAGCTGTGATTCGTTCTGCGCTTAAAAAGGGTCAGTGCGGAAACATGTGCGCTTAAAAAAAGGTTCCGTGCATTGAAGAAAAAAAGGTTCCGCTGATAAACCTGTCACGTACGTGTTAATGTGGTAACTTTGACAGCCCTAGTTTAAATGAGAAAGTCAATCTCAATGGGACTTTGATTTAAAAGGATTAGCGCCTAGACTGGTAATAGAAATATGGTCGACTGACCACTGGTGGTTTAGGGTTTGCTGTCGCCATTGTTCACGCTCCACGCTCGCCCTTTGGCTAGCAGATTACTTCCCCGTTAGCACGCAATAGCTAGTGAGTGATGCACAAGATAGGGATGTTTCAAATAGGCCTATCACCTGGCAGCATTTACCCACCAGATTCAGAATATATATACACACATTGTTTTTTTAATAGCTTGAAAACCCCATTGGATGTTTCCCAGAAGTTCAGGGGAAAGTTCAACTGAACATAATTCATGATGTTTTTTATTTTAGTTGGATTTAAAGTAGTCCAGTAGTGTTTCCAAACGGGTTTGTTAATTATTTTATTTCAGTTTACGAAATAGTTTTTTCATGATTCGTTTTCATTTCCTACAATAACCTTGCGACACACAAACCTACACACACACACCCTTCTCACCAGATGGGTTGTTGAGGTGTGGTCATTGCTGTTTGCAGGTGGAGAACTTGCGTATCTTGCTGGCTGTGGAGACTCCTTTGCGGGAGGGATTGGATGAGGAGGAGGACCTGCGCTCTGGCTTGTCCTTGCTCTCCGTCCTGTTTACACACACAGGCTTGGCCTGGGCCCGGCTCAGATCCACCTCAGCCTCATCCAAGTCCTCCTCTGGTACCTGCCCTGGAGGACAGAGAGAGAATATAGGCCGGTCAACACAGAACACAGTCACACACAAACACAGGGACGGAGAGACAACCACCATGAACATCTGCAGAGGCAATCACACACCACCTTCATATAATCTACTGCTTTCATCATGTAGAAAGCTCATTTATAAAAACATGTTTTGAGAGAGACGAGACCTTTAGAATAAAACTCTTCCTCCTCAATAGCACTAAAATATCAAAGCAGATAAAGACTGGGGGACAAAACATTGTCAAAAGAAAACCCCACCAGAAAATCCATTGAGTGACTGACTGCTTCATCAGATTTCCTCTATTGATCTTTCTGACCAGTCGGGTCAAAAGATCAATGGCGATTGGGCCAGTGAGAGCAGATGGTAAGAAGAGAACCAATCAGAGTGGTAATTGAGTTGTGTCTGCACAGTAGTACCCTTTTTAAAGTTGTTTTTCTCAATACATTTACACATACTAAATGACATTAAGTGACATTATTAAAAACGCCAAAGCTGTGTGCCAACTATGAAATGTCACCTTATTTAAGGTGTGTTTAGCAGACAGACAGAGATTGTGGCTCTGAGCTAATGTTATGAGTTAGTGTTGAGTGAGTGTGTGTGGGTGGGAGAGTGGTGCCTGGAATCACCATTCATACTCCCACACTAAGCTATTATTAGATGCATTCACCCACTGCCATTCAAGCGCTCTGTGGTGCCATTGAAAATGTTTTTTTTTTTGTAGGTCATCAAGCTTCAAAGCGACAAGGACTACTGCCATTATGTTATCAGTTGCCTTGTTGCCTAGCAACACATTTATGAAAGAAGAAAAGTCTAGCTAAGGAGTTCAGAATTCTGCACGGATGACGGTCCCGTGTGGCTCAGTTGGTAGAGCGTGGCGTTTGCAACGCCAGGGTTGTGGGTTCGATTCCCACGGGGGACCAGTACGAAAATGTATGCACTCACTACTAAGTCGCTCTGGATAAGAGCCTCTGCTAAATTACTAAAATGTTAAATGTTTAAATCCTCATAAGCCATTATAACCAACTGACTCAGCAAAGAGGATTATTTATTGATTTAGAAGTGCAACTGTCGACAAAAATGTCTACAGTGCAACAACTGAGGGAAAATGTAACATTTCCATTAGAAGGGTTTTCCCAGAGCTATATGATATACAACACTTAACAGTCTAGACTGGTCACCTACAAGTGGAAAACAGTATTAGGACAACTGAATCCTGCCAAGACTGCAACACTCCTTCCTCAAGCCTTTTAAAAATGGAACACACTAAAAACGTCTCATCTATCCTCTGACTGTAGTCTATCCTCCCTCCATCTGAACCCCTCTCTCTGACCCCGTCTTTCCTGTGCTCTCCACCAGACTCCGTTCAGTAGACCGAGAACACAGAAATCTAACAGGCACACTGAAGCCGTGTGTGTGTCTCTCTCTCTTTCACTCCCACTCATATTTTAGTGTGTGTGTGTGTGTGTCACACAGTATTTCTCTCTGTGCCTACCTGGCACGGTGAAGTCCTGAGTGTAGATGATGTCATCCTCCTGGTCATAGAACTCCTGGTCCTCTTCCTCGGTGTAGCCGTGCAGGTCTTCCAGGTAGGGCACCACCGTCATGCTGCGCCACACGTCCCGGCTCTCCGCGCTGGCTGGGATGGGCACCGGGGGCTCCGTTGGAGGGTGTTTTTTACGTACCCAGCTGGAGGGAGAATGGAAGGGAGGGGGTTATTGTATTAGTAGTTACTTAACTAGTCTTGGCACAAAATCTGACTTAGGTAAGCCAGTTGGTTAGCCTTATACCGAGCCAATAGGCTGACCCACATAGTGGTTTGTGTCATGACTGAAGTCAGTATTCATATGCCGTCACCTAGCTACATTTTAATGCAACCCAACCAGATATGGAAACGGAGTGTGTATTTCAGTGTGTGACGAATGGGGTTGGTTTACGTCTGCTTTCCTTCACGGCATCGTGCTGCTATAAAGACTTTAAATGAGGCAGCAGACAGCTGTGGAGGGTCTTTCAGTAGAAGGGCTGCCGAGGAGGATGATTGAGGTTATTTTTCTCCCGCTCTCTATCCCTCAAGTTCATTTCTTTCCCTTTCACCCTCTTTTTCTCTCATTGTCTCCACAAATTGCAGAAGGGTCAAGAACCCCTTTGTAGCACAAGGATGCCTCTGTCATTAGTAACCATGGAAACAAAGTCTCATCGCAGTCGTTGGAGCTCGTTTTAGTTAAGAGGGTTAAAACCCAGAGAGTCCTCTCAAACTGCAGTCTCCTTCTCCTCGAACACACAGAAAGGGAGAAAATGGATTTCAGCATGCTTTGAACAGCTTCTCTCCCCCCTCCCCCTCTATTCTTCCTCTCCCTCTAATCCACTGACGTCATCGGCGCACCACGTCAGTATCTACGAGCCTCAGAAATGGACGGTGTAACTAATAATAATATTAAGCCTAGGATGGGACGTGTTGGGGTTCAGTAATTAAGGCTTTTAATGTCACAATGGATATTACGATCATATGGACAAGTCACAGGGATGAAAGACATTATCGCATACCAATAAAAAAAACGATATGGTTTCTCCGTTTCCAGTGTACCATTTCATTTTGAAGCAGCTAGACTGCACCACAAGGTATGCTAAAATACCTATTTTCTGAAGAACACACACACAGATCAGTAATCTGAAGTCTCTCCAAGGCAAAATGTCATTGTCTGAGGTTCAAGGCTGCTGGTGGCACCTTAGGGCTCATAGTAGGGCTCATAGTAATAGCTGGAACTTTATCAAACGCATCATAAACATAATTTCCATGTGTTAGATCCCATTACATTCCCAGCCATTAATATGAACAGTGTTGCTACATCTGCTGCCTCATGTCTCAGTCGGTCTGTCCCTGATGCTGGAAGAGCAGTGGAACCAGAGAATCACAACACATTCATTCTAACTCTGTGTGGAACTCTAGATCAGTCTGATATCAAGTGACAGGGTTCACAGCATCGCTAAGGGCAAGAGAGCACAGCCTTCTGTATGGACTGTGGCATGATCAGGGTGACATCCATTTTAGTTCAATCGAATCAGAAGATGAAAGAAATTGAAGTAAAGACTTGTATATTTTCAACATGGATAACTTCAGTCACTTACTTGTGTTGCCTGATGTGCTGTATGGAAAACCTCTTGACGGGATCATATTCAAGCATTCCTGGTAAAGACAAACAAGCAGAATGTAAGAACAGAGGAGCGGTGGAGAACAAAGGAGAAACGGGGGGAATAGATGTATTCTATAGAGGAAGAGAACACATTTCACTGTATACCACATCTGTTAGGAGACGCCAAGAAACAGGGAACCTATCACCTATGCCGAATCAAACTCCCTACGCCGAATCAAAGCACTAACAGCCCTATAAGGATCTGCATTTCCCCATCCTTACTACAGCCCATCTTTCTCTCCATACTTACTACGCCGTGGCCAGCTACGAAGGTGGAGGCTATCCCAGGACAGACAATGGAGACATGAACTGCCCACAATACAAATACTATAACAAAATGTCACTAGAGCATCGTAAAATGCCACAATAAGGTTCCCACAGTGCTGCAATAAAGAAATAATAAATGTTCTCTCTCTCATATATTGATTAGACTACACTAGGGCTGAAAGGCGGGAACCCTTTAACCGAGATTAACCGCCCAAAACCTTTTTCCCGGGTTAAATAACTGCGAGAAACCAGTCAATTATAATCAATTATTTATATGAACAGCATGACGTGAAATGGAACTGTTAAATGATATGCAATGTCTAAATCTGGCTTCTCTACAGCCTCTGTATGGTGAATCAACGCTCAGGGTGGGGAGACAGCTCATCTCACTCTGGAGCGCAGTTCACAATGCATGTAGACCGATCATGGTCTCTTTTCCCTTTTTATGACAGGTAGGCCTACATTTGCTTCAGCACAGCTGATTCTACAGTACTATAAAGACCGAATGTGTGTCTAATTTACCAATCTCCATCTGAATTTCGGGGATCACCTTGTTTTTTAAAAAATTGTAAAGATAAGAATTATTTTAATTGCAGCTGCAGAGTTAAAACAGCCCATCACTCGAATATCGTTGCTTTAAAATCAGTGCACGTGTGAGCACTCTCGCAGTCTTTCTCCCTCTCCAACTCCATTAAAATTGCATCCAAAATAGATCCTGTTCTAGATTGATAAACTTCAGCACATTCCGAAAGTATACAGAGCCATTCACTTTTCCCACATTGTTAGGTTAAAGCATTATTTTAAAATGAATCCAAAAAAACATATTAAATCCTCATTTACACACAATACCCCATAATGACAAAGTGAACAGGTTTTTAGAAATATTAGCAAACTTATTTAAAATAAAAAACAGAAAGTATTCAGACCCTTTGCTATGAGACTCAAAATTGAGTTGATCCTTGAGATGTTTCTACAACTTGGAGTCCACCTGTGGTGGACATGACAAAAGATGGTGTCGAAGAAAATGGCTGACGTTTTACATTCTCCCAACCAATTGTGCAATCTTGTTATTTTTTTGGGCGTTTTGTGTAACTTATTTTGTACATTATGTTGCTGCTACCGTCTCTTATGACCGAAAATAACTTATGGATATCAGAAAAGTGTTTCTTCCAGTCCGCGGGGAGTAAACTTTTTCCTTTAACTAGTCCAACGAGAAGGATATCCTGATTTCACTGGAACAGGCCCAGATCCACGCCTTTTGCATGAAGAAAAGTCGTCAGAAAAGGAGACGCAGATCGGGGATCTTTCTGAGAAGCCAGAGGCAAGCAAGTAAACTCCCAATGCCTTCCATTCTTCTTGCTAACGTGCAATCGTTCGAAAATAAAAAATGACCTACTATTAAGATTATCCTGCCAACGGGACATTAAAAACTGTAACATCTTATGTTTCACAGAGACATGGCTGAACAAAGAAACTGACAATATAGAGCTGGCGGGATTTTCCATGCACCGGCAGAACAGAGACGCTACATCTGGTAAGACGAGGGGTAGGGGTGTGTGTCTTTTTGTCAATAACAGCTGGTGCCCGATGTCTAATATTAAAGAAGACTCAAGGTATTGCTCACCTGAGGTAGAGCACCTTATGATAAGCTGTCGACCACACTATCTACCAAGATAGTTCTCATCTGTATTATTCGTAGCCGTCTATTTACCACCACAAAGCAAAGCTGGCACTAAGACGGCTCTCAACCAACTCTATAAGGCCATAAGCAAAGAAGAAAATGCTCACCCAGAAGCGGCGTTCCTAGTGGCCGGGGACTTTAATGTAGGCAAAATTAAATCAGTTTTACCAATTTTTTTACCAGCATGTCACATGTGCAACCAGGGGTAAAAAAAGAAAATCTTAGAACACCTTTACTCCACACACAGCTCTCCCCCGCCCTCCATTTGGCAAATCTGACCACAATTCTATCCTCCTGATTTCCGCTTACAAGCAATCACTAAAGCAGTAAGTACCAGTAACTCGCTCAATACGGAAGTGGTAAGATGACGCGGATGCTACACTACAGGACTGTTCTGGTACCACAGACTGGAATATCCAATGGCATTGAGGAATACACCACCTCAGTTATCGGCTTCATCAATAAGTACATCGATGACGTTGTCCCCACAGTGACTGTACGTACATATCCCAACCAGAAACCATGGATTACAGGCAACATCCGCACTGAGCTAAAGGCTAGAGCTGCCGATTTCAAGGAGTGGGAGACTAATCCGGACGCTTATAAGAAATCCCGCTATGCTCTCAGATGAACCATCAAACAAGCAAAGCGTCAATACATTTTCAACCTCTCCCCGACCAAGTCTGTAATACCTACATGTTTCAAGCAGACTACCATAGTCCCTGTGCCTAAGGAAGCGAAGGTAACCTGCCTAAATGATTGCCGCCCTGTGGCACTTACGTCCGTAGCCATGAAGTGCTTTGAAAGGCTGGTCATGGCTCACATCAACAGAATCCTCCCGGACACCCTAAACCCACTCCAATTCGCATACCACCCCAACAGATCCACAGATGACGCAATCGCACTCCACACCACCCTTTCTCACCTGGACAAAAAGAACACCTATGCGAGAATGCAATTCATTGACTACAGCTCAGCGTTCAACACCATAGTGCCCACAAAGCTCATCACTAAGCTAAGGACTCTGGGACTAAACACATCCCTCTGCAACTGGATCCTGGACTTCCTGACTGGCCACCCCCAGGTGGTAAGAGTAGGCAACAACAGCTGCCACGCTGATCCTTAACACTGGGGCCCCTCAGGGGTGTGTACCTAGTCCCCTCCTGTATTCCCTGTTCACCCACGACTGCGTGGCCAAACACGACTCCAACAAAATCAAGTTGGCTGACGACACAACAGTGGTAGGCCTGATCACGACAACGATGAGGCGGCCAATAGGGAGGAGGTCAGAGAACTAGCAGTGTGTGGTGCCAGGACAACAACCTCTCCCTCATTGTGAGCAAGACAAAGGAGCGGATCGTGGACTACAGGAAAAGGCAGGCCGATGGGGCTGTAGTGGAGCAGGTTGAGAGTTAAGTTCCTTGGTGTCCACATCACCAACGAACTATCATGGTCCAAACCTACCAAGACAGTCGTGAAGAGGGCACGACAAAATGGTTTCCCCCCCCCTCAGGAGACTGGAAATATTTAGCATGGTTCCCCAGATCCTCAAAAGGTTCTACAGCTGCACCATCGAGAGCATCCTGACCGGTTGCATCACCGCCTGGTATGGCAACTGCTTGGCATCTGACCGTAAGGCACTACAGGGGGTAGTGCAAACGGCCCAGTACATCACTGGGGCCAAGGTTCCTACCATCCAGGACCTATATAATAGGCTGTGTCAGAGGAAAGCCCATAAAATTGTCAGAGACTCCAGTCACCCAAGTTAGACTGTTCTCTGCTACCACACGGCAAGCGGTACCGGAGCACCAAGTCTTGGATCAAAAGGCTCCTTAACAGCTTCTACCCCCAAGCCATTAGACTGCTGAATAATTCATAAAAATCTATTTACATTGACCCCCCTTGTACAATGCTGCTACTCGCCGTTTGTTACCTATGCATAGTCACTTCGCCCCCACCTACATGTACAGATTACCTCAACTAGCCTGTACACCAACTCGGTACCGGTGCCCCCTGTATATAGCCTCATTACTGTTATTCTTATTGTGTTACTTTTTATTTTAGCCTGCTTGGTAAATATTTTCTTCTTGAACTTCACTGTTGGTTAAGGGCTTGTAAGTAAGCATTTCACGGTAAAGTCTACACTTGTGGCAAATAAAGTTTGATTTGGAAAGGCACACACCCGTTTATATAAAAGGTCCAAACAGTTGACAGTGCATGTCAGAGCAAAAACCAAGCCATGAGGTCAAAGGAATTGTCCGTAGAGCTCCAAGACAGGATTGGGTCGAGGCACAGATCTGGGGAAGGGTACAAAAACATTTCTGCAGTATTAAAAAGGTCCCCAAGAACACAGTGGTCTCCATCATTCTTAAATGGAAGATGTTTAGAACCACCAAGACTCTTCCGAAAGCTGGCCGCCCTGCTAAACTGAGCAATCAGGGCAGAAATGCCTTGGTCAGGGAGGCGATAAAGAACCCGATGGTCACTCTGACAGAGCTCCTCTGTGGAGATGGGAGAACCTTCCATCTCTGCACCACTCCACCAATCAGTCCTTTAGAGTAGACTGGCCAGATGGATGTTACTCCTCAGTAAAAAGGCACATGGCAGCCCGCTTGGACTTCGCCAAAACGCACCCAAAGGACTCTGACCATGAGAAGCAAGATTCTCTGGTCTGATGAAACCAAGATTGAACTCTTTGGCCTGAATGCCAAGTGTCACGTCTGGAGGAAACCAGGCACCGCTCATCACCAGGCCAATACCATCCCTATGGTGAAGCATGGTGGTGGCAGCATCATGCTGTGGGGATTTTTCAGCGGCAGGGACTGGGAGACTAGTCAGGATTGACTAGATTGAGGTTTGAGGGAAAGAGCAAAGTAACCTACTCCAGAGCGCTCAGGACCTCAGACTGAGGGCAAAGGTTCACCTTCCAACAGGACAACGACCCGAAGCACAAAGTCAACAACACAAGAGTGCCTTTGGGACAAGTCTCCGAATGTCTCTGTGGCCCACCCAGAGACCGGACTTAAACCCGATCGAAAATCTCTGGAGACCTGAAAATGGCTGTGCAGCGACACTTCCCATCCATCCTGACAGAGCTTGAGGGGACCTGCAGAGAAGAATAGGAGAAACTCCCCAAATACGCAATTAAAGACTCAGGGCTGTAATTGCTGCCAAAATGTGCTTCAACAAAGTAATGAGTAAAGGGTCTGAATACTTATGTAAATGTAGTAGTATTTTATTTTGAATAAATTTGCTCTAAAACCCATTTTTGCTTTGTCATTTCAGGGTATTGTGTGTAGATTGATGAGGAAATAAAACAATTTAATAAAACTTTAGAATAAGGCAAATGTGGAAAAAGTGAAGGCGTCTGAAAGCACACACACAGTACCAGTCAAAAGTTGAAACCTACTCATTCAAGAGTTTATTTTTACTATTTTCTAGATTGTAGAATAGTGAAGACATCAAAACTATGAAATAACACATATGGAATCATGTAGTAACCAAAAAAAGTAGCCATCCTTTGCCTTGACAGCTTTCCACACTCGTGGCATGCTCTCAACCAGCTTCATGAGGTAATCACCTGGAATGCTTTTCCAACCGTCTTGAAGGATATGCTGAGCACTTGTTGGCTGTTTTTCCTTCACTCTGCGGTCCAACTCATCCCAATTGGGTTGAGGTCGGGTGATTGTTGAGGCCAGGTCACCTGATCCAGCACTCCATCACTCTCCTTGGTCAAATAGCCCTTACACAGCCTGGAGGTGTGTTTTGGGTCATTGTCCTATTGAAAAACAAATGATAGTGGGACTAAGCGCAAACCAGATGTGATGGCGTATCGCTGCAGAATGCTGTGGTAGTAATGCCTTGAATTCTAAATAAAACACAGTGTCTTCAACGAAGCACCACCACACCTCCTCCTCCATGGTTCACGGTGGGAACTATACATACGGAGATCATCCGTTCACCTACTTTGCGTCTCACAAAGGTACGGCGGTTGGAACCAAAAATCTCAAATTTGGTCTCAGACCAAAGGACAGACTTCCACCGGTCTAATGTCCATTGCTAGTGTTTCTTGGCCCAAGCAAGTCTCTTCTTATTATTGGTGTCCTTTAGTAGTGGTTTCTTTGCAGCAATTCAACCATGAAGGCCTGATTAACTCAGTCTTCTCTGTTACAGTTGATGTTGAGATGTGTCTTACTTGAACTCTGTGAAGAATTTATTTGGGCTGCAATCTGAGGTGCATTTAACTCATGAACTTCGGGTCTTCCTTTCCTGTGGCGGTCCTCATGAGACAGTTTCATCATAGCGCTTGATGGTTTTTGCGACTGCACTTGAAGAAACTTTCAAAGTTCTTGAAACTTTCCAGATTGACTGACCTTCATGTCTTAAAGTAATGATGGACTGTCGTTTCGCTTTGCTTATTTGAGCTGTTCTTGCCATAATATGGACTCGGTCTTTTACCAAATAGGGCTATCTTCTGTACACCACCCCTACCTTGTCACAACACAACTGATTGGCTCAAACACAATAAGGGAAAAAATCCACAATTTAACTTAAGGCACACCTTTTAATTGAAATGCATTCCAGGTGACTACCTCATGAAGCTGGTTGAGAGAATGCCGAGTGTGCAAAGCTGTCAAGGCAAAGGGTGCCTACTTTGAAGAATCTCAAATATATTTTGATTTGTTTAACTCTTTTTTGGTTACTACATGATTCCATGTGTGTTATTTCATAGTTTAGGTCTTCACTATTATTCTACAATGTTAAATTAAAAAAAAACTTGTGTCCAAACTTGTGACTGTGTGTATAGGAGGGCGAGCGCGAGAGAGGGCGAGCGCGAGAGAGAGCGAGATCCTAGCCTACCTATTTCAGGTAATACATTCTATGCAGTATTAACCTTATATTTAGCTAATTAATAAATGGGCTATGAATAATAAGCTTCTGACTTGTAGCCTCTGTCTCTTACGCAACATGCAAGCACCTGTTCTCCCATGGCCTCTCCTTAGCTCTTGCAGTCAGTCTCATGTAAGAAAAGCTATAGGTTGCTTGACTTTAAAAAAAAGAAGCATTTCTTACACCAAGACTATTTGAACAGGGACGCAAGTTCTTTTTTGCTGAATGTTGAATACGGCAGCCAATAGAACTCACAGGTAGTTTCAAAGAAGAGCAGACACATGATGGGTATAGGCTATAGCAGTTATTTGTTCAGACCCATAACCATTCATTCAATCAATCTTCGTGATGAGAAGTGAAAGCCTTCTGCATCTAATTATATTATTCATTGATGTCATTAGAATGATTAAGATAAGGACGACAAAACATATTTAATTTAAACTGTTGAAAGTGAGGAAGGAATGAAGCAACAGAGAGAGAAAGAGGTAGCTAATAACATTAGGGGAAATATGAGTCAGCCTATTAATTATAAAAATAGGCCATATATTTCCACATTTAAAATCAAATTTGCTAGCCTATACTTGTAACTTTGCTGCACCAGAATCACATGTTCTCTCCCTACTTTATTATGGTTTGAATGATGGGTCTAATTTCAGTCCATATAATACAGTTTATGTGTAGCAGCCTATATCATATATGTATTTGATAACTGCACAATCATCTGGGCTCATTACAATGTCATTTATGTAGGGCTCAAAACAATTATTTGATATATGGTTCATCAGGCTCAGCTAGCAACCAACTTGAATGTTCATGTTGATCAAAGCTCTAATCAAATCCAAATATATTTATATGCTTTATAATGCTTTTGAATGACACTTCCGGTTTTGTTGGGAAATACTGGTTTACCTCTGAGAAAAGTTATTTATTCTCGGGATGGAACATTTCTAAAATACCGGGAAAATATTCAACGCTAGCCTACACTAAAGCAGTAATCCACATCTTCAAAAATGACTTTTGCTCCTGGTTCGATAACGGGCTGTGTCGCAGCTGGACGCGACTGGGAGACCCATGAGGCGACGCACAATTAGCCCAGCGTCATCCGGGTTAGGGAAGGGTTTGGCCGGCCGGGATGTCCTTGTCCCATCACGCACTAGCAACTCCTGTGGCAGGTCAGGCGCATGCACACGACCGCCAGGTGTACGGTGTTTCCTCCGACACATTGGTACAACTGGCCTCCGGATTAATCGAGCAGTATGTCAAGAAGCAGTGCGGCTTGGCAGGGTGGTGTTTTGGAGGACGCGTGGCGCTCGACCTTCACCTCTCCAGAGTCCGTACGGGAGATGCAGCAATGGGACAAGACTATCTACCAATTGGATATCACAAAACTGGGGAGAAAAAGGTGGATTTTTTTTTTTTTTTTTTAAATACTTCTGCGTCATCAGTGATGCTTAATGCATTGTACATTTGAAGTACGCCATGCGTGCTGATGGTATTCATGGGCGTGCTGAAGGACACCTTTTGTGCCAGGCAGGGAGCTTATTTTAGAGACGGTAATTGCAGGCTAGCTCTCAGACCTGGGCTGCGTCACCAGACACACACCTATACATACGACACACGTCAAGAGGAAATGGACCTCCGCAGTCAATGACAGAGCTGCCTAAAGCAACAGAAACCCGTTTTCTACCACTATTGATAAGCTTTCATTGTAGATCAAACATTGCTTTGACTACAAAGAAGTTTGACGATGAAAACGATCCATTCTGAATCTAGTCTCGTTCACAAGATGTGTGTGGGTCTTATTGGAAAGCTATGATGAGCGTTGCAGGCAAGGCTCTTCTGCATCAGAGGAAAACCTTTACCCTCTCCTACGCTACCCATTGCTATTAACCTAATGCCCTAATCCCTTCAATACCAATCAGATCAACTGTGCCTGTGGTTAGAAAGTGATTCAGTCCTTTCTAGCATGCCTAGATAATCACTACTTTGAGGCTTTTAATGTAATAAAATACTACTGTGCATACACACTTCTACACGTCACAAGGATGAAATAGATCTTACTGAACACCAATAAAAATATGATTTCTCGGTTTCCAGCGTACCATTTCTAGTTTATTTCACTTCGAAGCATCTAGACTGCACCACAAGGTGCAGAGGTTGTCCTTACATTCCTCTTCTCTGAATAAAATATCCCTTTTATCACTGAAGTCCCCAAGGCCAAATCTCATTGTCTGTGGTTGTACAG
The DNA here is from genome assembly GCF_029448725.1 of Salvelinus fontinalis. Taxonomy (NCBI): domain Eukaryota; kingdom Metazoa; phylum Chordata; class Actinopteri; order Salmoniformes; family Salmonidae; genus Salvelinus; species Salvelinus fontinalis. The sequence goes on along the minus strand of NC_074681.1, from coordinate 21,512,700 downwards.
TATGCCCATCCATAGTCACAACTTTAAGTGCAGGGCTACAAGCAGTGGAGCTAGTTTAGTGACTGCAGAGGTTAGGTGAATATACATCCGTCCTTCGCCGAGGCCATTTTAATAGTGCACTGCTTTTCCTATATCAATGGGAAAGTGTGCAGAAGATTTTCAATAGAGTGCAGGTTATGGAGTACCGTGTTATTCTGAACACACTGTTCTCAGGGCAGGCACGCCGGTTTAGACTAGCAGAAGTAACTCTTTGCAGCAGGTTAGGAGAATTCACATGGCAGGTTAGGAGAATTCACATGGCAGGTTAGGAGAATTAGGTCAAGAAAAGCGTGAACATATCTAGCTGTAACCAGGCCTGCCCTGAGAACACCCCATTATTCCACTAATGCATTCTGCATAGATTACAGGCCTCAGATTATGACAGAGTCAACGTCATGGTGCCATCTACTGGACAAGCTCAGACAACGCCACAGGGCATTTCTCAGTCTAGTCCAGTGACTCCCCTGACTAACGCAGAAGGATGGATAAATAGCAGTGTGCTGTTTCCCCCCCCTCCAGCCCAGCAGTAACATTCAGATGATCTTCCATCTAGACCAAGAGGAACTGCATTGGGTCGTGGAAGTTGACCTGGAAGAAAGCTCTCCATGACCGGAGTGATCCACTTTGACGGAGTGCAGTGTAAAGTGACGAGCTGAATGAACAGCTATGTCAGTCATCATGGTCAGTCTCACCTTGCAATAGGTCTGACAGGGAGGGGCCACACTCCTCAGGAACACTGTAGTCTCCCTTCCCAATGTTCTCAAATAGCTTATAGATGTTGTCCCCTTCGAACGGATATAGACTCGTTGTAATGTTGTATCTACGGCAGGGAAAAGTGAAAACAGGCACGATATTACACACCATGAGTTTGAGACTTCATGTTATCTTATAATGGACCACAAGCTATGTATAACTAATTATCATAATTAAAATGGCAAAAGCCATTCGAAGACTCCCTGCAATGTTCAGGTTTCCATGAGTAAGAACACAAAGGATGATGTTGAAAAGAAGATCAACAGAATGGTCATCAAAGCACTAGATGACACTAGGCTGTTATCATTTGTCATCCTTTCAGATCAACACAGTGTTTGGGGTCATGGCCAGAGGTGGGCTGGGGGTCGTGGCCAGAGGTGGGCTGGGGGTCATGGCCAGAGGTGGGCTGGGGGTCATGGCCAGAGGTGGGCTGGGGGGGTCATAGTCAGAGGGGTGCTGGGGGGGTCATAGTCAGAGGGGTGCTGGGGGGGTCATAGTCAGAGGGGTGCTGGGGGGGTCATGGTCAGAGGGGGGCTGGGGGTCATGGTCAGAGGGGGGCTGGGGGTCATGTTCAGAGGGGGGCTGGGGGTCATGTTCAGAGGGGGGCTGGGGGTCATGTTCAGAGGGGGGCGTGGACAGTGCAATAGCCATTACGCACAGTGTGACGCCTGCAGACCAGATGTCCACTTTGAACCCTGAAAACGTGTCCAGGCCATTGGCGATCTCGGGGGGCTGAAACGCTGGCGAGCCCTGACTTGTACGACACGTGTCATCCTTCGCAAACGGGTGCAGAGCCTGGCGGAGAGAGGGGGAAGAATATACATAAGAGCGAGGTAGGGAGAAAGAATAAGCTCACAATCAGCATGATGAATCAGAGAGAGTGAAGAATGCCATCTGCACACTTTAGTTAAGAACATGTACAGGTAACTGCCAAAATAAAGGAAACATTGGGCCACCATGATCCAGAACAGCTTCAATGTGCCTTGGCATAGATTCTACAAGTGTCTGGAACTCTATTGGAGGGATGTGACGCCATTATTCCACGAGAAATTCCATAATTTGTTGATGGTGGTGGAAAACGCTGTCTCAGGCATCGCTCTAGAATCTCCTATAAGTGTTTAGATCTGGTGACAGACGGCCATGGCATATGGTTTACATGCTCATCAAACCATTCAGTGACCACTTGTGCCCTGTGGGGGCATTGTCATCCTGGAAGAAACCACTCATCAGGATAGAAACTAATCACCATAGGGCTGAAGGTGATCACTCAGAATGGCTGTGTATTTATTGGCGTTTACCTTGCCCTCTAAGGGGTTGAGTGGACCTTAACCATGCCAGGAAAACAGACCCCACACCAGAACAGAGCCACCAGAACCCTCATTTACTAGTGTTTCCTTTATTTTGGCAGTTACCTGTATGTCCCTAATAGTTGGTAATAGAGGTAAATTATATTTGATCTCTCACCTCTGCCACGCCCAGGTCTGAGATCTTGAGCGTGCCGTCGGTGTTCAGCAGCAGATTCCCTGGTTTAATGTCTTTGTGAACGATTCCCTGGCTATGCAAATATTCAAGACCATCTAACAGTTGTAAAAAGTACCTGAGAGAGACACACAGACAGAGAAAGAGACACAGACAGAGAAGACAGACACATGACAGACAGACTACATTAGCTCTATGGTGAATCCTAACTTGAGATCTGTGCATACGTTTCTATTTTGCATAAATCCCTCAACATCAGTGATTTACAAGAGTGTGAATTCAGCCCTGCATGACGTATCAATCCAAGCAATCTAATGTGTTTTATTCAAATGTGTGGCTATAAAATCAGTGTAACCTCCCTATCTGCACCAGTCATCTAGCAGCTGGGGATTTGTCCATTGACTAGGTATTCCTGCAATGGAGAGGTTTGCAGTCCTGCTGGATACTGGCACTAAACTTAGCCTGGGAGTAGACTCTGCACAGAAGCACACACTAATAATAGCAGTGGGAAGAGAGAGAACGGATAGGGCGAGAGAGCGGGGGGGACAGGGCTAGAGCGCGGGGCGAGAGGATAGCGAGCGATGGGCGAGCGGATAGAGCGAGGGGCGAGAGGATAGAGCGAGAGCGAGCGAGGGGCGAGAGGATAGAGCGAGAGCGAGCGAGAGGATAGAGCGAGAGCGAGCGCGGGGCGAGAGGATAGAGCGAGAGAGCGGGGGGGACAGGGCTAGAGCGCGGGGCGAGAGGATAGAGCGAGAGGATAGAGCGAGAGCGAGCGCGGGGCGAGAGGATAGAGCGAGAGCGAGCGCGGGGCGAGAGGATAGAGCGAGAGCGAGCGCGGGGCGAGAGGATAGAGCGAGAGCGAGCGCGGGGCGAGAGGATAGAGCGAGAGCGAGCGCGGGGCGAGAGGATAGAGCGAGAGCGAGCGCGGGGCGAGAGGATAGAGCGAGAACGAGCGCGGGGCGAGCGGATAGAGCGAGAGCGAGCGCGGGGCGAGAGGATAGAGCGAGAGCGAGCGCGGGGCGAGAGGATAGAGCGAGTGCGAGCGCGGGGCGAGAGGATAGAGCGAGAGCGAGCGCGGGGCGAGAGGATAGAGCGAGAGCGAGAGGATAGAGCGAGAGCGAGCGGATAGAGCGAGAGCGAGCGAGCGGATAGAGCGAGAGCGAGAGCGAGCGAGAGGATAGAGCGAGAGCGAGGATAGAGCGAGAGCGAGCGAGGGGCGAGAGGATAGAGCGAGAGCGAGGATAGAGCGAGAGCGAGGATAGAGCGAGAGCGAGGATAGAGCGAGAGCGAGGATAGAGCGAGCGAATAGAGCAAGAGGATAGAGCGAGAGGACAGAGCGAGAGCGAGCGGATAGAGCGAGAGCGAGCGAGAGCATAGAGCGAGCGGATAGAGCGAGAGCGAGCGAGAGGATAGAGCGAGCTGGTGAGAAACTTACCCGTGAGCTTGAAATACTGGAAATCTTTTCTCTGGGACGCTGTCCAGCATTTCTTGCATCCCACATACGCAATACTCCATCACCATATACGTGAGACAGGGAGTCAAGGGAATTCTCAAAACACACCAATGAGAAGCATTTACACACTAAACAAACTGCCATATTAAAACAGCCATTAAAATACAACAGAAAAGGAAATACATTTTCCTTGTACATAATGCATTTAAAGTTACTGGCTCAGAGTGGGAAATCAACTAAATATGTCTCGTTTTATTTGTTTAGGTGGGTTTCTTCAAGGATTTAAGCAAGTAGCAATTCGAGTTATCTTTGAACAAGAAAAATGTATAAAAAAGGCAAAAACAAGATACAGATCCGGACAAAAATATTGGCAGTTGGGACCTTTGCACTTTTCTGGAGTGGCCAGTGAAAGTCCAGATCTCAATCCTATCCATAACCTGTGGAGATCTGAAAACAGCAGTCGGAGGGCACCCTCAAACATTGAAGAACTAGAGCAGAGCAATCTGCTGCTGAAAAGTAGAAAAGCTAGAAGGTACACAGCTCATTGACAGCTACAAGAAGCATTTGTTGGCAGTTATATGTTGGCAAAAAGCTGTGCAACCAAGTAATCTCTGGGGTTCCAATTAAAGTTCCGAAAAATGTGTTTCTGCCATGTTGAAAATCCATTGACAAGGTGTGGTGACCAAATTATTACATGGCATACTTCTGGATTGTGGCATTGAAGCTCTTTATTTACTTCCCCAGAGGCAGATGAACTCTTGGATACCATTTTTATGTCTCGTGCAGTTTGAAAGAAGTCGCTTTCTAGCGTTAGCTCAAATTCTAACTAGCATTAGAGAAATGACTGGAAGTCTATAGCCTTTCAGTCATTACACTAAAGAGCCTCTGGGGAAGTATATCATTAATTGTCAAAATCCCGAAGTATCCCTTTAAGAAAAGTGCAAGGGTGCCAATATATTTGGCCGCAGCTGTATAATCGTTTGGCTCATAATCAATGTGATATCATCTTAGCAAGAAAACCTCTAGGTAGATATGGTAGGGGAAGAGAAGTGGGATGATACAGAAGAGTGACTGATGTGGTTGTCTCGCCTAGCCACCTTAAGATGAATGCACTAAGTAAATCACTCTGGATGACAGCATCTGTTAAAAGACTAGCATGTAAATGTAAGATAGGGAGAAAGGGTAAGAGCGTGTGCAGACAGAGAGAGGAAGGGTAAGAGCGTGTGCAGACAGAGAGAGGAAGAGTAAGAGCGTGTGCAGACAGAGAGAGGAAGAGTAAGAGCGTGTGCAGACCGAGAGAGGAAGGGTAAGAGCGTGTGCAGACCGAGAGAGGACGAGTAAGAGCGTGTGCAGACCGAGAGAGGACGAGTAAGAGCGTGTGCAGACAGAGAGAGGAAGAGAAAGAGCGTGTGCAGACAGAGAGAGGACGAGTAAGAGCGTGTGCAGACAGAGAGAGGAAGAGTAAGAGCGTGTGCAGACAGAGAGAGGAAGAGTAAGAGCGTGTGCAGACAGAGAGAGGAAGAGAAAGAGCGTGTGCAGACAGAGGGAGGAAGAGAAAGAGCGTGTGCAGACAGAGAGAGGAAGAGTAAGAGCGTGTGCAGACAGAGAGAGGAAGAGAAAGAGCGTGTGCAGACAGAGAGAGGAAGAGAAAGAGCGTGTGCAGACAGAGAGAGGAAGAGTAAGAGCGTGTGCAGACAGAAAGGAAGAGTAAGAGCGTGTGCAGACAGAGAGAGGAAGAGTAAGAGCGTGTGCAGACAGAGAGGAAGAGAAAGAGCGTGTGCAGACAGAAAGGAAGAGTAAGAGCGTGTGCAGACAGAGAGAGGAAGAGAAAGAGCGTGTGCAGACAGAGAGAGGACGAGTAAGAGCGTGTGCAGACAGAGAGAGGAAGAGTAAGAGCGTGTGCAGACAGAGAGAGGAAGAGTAAGAGCGTGTGCAGACAGAGAGGAAGAGTAAGAGCGTGTGCAGACAGAGAGGAAGAGTAAGAGCGTGTGCAGACAGAGAGAGGAAGAGTAAGAGCGTGTGCAGACAGAGAGGAAGAGAAAGAGCGTGTGCAGACAGAAAGGAAGAGTAAGAGCGTGTGCAGACAGAGAGAGGAAGAGAAAGAGCGTGTGCAGACAGAGAGAGGACGAGTAAGAGCGTGTGCAGACAGAGAGAGGAAGAGTAAGAGCGTGTGCAGACAGAGAGAGGAAGAGTAAGAGCGTGTGCAGACAGAGAGAGGAAGAGTAAGAGCGTGTGCAGATAGAGAGCGGAAGAGTAAGAGCGTGTGCAGACAGAGAGCGGAAGAGGAAGAGCGTGTGCAGACAGGCAATGCCTGGTCATGACATTATTAGCTGCTTAGTTGTCTGCATCAAGATTCTCTCCACTGCTGCAGGATAGAGGGGCACACACATAGCTAGGAGAGCCTGCACAGTGTCAGAGTTTACTTCAACAGAGAGGAAGTAGGGGAGTAGACAATTCATAAGGAAATCTTTCCACCCTCATCAATTTACAAACATTCCACACACACTAATGGTGCTTAAAATGTACACACAGGAAGAAAGAATATATTTTCTGCTTCTCTTCATTGTACAACACGTCCACCAAATGGATCACATTTTTGTTCTGAAGTCTCCGGAGCAGCTGGATCTCCCTGAAACACAAACAAGTTACAAATTCAACCATCCATCACAATGAAAACATTGGTGAAATAAAACAAATTAAAATCACATTGTAAGATGAACAGAGTGTGACTTTACAGTCTTTGCCTAAATATCACAAATCTGAAAAATAAATGAGAAAGGAATCGGGAATGACGCATTAGGGTGGCTATAGCAACAAGCTCAGTATAGACACACATCTGTGAACTGGCCTTGGAAAGGGAGTTTAGAGTCACCCCCCAGCACCACCACGACAAACCCCCAGGAGACTCCACATTCATCTGAGAGCTGCTACAGAGTTGCCTGCCTGCCACTAATGAATACAGCCACTGCATGAAGGGCACACACACACACACACAGCAGTGTGTATATGTTTTAGTCTAGATCACAGAGAACATCCCCATAGCGGCCTGGTCTTTAAAATGAATCCTCTAGGTGTTTAAAATTAACCATGCCATTCAAATGGGAAGGAAGGAAATGCCGGCTACATTTGAAAGGTAATTTTCATGAGTACATTTCCTCCTCTTACGGTAAATCTTCCTTCTTGTAATAAGTGAATTAAGCCAGCGTTTCACTGCACAGCATGGGGATGCTCACGGTGTATTGAAGCGTCATGTAGGGCAAAGATTCACTAACTTCCCCAGTCGGGACCCCCCTTCCAGCATTGGGGAACACCCCCTGTACGCACCACATCTATTTCTATGGGCACAAGCACTGTTCATGACTCACTGTTCACACCCATGTAGTTAGTGGAGAGAATTTAGCAGGTTTAAAGCTTATTTCTTGCAATTCTATACATATTGCCATGTCTAATGTGTATTCATGGGATATTTGAGTGACTAAAATTACAACTATATCTATGGGCTAAAAAACCTAAATAATTAAAATGTCAGCTAACATGGGCTAGTTGATGTGCACCTTCCTGACTAGAAATCTGAGGTCTGTAATGATGTACATGACAAGAGGAACTGGTGATACACTACACAATTTCTAGATTGCACTTTGTGCATTCTACTATTACAACTTTCAAGAGTAAGTTTAAAGCCAGACGGTTCCATTAAAATAATAATAATAATAATAATAATAATAATGAGGGGGGACCCCACTGTAGGACACACACCCTCTTTCTCTAGTCTGAACTGTCAGTCTCTCACACAATCTATACACTGTACTGTAGCTCACTCTGTACGGTGCTCGTTTGTGTCATCTTAGCCTGCAGTCACAGGCTGGCCCAGTCCTCTGCTTTACACACTACTACTGCATCACTACCGACAGAGTCAGAGAGACATCCCACATGCACACTGCCACACACATCAAAATGGACTAACACTATTGCAAAAGAGAATGTATTGCACACACGTCATGGAGAACATGTAAAAGACAGGTAAAAGAAAACTTCAGTCACTAGTAAAGAGCAGCACGACCAATCAAAATGAGTTATTGTTTTGCTTGACCATCGCTGCTGTAACTATAAGCCTATGTGTAAGAGAATTGTGGTCACTTCACTTCCTAGTACTAAAAAGGCAATTGATAAACCTTTGCAGCATCATCTATCCCATTCAAGGTTAAAAACATTCAACAAGAGTGAGCAGCCCTGCTGTTCACTAGGAAAATACAGAAATCAGAGTGTCAGCTTTTTGCTGTCTAAAAGCACTGTGTCTGCTGCATAGAGAGAGTCTATCTGCAGCGGATCCAATATCCCTCTGTGGGATGGTCCAGGAGGACGGAAACCTGCACTTTTACAAAACTTGTTTACTATTTATCGACAGCTGCATTACCTTCTCGGTTAATTCATTATGATGACAAACTTGTTGAATTTTACATGCTAGTCGTCCAATGAAATCACTCAATGAACACACCTCCCCCGCTCAGGAGTTCTAGTCCAGAGGGATGTGCGTGTGTGGCATTCCAAACCAGGGCTCAGCATTCCGGAGGCGTTGCCCAAGCAACAGGAGTGGTCATAGTGTGGCAACCCCGGGCAGTGTAAGAAGGAAGCATTTGGCACACAGGAATGCTATGCGATGGCTGCTGTGAGTGTAGAGAGAGACAACAGGGGCTAAGGGTAGTACTGTTGTGGCATCCAGAGCCTTATAAGGCTAAGGATGGCTCTCACACAGGCTCAAACCCATAGGATAGGGCCCACCTACACAGACATGCACACACATATTACAGACGTACTGGTCTGTTTCCACCAAAACACTGAGAAACTCCAGCATGTAGGCTACACAACAACTCACACCCTGACACGCAAGAGGTGGCTTAGTATTAGGCCAAGCTTTGCTTAGATAAAGAGGGTGTGAGTATGATGCAAGACAGAGCAGTGCATTCTCCATAACACTGGCAGTGAGTAGCCTAGACAACATTTTAACATAATCAAGTCAGTGTAACCACATTCAAAAGAGTAATTGAATCAAACCAAACCAGAACATGCAACCCAAACCAATAAAACGTGCACTGTTACAGCAAAGGTTTTCTACAAAAAGCCTCAAATATGTACTAAGACCCTGCGATTTACAATAAAGCAACCTAAACTAAGTTGTTCATCCATCTCTCTAAACACTTTCCCTCAGTGGGAAATCATTTGACAGTTAGCTCGCACATCACAGGAGAATATTAAATAAAGTCCATTGTGTGATTAAAACCTTGGCTGTCCCTGTGAAAGGGAGGATGGAGAGGAAAACTATTTATAGAGACTGAGGAGAGAGATAGAGAAATGTCTATTCCTTAGGAACTTTTCTGAGAGTAATGTTTGTTTATTTCACTTTTGTTTATTATCTATTTCACTTGCTTTGACAATGTTTCCCATGCCAATAAAGCCATTTGAATTGAGAAAGAAGAGAGAAAGAGAACAATCAAGGAAAGAAACACCGGGCGTACAACTTCAGTCTCCATTAGAGAGGATGTTTAAATATGTGGCTCTGGGTCACAATGATGCTGGGAATAAAACCAGTGGAGGGATGGGGGGGTAAGCCCATACCAAAGCCATATATTTAAACACATGGATCTGTCCTACACTATAAGAATGAAAGCCCAATATGAATGAGCAACGTGTGAGTTCGGATAAACAAAACAAACATGAGACGAGTGAACAGTAATGGAGAACATTACTGTGTTTTCATCGTGGGAAGAAGGGTTGTAATGATGCAGGCCTTTAAATCTTCAACTATGGCTCTGCCATGTATTGGAAGAGCAGGGGGCCGTATTGGAAGAGGAGGGGGCCGTATTGGAAGAGGAGGGGGCCGTATTGGAAGAGGGGGGGGCCGCATTGGAAGAGCGGGGGGCCGCATTGGAAGAGCGGGGGGCCGCATTGGAAGAGCGGGGGGCCGCATTGGAAGAGCGGGGGGCCGTATTGGAAGGGGAGGGGGCCGCATTGGAAGGGGAGGGGGCCGTATTGGAAGGGGAGGGGGCCGCATTGGAAGGGGAGGGGGCCGTATTGGAAGAGCAGGGGGAAGTATTGGAAGAGCAGGGGGCTGTATTGGAAGAGCAGGGGGCTGTATTGGAAGAGCAGGGGGCTGTATTGGAAGAGCAGGGGGCTGTATTGGAAGAGCAGGGGGCTGTATTGGAAGAGCAGGGGGCTGTATTGGAAGAGCAGGGGGCTGTATTGGAAGAGGGGGCTGTATTGGAAGAGGGGGCTGTATTGGAAGAGCAGGGGGCTGTATTGAGGGGGCTGTATTGGAAGAGCAGGGGGCTGTATTGGAAGAGCAGGGGGCTGTATTGGAAGAGCAGGGGGCTGTATTGGAAGAGCAGGGGGCTGTATTGGAAGAGCAGGGGGCTGTATTGGAAGAGCAGGGGGCTGTATTGGAAGAGCAGGGGGCTGTATTGGAAGAGCAGGGGGCTGTATTGGAAGAGCAGGGGGCTGTATTGGAAGAGCAGGGGGCTGTATTGGAAGAGCAGGGGGCTGTATTGGAAGAGCAGGGGGCTGTATTGGAAGAGCAGGGGGCTGTATTGGAAGAGCAGGGGGCTGTATTGGAAGAGCAGGGGGCTGTATTGGAAGAGCAGGGGGCTGTATTGGAAGAGCAGGGGGCTGTATTGGAAGAGCAGGGGGCTGTATTGGAAGAGCAGGGGGCTGTATTGGAAGAGCAGGGGGCTGTATTGGAAGAGCAGGGGGCTGTATTGGAAGAGCAGGGGGCTGTATTGGAAGAGCAGGGGGCTGTATTGGAAGAGCAGGGGGCTGTATTGGAAGAGCAGGGGGCTGTATTGGAAGAGCAGGGGGCTGTATTGGACGAGGGGGAAATGCAAACAAAGATCCAAAGTGTAGTTCAATTTTAACAGGGGGGACGATAGTCAGTCATATGTAGGAAAAACCATAGGGAGACACTACACTGTAGGGAGACACTGTAGGGAGACACTACACTGTAGGGAGACACTACACCGTAGGGAGACACCGTAGGGAGACACCGTAGGGAGACACCGTAGGGAGACACCGTAGGGAGACACTACCCTGTAGGGAGACACTGTAGGGAAACACTGTAGGGAGACACTGTAGGGAGACACTGTAGGGAGACACTGTAGGGAGACACTGTAGGGAGACACTACACTGTAGGGAGACACTACACTGTAGGGAGACACTGTAGGGAGACACCGTAGGGAAAACCTACACCGTAGGGAGACACCGTAGGGAAAACCTACACCGTAGGGAGACACCGTAGGGAAAACCTACACCGTAGGGAAAACCTACACTGTAGGGAGACACCGTAGGGAAAACCTACACTGTAGGGAGACACCGTAGGGAAAACCTACACTGTAGGGAGACACCGTAGGGAAAACCTACACCGTAGGGAGACACCGTAGGGAAAACCTACACCGTAGGGAGACACCGTAGGGAAAACCTACACCGTAGGGAGACACCGTAGGGAAAACCTACACCGTAGGGAGACACCGTAGGGAAAACCTACACCGTAGGGAGACACCGTAGGGAAAACCTACACCGTAGGGAGACACCGTAGGGAAAACCTACACCGTAGGGAGACACCGTAGGGAAAACCTACACCGTAGGGAAAACCTACACCGTAGGGAAAACCTACACCGTAGGGAAAACCTACACCGTAGGGAGAACCTACACTGTAGGGAGACACCGTAGGGAAAACCTACACTGTAGGGAGACACCGTAGGGAAAACCTACACTGTAGGGAGACACCGTAGGGAAAACCTACACTGTAGGGAGACACCGTAGGGAGAACCTACACAGTAGGGAAAACCTACACTGTAGGGAGACACCGTAGGGAAATCTACACAGTAGGGAAAACCTACACTGTAGGGAGACACCGTAGGGAAATCTACACTGTAGGGAGACACCGTAGGGAAAACCTACACTGTAGGGAGACACCGTAGGGAAAACCTACACTGTAGGGAGACACCGTAGGGAAAACCTACACTGTAGGGAGACACCGTAGGGAAAACCTACACTGTAGGGAGACACCGTAGGGAAAACCTACACTGTAGGGAGACACCGTAGGGAAATCTACACTGTAGGGAGACACCGTAGGGAAAACCACACTGTAGGGAGACACCGTAGGGAAAACCTACACTGTAGGGAGACACCGTAGGGAAAACCTACACTGTAGGGAGACACCGTAGGGAAAACCTACACTGTAGGGAGACACCGTAGGGAAAACCTACACTGTAGGGAGACACCGTAGGGAGAACCTACACTGTAGGGAGACACCGTAGGGAGAACCTACACTGTAGGGAGACACCGTAGGGAAAACCTACACTGTAGGGAGACACCGTAGGGAGAACCTACACAGTAGGGAAAACCTACACTGTAGGGAGACACCGTAGGGAAATCTACACTGTAGGGAAAACCTACACTGTAGGGAGACACCGTAGGGAAATCTACACTGTAGGGAAAACCTACACTGTAGGGAGACACCGTAGGGAAATCTACACTGTAGGGAGACACCGTAGGGAAAACCTACACCGTAGGGAAAACCTACACCGTAGGGAGAAACCGTAAGGAAAACCTACACCGTAGGGAGACACCGTAGGGAAAACCTACACCGTAGGGAGACACCGTAGGGAAAACCTACACCGTAGGGAAAACCTACACCGTAGGGAAAACCTACACCGTAGGGAAAACCTACACCGTAGGGAAAACCTACACCGTAGGGAAAACCTACACCGTAGGGAAAACCTACACCGTAGGGAAAACCTACACTGTAGGGAGACACCGTAGGGAAAACCTACACTGTAGGGAGACACCGTAGGGAAAACCTACACTGTAGGGAGACACCGTAGGGAAAACCTACACCGTAGGGAAAACCTACACTGTAGGGAGACACCGTAGGGAAAACCTACACTGTAGGGAGACACCGTAGGGAAAACCTACACTGTAGGGAGACACCGTAGGGAAAACCTACACTGTAGGGAGACACCGTAGGGAAAACCTACACTGTAGGGAGACACCGTAGGGAAAACCTACACTGTAGGGAGACACCGTAGGGAAAACCTACACTGTAGGGAGACACCGTAGGGAAAACCTACACTGTAGGAAGACACCGTAGGGAGACACCATAGGGAAAACCTACACAGTAGGCGTGAATACAGTAGTAGGCTATGCACGCCGTTTATGATAAATCAGAGACAATCTAAAGCGTTACACCCAGACAATCATCCAATAGCAGTGACATTAGTTGTTAATCAATTGTGCTTGACGATGCATGACCAAGAGTGCAAATCAGAGTGAAGGAGAGAGAGGGAGCAAGAAAGAGACAAATGAAGACAGAGTGAAAAATCACATAGTGACACAAGAGCAACCCACCACATCACACCCCCCCCCCACTCCATCCCCTCTTCCTCCCTTCCACCGTCCCTCTTTCCCTTCCACCGTCCGTCCGTCCGTCTGTCCCTCCCTCCCAAAACCCCACTACTTACTTCTTCACATTGGCCTCTCCATTGGGGATCCTTCTGAGCTTCTTCTTTTTGAGGATCTTGACGGCCCTGCGACACAGCGTGTCAGAGTCCAGCATCTCCTTCACCTTACCGTAGGAGCCCTCCCCCAACAGGTCTCCCATCAGGTACTTCCCGATCAGCTTGGCCCTCTTCCTGCGTGGCTGGTATATCACCTCTGTGGAGTCGATGCGGTGGATGAACGTGTCCATGCCCATCAGCTCATTCTCCGTCAGATAGTCCAGGTGCTGCAGCTCCCCGACACTCATGGTTAAATCAACTTAGTTACTGTAGCGTGCTCCAGACAGTCCAATATAGTGGACTGTGACCTCAAGCCTTGAGCTTGGGCTGTGTATCCTGGTGGCTCAGGGACACAGTTCAATTAGAAAACACTAAGTGACATTGGAGGTATAGCCAGGCATGGGCATTGAGAGAAACAGTTAACGTTGTAATAGAGTAGGTCTGTAAACACAGAGGTTAGTTTCAGTTCGTGGGAACAAGATGTAGGCTAGCTGTAAAGGTTTCCAAAGTGGTGTGGGGTAGTTAACTAAGACCCAGCGATGCCAAGATCCAGGGTGAAAAGATTTGTGGAGAGTTCAGGCTGTGGGACAGGTGCTACTGAGCAGAGAGTGGGACGTCTGGCTGAGTTTACATTCCGCTGCTTAGCTCCATGTCACCTCCATCCGTGATCTGATATGAGATGGCAACATGCAGAGGGAGAGGTAACCAGTCCTGTTTCAAAGCCAAGCGAAGCATGACGGCCATAGAACCTTGTAGCGATCCATGGTCCCCATTGGTTTGCCTTGATCTAAGTACAGATGCAATAAATACTCAATCACACCTAACTGAGTTATTTCAGTCCTTAGTATCGTTATGCTCTGGGTCCTAGATTTATTGTCAGCTCTTCTATGGAGTCCACTAGTCTTTTCCAGTTGGCAACTCAGGATACTGCTCCAGAGAACCTGTAGGTCAAAAATGTAGCTAATCAACAGTCAAATCTTTCAGCAATCAAGTGATATTTGCCTACTAACATTTTAAATGTTCATTTTGTAGGAAATGAGTGACAGCTACAGGTCCACAAGGCTGGCTATGCATTTTAGGATACTTCTGGTCTGGTGTCAAAATACTAAAACCATAAGATCAAGATTTCAGGACGCAAGTAAACAAGGACTAATAGAGAATGACAGCCGATTATGTTGCACGACTCAGTCAGTGAATGCCTGTCGCACATTTAAAAAAAAAAAGCTTGCAACCAAGCGGAGTTAGCTAGCTAGCCTCAGGTATTTTGCCATTTGCCGATTATTTCAGTAGCTAGCTTGCTACCTTCCCCAACTCACTGTAGCTAGTTAACCGGCTAACACGCTTTTGACACCTCAACGTTAGTAGAGGTAAAATGTGTTTTATATTGGATATTCGGGTCTTTTGTCAATAGATATTGAACCAAGCATGAATTCTATATTCTGAATCAGGGATGGATTGAGCACAATCCACACCTCTATTTTCTTGTTAGACTATTTCAAATTTCAATGTCTCCCCCTATGAGTCAGGGGACAATGGACAGTTTTATTTTATCTTCAGGCTTTCAATCCTCCCCCAAATAAAAAATTAAATAGGAAAGTCAGTTAAGAGCAAATTCTTATTTACAATGACAGCCTACCCTGGGTGACGCTGGGCCAATTCTGCGCCGCCCTATGGGACTCCTAATCACAGCCGGATGTGATACAGCCTGGATTCAAACCAGGGACTGTAGTGACACCTCTTGCACTGAGATGCAGTGCCTTAAACCGCTGCGTCACTCAGGAGCCCAAAAAGCTGTGGATTTTTGACCATCCTCCCCTGATTCAGAATATATCATTATCAGTCATGGCACGCTTTGTGGAAGAGCTATTGAAGATTGAAATCCAAAGTCATACTATTACTTTTAAAGATGTGAATTGTTCTCATCCATCCCGATTCAGAATATACCATCTTCATAGTCATGGCCTTTTTGAGTCCAATAGCTATCGACAAGACAAAACCCCGAATATCCTATATAAAACTAATTTAATCTAGGTGTCAAACCTTAACTCCAATCTTCCCGAACTCTCGCACGAATTTACAATTTCATTCTAGCTAACCAGATAACTCGTCTAACTGTATGCAATGGGTATTTCGTTAGCTAGCTATGTAGTTAGGCTATGTTTAAAATCGGATAAAGTTACTAGCAAGTAAGAAGTACAGTAACGACGTTATATCCTTTCTACCTAGCTACCCGGCAGGAGCTAACGGCTAAATACAGATTAAAGTGGATGGTAGTTATGCTAGCTAAATGTCAGCATTTTGTGGTAACGGGTCTCACCTTAACATCCAGACTCTATCGACAGATGTTATGTAGTGTTTTATTTGTCTCTCTGCATAAATATGAGGTTTGCTATTATTGATGCAGCTGCTATCAGGTTGCCGCCATCTTGTTTACCACCCCCCTCTCTCCAGCCCATTGACTATCAATAGGTACTGTATATATGCTCCAGTTGAATGAAAGCCAACCTCTCGTCTACATTGTCCCAG
Organism: Salvelinus fontinalis; assembly: GCF_029448725.1. Taxonomy (NCBI): domain Eukaryota; kingdom Metazoa; phylum Chordata; class Actinopteri; order Salmoniformes; family Salmonidae; genus Salvelinus; species Salvelinus fontinalis. The sequence goes on along the minus strand of NC_074681.1, from coordinate 21,496,905 downwards.
ACTATTTTATTTATTTATTATTATTTCACACTCACAGCCTTCACAAAATGTACTTTGTCTTTTAATATGTCCTAGAGCTACTGTTAGGGGTTAAAGAAAAACTAATTGAGCACTGCAACAAATTGAACAACCTAGGCCAGATTAGGGACACAAATATGCACATATCAAATCACCACAAATAAAATCCCCCAAAGAAATTGCATTTCATGTGTTCTGTAAGGGTGTAATCTATTTCTTCTAAACCAATTACAAATATAAGATAGCGGTACCGGAGCGCCAAGTCTAGGTCCAAAAGACTGCTGAACAATTAATCAAATGGCCACCCGGACTATTTGCATTGACCCCCCCCCCCCACCCCCACCCTTGTTTTTACACTGCTGCTATTTTATTTATCCTTTATTTAACTAGCCAAGTCAGTTAAGAACAAATTCTTATTTACAATGACATCCAAACCCTAACCCATACAACGCCGGGCCAATTGTGCGCCGCCCTATGGGACTCCCAATCATGGCCGGTTGTGATACAGCCTGGAATCAAAGCATGGTCTGCAGTGACGCCTCTAGCACTGAGATACAGTGCCTTAGACCACTGCACAACTCGCTGTTTATCATCTTTGCATAGTCACTCTACCCCTACCTATATGTACAAATTACCTCGACTAACCTGTACCCCTGCATATTGACTCGGTACCGGTACCCCCTGTATATAGCATCATTATTGTTATTTTATTGTGTGACTTTTTACAATTATTTTTGTAACTTTATTTAGTAAATATTTTCTTCAACTCTATTTTCTTAAAACTGCATTGTTGGTTAAGGGCTTTTAAGTAAGCGTTTCGCTCTAGATGCAATGGTGTGTTTTGGTGCATGTGACAAATAAAATTTGATTTGATTTGATATGAATACAAACACTCAGGAACAAAAACACCCAGGGGTGCTTTAATTGCTGTTGATGTAATTCTTGATGTTCAGTTTTAGGTAATCCTGAACACAGCCCTATGTCAGGTCACAGCAGTGCAGTCAGTGGTGTTGACCTGCTTTCCGCACTGACTGCATACAGACCAACCCTGTCCCACTACACAAGTATCCAGCTACCACAGCCTCAGAGGCCAACCATTTTTTGCTTAGCTGACCGATCTGGGTTATATTTAACCGGTGTAAACCCCAGGGAATATCAAACTGAAGCTCTGATTTCACAGATCTGTTACCCTCCTCATTAGAGGACCACCGTGGCTGCCAAACGCTGGGGCTGATCAATTAGGAGTTATAGGATAACCCCCCCCCCCATACCTGGATGTAAGGGGTACATATGAGGATGAGGTCAAAAATCTGAGGGGGCATAAAGTACTTCAGGAAGGCTGGCAGGTGGTCCGGAAGTAGGATCATTTGGCATTTTTAAAACACCTGAAACAGCTTTTTCCTGCAATCTAAATCCATAATCATTATGCTTAATTCTCAGTGGATGAAAAAGTACCCAATTGTCATACTTGAGTAAAATTAAAGATACCTAAATAGAAACAACTCAAGTAAAAGTGAAAGTCACCCAGTAAAATACTACTTAAGTAAAAGTCTAAAAGTATTTGGTTGTAAATATACTTATTAAGTATCAAAAATAAATGCAATTGCTAAAAATAAAATATACTACAAAAGTAAAAGTATAAATAGTTTAAAATTCCCTAGTTGTCACGCCCTGACCTTAGAGAGCCTTTTTATGTCTCTATTTGGTTTGGTCAGGGTGTGATTTTGGGGTGGGCATTCTATGTTTTGTTTTCTATGTTTCTTTATTTCTATGTTTTGGCTGGGTATGGTTCTCAATCAGGGACAGCTGTCTATCGTTGTCTCTGATTGGGAACCATACTTAGGTATCCCTTTTCCCTCCTTTCAGTGTGGGAAGTTAACTTTGTTTGTGGCACTATTGCACTGTAAGCTTAACGGTGGTTTTTGTTTGTTGTGGACATTTTAAATCAAAAGATAAATGTACGCCCACAACGCTGCACCTTGGTCCACTTCTTTCAACGGCCGTGACACTAGTTCATTTTTTTACAGATAGCCAGGGGCACGCTCAAACACTCAGACATAATTTACAAACGAAGCAGTTGTGTTTCGTGAGTCCGCCCGATCAGAAACAGTAGGGATAATCAGGGATGTTCTCTTGATTATTGATGATTTGTAATGAGTACTTTTGGGTGTCAGAGAAAATGTATGGAGTAAAAAGTTGAACATTTTCTTTAGGCATGTAGTGAAGTAAAAGTAGTCAAAAATATAAATAGTAAAGTACAGATACCCCAAAAAACGATTTAAGTACTTTACACTAGTGTTAATTCTATGCTTTATAAAAGTGTATTTTTCAGCATAACTAAGCATACCTCTGGAGCGGTCTGTATCCTCCTGACTGGTGTTTATTTTTTTAAAGAAATGAAATATACTCCTCTGCATCTCTGGGTAATAGACTGTCTTATTCAGTACATTTAGTTGTTGCTTGCTTTTCTAAGGTCTACCAACCTTGCCAGCTAAGATAGACAAGCTAGCTACTCTATTTTTATTTAACTAGGCAAATCAGTTAAGAACAAATTCTTATTTACAATGACAGCCTACCCCAGCCCAGCCCATGCCGATTGTGCGCCACCTTATGGGACTCCCAATCACGGCCAGATGTGATACAGCCTGGATTTGAACCAGGGTCTTTAGTGACACCTCTTAGCACTGAGATGCAGTGCCTTAGACTGCTACGCCACTCGGGAGCCCTCTAACTTGATTGATATCCTTAAATGGCTTCTTGGTAGCTAGTTATGAGGTTGGGAGACAGACTCCGGGCTAGCAAAAGCAAACTTCATAAAATTGCTAGGTGGCTAGTAGTATTACAGAGAAACAACCCCCCCAAAAATAAATTAAAAAAAATATATAAAATATATATACAGTGGGGAGAAAAAGTATTTGATACACTGCCGATTTTGCAGGTTTTCCTACTTACAAAGCATGTAGAGGTCTGTCATTTTTATCATATGTACACTTCAACTGTGAGAGACGTAATCTAAAAGAAAAATCCAGAAAATCACATTGTATGATTTTTAAGTAATTAATTTGCATTTGAATCAAACGCATACTGACTCAAACGCGCCAACTAATCTGACTTCTTTTGGATATAAAGAAGGACTTTATCGAACAAAACAACCATTTGTTGTGTAGCTGGAACCCTTGAGGTTGCAAACAGAGGAAGATCGTCAAAGTTAAGTGATTTATTTTAACGCTATTTCTGATTTTTGTGACGCCTCTGCTGGTTTGAAAAATGTTTTAAATGGTGGTGTATGTGGGACGCTGTCCTCAGATAATCGCATGGTATGTTTTCGCCGTAAAGCCTTTTTGAAATCTGACAACGCGGTTGGATTAACAAGAAGTTAAGCTTTTAAACGATGTAAGACACTTGTATTTTCATGAATGTTTACTATTACAATTTTTGTATTTTAAATTTTGCTCTCTGCAATTTCATGTTGTCATAGTGGAACGCTAGCGGTACACCAATCCCAATTAAACAGATCTAAATATATGTATGTAACTCTTTCAAGACTGTTGGAAAAGCATTTCAGGTGAGAGAATGCCAAGAGTTTGTAAAACTGTAAAGCTGTCATCAAGGCAAGATATTGAAGAATCTCAAATATAAAATATATTTAGATCTGTTTAACACTTTTGTGGTTAATACATGATTCTATATGTGTTATTTCATTGTGTTGACGTCTTCACTATTATTCTACAATGTAAAAATAAGGAAAAACCCCTGAATGATTAGGTGTGTCAAAACTTTCGACTGAAACTGTATACAGTTGAAGTCGGAAGTTTACATACACTTAGGTTGGAGTCATTAAAACTTGTTATTCAACCACCCCACAAATTTCTTGTTAACAAACTATAGTTTGGCAAGCCGGTGAGGACATCTACTTTGTGCATGACACAAGTAATTTTTCCAACAATTATTTACAGACAGATTATTTCACTTATAATTCACTGTATCACAATTCCAGTGGGTCAGAAGTTTATATACACTAAGTTGACTGTGCCTTTAAACAGCTTGGGAAATTCCAGAAAATGATGTCATGGCTATAGAAGCTTCTGATAGGCTAATTGACATCATTTGAGTCAATTGGAGGTGTACCTGTGGATGTATTTCAAGGCCTACCTTCAAACTCAGTGCCTCTTTGCTTGACATCATGGGGGGGAAAAAAAAAATCAGCCAAGACATCAGAAAAAATATTGGAGACCTCCACAAGTCTGGTTCATCCTTGGGAGCAATTTCCAAATGCCTGAAGGTACCACGCTCATCTGTGCAAACAATAGTACGCAGGTATAAACACCATGGGACCACGCAGCCGTCATACCACTCAGGAAGGAGATGTGTTCTGTCTCCTAGAGGTGAATGTAATTTGGTGAGAAAAGTTCAAATCAATCCTAGAACAACAGCAAAGGACGCTGTGAAGATACTGGAGGAAACAGGTACAAACGTATCTATATCCACAGTAAAACAAGTCCTATTTCAACATAACCTGAAAGGCCGCTCAGCAAGGAAGAAGACAATGCTCCAAAACCGCCATAAAAAAGCCAGACTACGGTTTGCAACTGCACATGGGACAAAGATCGTACTTTTCTGATGAAACAAAAAGAGAACTGTTTGGCCATAATGACCATCGTGTTTGGAGGAAAAAGGGGGAGGCTTGCAAGCCAAGAACACCATCCCAACCATGAAGCACGGGGGTGGCAGCATCATGTTGTGGGGTGCTTTGCTGCAGGAGGGACTGGTGCACTTCACAAAATTGATGGCATGAGGAGGACAATTTGGTGGATATATTGAAGCAACATCAAGACATCAGTCAGGAAGTTAAAGCTTGGTCGCAATTGGGTCTTCCAAATGGACAATGACCCCAAGCATACTTCCAAAGTTGTGGCAAAATGGCTTAAGGACAACAAAGGCAAGGTATTGGAGTGGCCATCACAAAGCCCTGACCTCAATCTCATAGAACATTTGTGGGCAGAACTGAAAAAGCGTGTGCGAGCAAGGAGGCCTACAAACCTGACTAAGTTACACCAGGTCTGTCAAGAGGTATGGGCCAAAAATCACTCAACTTATTGTGGGAAGCTTGTGGAAGGCTCCCCGAAACGTTTGACCCAAGTTAAACAATTTAAAGGCAATGCTACCAAATACTAATTGAGTGTATGTAAACTTCTGACCCACTGGGAATGTGATGAAAGGAATAAAAGCTGAAATAAATCATTCTCTCTATTAATTTGACATTTCACATTCTTAAAATAAAGTGGTGATCCTAACTGACCTAAAACAGGGAGTTTTAACTTGGATTAAATGTCATGAATTGTGAAAAACTGAGATTAAATGTATTTGGCTAAGGTGTATGTAAACTTCCGACTTCAACTATATTTATTATTTTTTAAACAGGCCAAATTTGAGAAGGCATGTGCCCCTTATGGGCATGACGCCTCTGGATGAGGTTGCAGGATTTCGAGGACACCCTACCAGGGTTATCAACTCTTCAACCCCAGGATAAGATCGGCATCAGGGCCACGTTCAGTAGCCAAACACTGTTGAACATTGCAGATAGAAATGCTACGAAAAGAGCCATTGAGATTCCTTATTCTACATGTCTTAGGCATGTTTGTTCTACATGGTATTTTTCTATTTGAATGTTTAAAATGTTGCCTACTGCTGAACGCGACCCAGGTGTACCTCTATTACACATTATAAACTGGGTGGTCTGAGCCCTGAGTGCTGATTGGCTCACAGCCGTGGTATTTCAGGCCGTATACCATGGGTATGACAAAACATTTATTTTTACTGCTCTAATTACGTTGGTAACTAGTTTATAAAAGCAATAAGGCACCTCTGGGGTTTGTGGTATATGGCCAATATACCACGGCTAAGGGCTGTGTCCAGGCACTCCGCGTTGCGCCATATACCACCACTTCTCGGGCCGTATTACTTAATTATAAATTTATTTCAACCATTTCTCCTTTCACCCCTGCAATGCTGTACAACAATGTAAATGTGCTACTTGCTATTACAAGTACAAACTTGCTATTTGCTCGTTGAAAGAAACATTTTCACTAACAGGAGGCTAAGTGTTTTAGACATACTATGTAATGGACATTCAGTTTATCTTGTAAATAAATATATTTATCTGATCAACACTGTGGAATTGGAGTTTACCCAAATTTAAATCATAGACTAAAATCTGTTTTTCCACAAGTCAACACCAGAGGGAACTGATCAGCTACAAAAATACTCCACTACTACACAATCAAGATATACTGAACAAAAATATAAACACAACATGTAAAGTGTTGGTCCCATGTTTCATGAGCTGAAATAAAATATCTCATAAATGTTCCATATGCACAAAAAGCTTATTTTTCTTTAATTTTGTTTTCATCCCTGTTAGTGAGCATTTTTCCTTTGCCGAGATAATCCATCCATTTGACAGGTGTGGAATATCAAGAAGCTGTTTAAACAGCGTGATCATTACACAGGTGCACCTTATGCTGGGGCCAATAAAAGGCCACTTTAAAATGTGCAGTTTTGTCACACAACACCACAGATGTCTCATGTCTTGAGGGAGCATGCAATTGACATGCTGACTGCAGTAATGTCCACCTGAGCTGTTGCCAGACAATTGAATATTAATGTATCTGCCATAAGCCTGCTCCTACATTGTTTAAGAGAATTTGGCAGTATGTCCAACCGGCCTCACAATCACAGACGTCGTGTATGCCGTCGTATGGGAGAGCGGTTTGCTGATGTCAATGTTGTGAAGAGTGCCCCATGGTGTTGGTGGGGTTATGGTATGGGCAGGCATAAACTAAGGGCAAAGAACCCAATTCTATTTTATCAATGGCAATTTGAACGCATAGAGATACCGTGATGAGATCCTGAGGCCCAACGTCGTGCCATCACCTCATGTTTCACCATAATGCACAACCTCATGTCACAAGGATCTGCACAAAATTCCTGGAAGCCGAAAATGTCCCACTTCTTCCATGGCCTGCATACATACCAGAAATGTCACCCATTGAGCATGTTTGGGATGCGCTGGATCGACGTGTATGACAGCGTGTTCCAGTTCCCGCCAATATCCATCAACTTCGCACAGCAATTGAAGTGGGACAATATTCAACAATCAACAGCCTGAGCAACTCTATGCAAAAGAGATGTGTCACTGCATGAGTTGAATGGTGGTCACACCAGATACTGACTGGTTCTCATCCACACCCCTATTTTTTTTTAAGGTATCTGTGACCAACAGATGCATATCTGTAGTCCCAGTCATGTGAAACCCATCCAATAGGGCCTAATGCATTTATATCAATTGACCGATAAATTGTAAAATCTTTGAAAAACTCAGTAAAATCTTTGAAATTGTTGCCTGTTGCATTTATATTTTTGTTCAGTGTATACATTTTTATTGTTTGCAGTGAAGCATTTTACATTTGTTGCATTTACGATGTACAACCATAGCAAAACCATGTACAGAAATAACTAACTTCAAAGCCATTCATTACCTTCAAACTGATTTAAAAAAAATCTTCATTCAAATTGTTTGTGTAGTTGTTTAAAGTACTTAAGTAAAAATACTTTAAAGTACTACTTAAGTATCTGTACTTTACTATATATATATTTCTGACAACTTTTACTACATTCTTAAATAAAATAATGTACTTTTTAATCCATAAAGTTTCCATGACACCCAAAAGTACTCATTACATTTTGAATGCTTAGCAAGCAGGCCAGGAAAATTGTGAAATTCACACACTTACCAAGAGAACATCCCTGGTCCTCCTTACTGCCTCTGATCTGATGGACTCACTAAACACACATGCATTGTTTATAAATTATGTCTGAGTGTTGGAGTGTGCTCCTGGCTACTCGTAAATAAAAAAACAAGTATATTTTAGCAATTACATTTACTTAAGTATATTTAAAACCAAATATTTTTACTGGGGGAATTTCACTTGAGTCCTTTTCTATTAAGGTATCTTTACTTTTACTCAAGTATGACAATTGGGTACTTATTCCATCCACTATGTATGTATTCATGTGTGTGTGTGTGTGTAGGTTGTTCTGTGTTAAGAGTCATGACTGTGAAATCAGATCATGATAGCGAGCCATCACAAAGCTCCCCTAGCCGTCCGATTGATCAAATAGGAAACTTTCATTCTGCAGTTCAGTAAGAACATCAACTGACTCTTAGAAAACTTTAGATCAGACAAATCCATCCTTAATCTCCAGCCTAAAAAGTTTATCACCAACCACACAATTCCACACAATCTAGAGGAGATTACTTGAACTGAGTGTCCTACAGTTTGTTTCCACAACAAAGAGAAATCAATATGCCACTGTTGGTTGTTTAAAAAATGAAAAGTTGACGAAGTCAGCCAAGTTCAGACCTCTTCTTCAGTAGTATGGCCTCCTCGGGTTGTTCTGAGAAGAGAGACAGACGTATTACTCCAAACTCTTGTCGATGCAAGGTCATCTAAACAGAACAGCTTACATGTTATGTAGTAGTTACCAGTGGGTTAGGCCTGAAGCGGTAGGCCAGCATCATCCTCTTTCTGAAAGCATCATACTCATCGTCCTGTCCTGAGAGCTCAGAGGGCCGGTCCACGCCAAACCCTGCCCCGTCAACAGCCGTGGTTCCCCTGGAACAAACACACCACATCAGCTGGCTAGGTGTATGTCTCTGTGTGTGTGTAAGCTGTGTAGAAGACCTTGTATCAGACAATACTGTGTGTACTCATGTGAAGTGTTTGTGTCCATGTCTGAGTGCAAATGTGTATACTATGTGTCTGTGAGTGTGTGTATTTGACAGCCCCCAACCTGTGGACCGGAGTCTTGATGCCCTGTCCACCAGAGCCAAGCCCATCGCCCTCCTTCCAGCCCATCTTCATGAGCATCTGGAAACCAAGGTTCTCCACCGTCAGCTTAAACTCCTTATACTCCGAGTAGTCTGGGTTACGGCCCTCCTGCAGAACACAAGGCAAGAACATGAGAATAGAATATGTGTTTCACAAATGGTGGTTCACAGGTAATTCCTTTTGGGCAGAGGCTAGATAACAAAGGGGTCAAGGACCAAGTGGTGAAGAGAACAGATGGGGAGTGGACCGACCTTGAGTGCCTTGAAGGTCTCCATAAACTTCTCCAGCTCCTCCGGAGGTAGGAAGTCACCAATGAAGTGCTTCCCCTTTCCCATGTCAGTCAGCGACTCTGCCCACTCTGGAGGAAGACACAAGCATAAACACCAAATCCCTTCAGGGCCGTGGTCAGCGGGACACAATGTATTGGAACTTTCAGATTAAACGTGGCCCAGGTTCATCTCAGTAGATTAATGAATAGTAGTAGTAAAAAACTGATCTTTTGAAGAATGAAATCTCACATTCAAATGAACTTGAAGTTGAAAAATGTTGACATTTTCCTTAATATTCATCATCTTCAGCACCACCCCAACATTAACATATGTGATAATTGTGGATTTCTATGTTTTGTAGTAAAACAGATAGAAGATAAGTGTTTCCAATGTCATCATTGGTGTGCATCGTGTCATTTTAACCAATTATAAGGAGGCATTGCCTACTATTTGGTTGATGTCTTTGTAAACACTTATCTTTTTAACTACAAAACATGGAAATGCACAATGTTGGGGTGGTGCTGGAGATGATGAATATGAAGGTGGATTTATTTTATTTTTTTCTCTTTGAGCCCTTTCACTTGAACAGAAGCAAATCGTTTCACATTGCAGCTGACTTGAAAGGCGAGTTGAGACTGACTGATCTACAAATCACCTTGCATCATAAATAACTACTCAATATGATTTGTAGATCATAATTTACCTATGATACATCACGGTTCTGAAAATCTTGAACACTGTCTTCGTGAATCTTACCACGTGTTTTCTCCATCTCCATGTGCCGGAGGCGGTGCTCCCAGGTGCCATCCTGCTGGTCCACCTCCTCGTCACTATCGTACTCGTGGGAGTGGTCCCGCACCGCCTTCTCCCACATCACCTGCATCTCTGCCATGGCACGCTTATGCTTCATGATCATGTCAAACATCTCCTGCATCTGCGGTGGGAACACAGACACACCACACACACGCATGTGCAGGCCGGACACACACCTCAGGCAAGGTTTCAGGGACAGATTGCAAGGTGGCTGAGAACGAACGCAACTGAGCCCATCTGGTTTTGTTAAGGGTTTGAAGTATGCTATGCACCCCCATACCAAACCAAGGATTAACACCGCCCAGTCCCCTACAATTCAAACTGGGAAAGTACAATGTGCTGCCATAGTCTATTGTGCTGTCTGTCAGTCATGTAGTACCTCCTGTTGCTCTTTGAGCTGTTTCTTCTGGTCGTCTGAGAGCTCAGTCACTCCCACCAGGCCCATAGGCTTTCCCTTCTTATAGCCCAGATCCCTCAGTTCATTAACTGAAACACACACCACAAACACACACAGCATGGATGGACATACCTTACAAACACTGTTTTTAGTCTTATACTATAACCTCTGTCTCTGTGTGTGTTATACAAGAGGCTGAACATACACTTAGTGGACAAAAAAAATAAACCAGGAATACCTGCTCTTTCTATGAGAGACTGACCAGGTGAATCCAGGTGAAAGCTATGATCCCTTATTGATGTCACTTGTTCAATCCACTTCAATCAGTGTAGATGAAGGGGGGGACAGGTTAAATAAAGATTTTTAAGCTTTGAGACATGGGTTGTGTATGTGTGCCATTCAGAGGGCGAATGGGCAAGACAAACTATTTCAGTGCCTTTGAACAGGGTATGGTAGTAGGTGCCAGGTGCACTGGTTTGAGGGTGTCAAGAACTGCAAGGCTGCTGGGATTTTCACGTGCAACAGTTTCCCGTTTGTATCAAGAATGGTCCACAACCCAAAGGACATCCAGCCAACTTGACACAACTGTGGGAAGCATTGGAGTCAACATGGGTCAGCATCCCTGTGGAACGCTTGACACCTTGTAGATTCCATGCCCCAACAAATTGAGGCTGTTCTGTGGGCAAAGGGAGGTGTAACTCAATATTTGGATTGTGTTCCTAATGTTTTGTACACTCTGTGTATGTGTGTTTGATTACCAGAGAGACACGGGCTGGGCTCTTGCTCCTCCTCCTTGGGGATGATGATGGGTTGCAGTGACAGATCCACCTTGTCGTCCTCCGACCCCCAGCGGCTCTTCCTCTTCCTCTTCACCACGGGCGTACCTGACACTTCCTGTTTTATCCCCAGACCCGGCTCCAGCTTTACTTGACCCACCAGGTAGGGGTAGTGAGGGGGCGGAGGTGGGGGAGGATAAGTCAGGGGAGGGGCGGCCGGTCTCTTGAGCTCCACCTCAGGTTCCTGCTTAATCGTTGGAGGGGGGCTCTGGGCATTTTTGGCCTGGCGGTACTCCTCCACCTTCTCCTTGTAGAAACGGTGGGCGGGGCTTTGGAGGTCATATAGAAAACTGAGAAAAGGAAGAAGAAATATGCTGTCTTTTGTGGTATTTTATCCAATTTACATGTCAGCATTACTTACTTTATTTTATTCAAAGCTTCTGACAAATCAATGTCTTCTTAGGCAACAATAAAATACAATTGGATGAATACAATAAACGCTCTCGTTACAATATCTGAGACTGTCACTAACCTGAAGGTGGGGTTTTCCTGGTTGTGCTGGGCGGCGATGGCTTCCACCTCGGGGCCACCATCGGCCACAAACATGGCCAGCTTCTCAGCCACCCTCTGGGTCTCCTCGTCCACTGGGGGGGAGACTTTAAGCAGCCTATCAGTACTGGGGCTCAACTCACACTACTACCGTACCGTACTCAATTGGCCCTCACACACCCGCCTACAGCCAGTAGGGGATAAGAAGAGGGGGGGAAGGAGGAGGAGGAGCAGGGGGACACGGTGGTGATTGGGGAAGTGTATTGTATGGATTTGATAATGGAATACAGACCTAATCTTAAAATTGGTGAACAAATAACACCATGAAACGTTGTGGGTAATCATAATGTGTCGTGAATGACTTGTATCATGGTCAAAGTATTCAGTAAATCATTGTGTATCTGTAATTTGAAGCTTCGATCCTCATCGTTTTTTGTTTTAATGGTTACTTTCAACATCAACTAAAACTCTCCAAGGAGGGCAATTATATTTATCTCACATATGACTCATTCACATGTATAAATATAGATTACAGATTAAAAGAACACCATCAGTCTTTGAGAGAGTGAGGAACTGTGTGTGGTAGAGAGAGACAGAGAGAGTGAGAGAGAAACTGATATAGGTAATCTTACCATGAGAACGTGATGGCGTCTCATGTTTTGATTGATCCTTTCGGAGTTCAGCAACTCTCTTTCGGTAATAAAGATAATCCTGGCTGTTATTATCATACAAAAATCTGTAAAGTGGAGGGAAAAGATCTTTATATCAGCACTAAAAGAGGCACCATTACCCACACTATATACTAGCTATACAATTAACATATTGTTAGTAGCTACATCCATACAGACTTACGAGAAAACAGGGTTGTCCTTGTAGTCCTCCTTGGCCTTCCTCTCTAGCTCAGGCCCTCCCTCAGCCACAAAGGCCGCCATCTTGTCCAGGATAAGTCGTGTGTCTGGGTCTTCTGGGGGAAAGACTTTAAGAGGACTATGAGTACGTTACCTTTACTCTACTGTAGAAGGTTATGAGAATTCAGGCAAAGCATTATTCTCAGGAAGCAGCTACTCTGCAACTGAATTACACAGTCAATGACATGGGTGAAATGACAACATGTAGAATAGGACAGAATCTGACTTGCACACAGGCTCCTGGCAGTCCTTTGATATTTAAAAACACAGATCATGAATTACCTTTGATTTCTAGGAAGCTTGAGTCATCAACTTCCTCATCATCATCATCATCTTCATCTGGGGAGCTGAATATGCTAGGTCTTTGGGGGAGAAGCGGGGTCTTCTTGGACTGGGAGTAGTTCTTAAACTGGCTTAGCATGCTGCTGATCCCTAGACCGGGTCGCTTGCCGATGAGAATGCTCTTCATCTGGGGCTGAGACACTCCTGACGACGGACTGGGGGTGGATGATGACGGGGCTTTGGTGTCACTACTGGAGCCTGGAGAGGGTACACAACTGGGTTAATCTCACATTCATTGTTTAATGAATCCAGAAGAAAAAGTAATTAATAAATTATTATTGTGTTATTACCATTTGATTTAATCATTTCTGTGCAATTAAAATAAAGTTCTATTGAAACCAATTAAAGAGCTCGCTATCTCACCAGAGTCGGAGCTGGGTTTGTCCTTCTGAAGCTTCATAAACTGCTGCAAGAAGCTTCCGTCGTTCACATACTTGTTGTTGTTCGAAGAGTGTCCCTGTGAACTGTGAAAATTGTGGGGATAAGAAGTCAAAATCAATGGCTACAGTCAAGTGGGCCAGAATCAATTACTTCCAGCAGGGATTGAGCAGAGTTTTGATGAGAGGTATTTGTAGTGTTTAGAAGACTATGATCTACTGTACCTTGGTGGTAGTGGCTTGTTGGGAGCCTGAAGGCTCTTTTTCTTGGCTTGCTCTGCCATCTTAGCCTCGATCTCGCGCTTCTTCTGGGCGATCAGCTCCTCCTGACGGAGAATGTTCACACTCATCCTGTTCTTCTGGGCTGGCCGGAACTTGTTGTTCCAGCCTCCTCTCCCTGCAGTGGGAATAAAACAAACAGTGGAAGAGTTGGGAGCAGTTGTTATTGGTGTCCTACTACCAACAATGTTAGTCACAAGAGGTGATCTCGTTTGTAATTTCTCTAGCTATCTTCGTGAGTATTTCAGTAAAAGTCGTATGTGACTAGCTAAGTTATCTATATATTATGAAGAATGAACTTCCCTGAATGTTAGGAATGTGTAAACATGTCAGGGACTATATCTTGCTGCATTGAGGATGTCTCCTTTCCCTTTGATTATATTTGTTGTCACAGACTTGAGAAGCAGCCAGCAGGCCAGGGTTGGTAAAAATAAAATTCTAAAACTGGCTAGTTAGCTCGCTACAAGGTGGCATCAAGACGTTAGCAATAAATAGCTAAAATACCAAACTACAACTAATTATGTAATGAATTTGACATTATGTGGTTGATTCTGATTGTGGCTACCGATTTTTTTGATGAATTTTGATATATCAACAACTACAAATCCTGTTGATGGGAGGTAGTGACAAATGTTAGCTAGCTAAGTAGCTAACGCGTTAGTTATGTAGTTAGCTAGCGCAAATAACCACATTTGATGAGGCAAGAGTTTGTTGTTAAGCATTTTAAAATAGTTAAGGTCTTTCATTTAAATTATTGCAAGCGTTTACCTGTATCTCCGGACTCCATAGTTGCAGCTAACCAGATCTGTATTCCCTGATACGAGCTATCTGTTGCTAAGCTAGCTAGCGCTTCGCTAGTTTCCGCTTCCTGTTCGTCTCGCAAATCGATGCATTTTGTCGGTTGTCGCTACCCGTACACGTTCCCTCCGGGTTGTCTGGTAGAGAATCCGAAGATGGCTGAAGCTCCCCCACGGCCCTGCCGGTTTTTTTGTCACCGATGTTCAGCAGAGATCAACCCTCGTCTCCCGGTAAGCATTCCAGAGAGGTTTTTGTTGTTCACGAAAGGAAACCATGGCCAGCTAAGTGGGGTTTGTATTATTTTATCCACGATTTCCTCTGGCTGAAGCATGACAGCTAGCTAACGTTAGCTTGTAACGTTAGCTAGTGGAACGTTCACGTTGCCAATCATTTGACAGCTATAGTTTCGTTTGTAATCTTGCCAGCTACCAAAATAGCTTGTAGTTTGCCTGTTAGGATGTTTCGAGATCATGCCTCTGTGATTTGTTGGATTAGCTAAGAAGTTATTCATGTCTTACAGTGACAGCGTGTCTTGTCTCTTTTTATGATATGAGACCTGTTCATGATTATGACAGCTTGCCGGATAAACAGGGAAATCGGCCCCTAGCACATCCAAAGGTAGATAGCTACCTAACTTTAAAGCGGAAATCAGCAGTTGAAACAATAACAAAGCGACTCTCCATCACTGTTTCATGACTGGAGAAATCTAGCCACTCTCAAATTCAAAGCTATAGATGTAAGAAATTACCATCCATGATATCAAAAGTATAGTTTAACCATGATTTTAGGATAAATAGTGTTTGTTTACATTTACTTTGTTTACAAACAGTGAATTAAATATACTTATATTTTGGTTTATGACAGGGTAGGACAGTTGAACTAAGCTCATAATGCATTTATAAGTTATATTCTTCAAGAATCAATGGGTACATATAATCCATTTATACATCCACAAATGGATGTAGCAACTGCTGATTACCCCTTTAAGCTATGATCTCACAAAGTGTGACTTTCAAAAAACACAATCATTAGGCTATGTACACCACCAACTCATTTCCATAGCTGCAACAACCTGTTTTAACAGTGTTGTTGTATGGTCATTCAAAGGAAGCTTCTTAAATTGTACAGTGCAGTAGTTTTCAGATATCTACCTGCATGGAGAGCCTTTGCAAAGAGCTAATGGTACTCAAAGATCTCTCAATAGCAATGGATTAAATGGATCATCAGCTATTGTTAAAATGATCAACTCTGGGAATGGAGCTACAGCGGGTCAACGTGTAAGGTCAATAGCTAACTTGTTTGATTTTGAATTCAAGCCACATCTGGTTGAAGCTAGCTAACAATCTTAATTCCCAGATACATACATAGCCTACATGGGCAAGATTGTTGTTTTGTTTTGCTTCAGATCAAATGAAAATATTAAAGTGTATGAGACTGACAGATGACAATTATGATTATGTTATAAATTAGATGTATCTCTGCTTTCCTGCAGGAGTACACATGTCCGCGGTGTGAATCTGGCTTCATTGAAGAGCTATCAGTGGAGAGAAGGTAGCCTACAGTATCATCTGCCTGTCTATCAGAGTTTAAAGCCCTTTCAGCAGCACTTCTCCATTGACAATGCTATATGTGTCTGGGAAACAGGCTGTCAGTGTTTAGGCTCATTTCTATCACATTGGTTCATAGCTGAAGATAAGATGAGAACCTGACATTTTTTTGTATTTTATTTATTTCCAGCACTGAAAATGGGTCCACATCCACTGCCTCCACCAGCGATCAGAACCGTCCGACTTTTGAGGTTAGTGACACAGAACTCCTTTGTTCCTCAACTCAACAGTTGGTCTTCATGAACTCATGCACCTTGGTTGGACTGCAAGGTAGTGACAGTATATGTTTCACTCTTTGTCCTTCCTAAGAGTATGGACCACCAGCACATGTTTACATTTCCGCCCGGATACGGCCAGTTCGCTCTGGGGATTTTTGACGAGAACTTCGACCTCCGAGCGGGGCTGCCAGCAGAAGACAACCGCGAGACGGAGAACCGGCGGGAACGGGAGATGGCGTCACGGCAACGGTACAGCGCTCGGCAACCACAGGGACGACACATGCCACGGCGACCGGGACAGAGACACGAAGGAGTGCCCACATTAGAGGGGTAAGGAACACTTTCCAGCTTGCTTGCCCTATGAAACATTGTTTTCCCTGTAGGAAAGAGATGAAAAAGGAATTCATACACTACTTGTGTCGTGACATGACTCAGTTTTCTTCAGCAATAACTCAGGAAGTCAAATCAAATATTATTTGTCACATGCGCCAATTACAACCTTAGAGTGAAATGCTTAAGTGACTGAGATATTTCTCATTGTCCCTCTGCAGAATCATCCAGCAGCTAGTGAATGGAATCATAGCACCCACAGCCATGCCGAACATTGCAATGGGACCATGGTATGTGCACCGTGTTATTATATAATTACCAGGAAAATTGATGTTGTGTCTGTAAACGTACTAGTTACTGTGTGTTTCTATTCATTTCTTGGAATTCTCTTGATAGGGGCATGCTACACTCAAATCCAATGGACTATGCTTGGGGTGCCAATGGACTTGATTCTATCATTACCCAGGTATACATACTCAAATCCTCTACACCTCACAAGGGATTCAATTACAAATTCTGGTGACACATTTGCACAATCTAATAAAACAACTTTCCCTTTCTCCTCTGTAGTTATTAAATCAGTTTGAGAACACTGGTCCTCCTCCTGCTGACAGAGAGAGGATAAAGAACCTGCCCAGCATCCAGATCACAGAGGAACATGTGGGTGAGTCAACAACAACAGTCCCTCCAGGATTCTGGGATCACGTTTTTTTGGGTGCAAAAGCAACAATTCCCTGCATATTATGCAAGGACTTGCAAATTTAACCAATCACTGCACCATTTCCGCATAAATAAGTCATATGATCGCATATAATCGCATTGCAGAAAGATGGCTCGCAATTTCAACCAATCACTGCACATCTACTGTATAATATGGTTCAATCAAGCCACACGTCAACAAACTTTTCCCCATGTCAGCGCATTGTCACGACAAATTGGACAAAATCATGGCATATTGCCATGTAAAATGTCAGAATTGCCGCAGCAAATTCAAGTGGAATTTTGGAGGGACTGATCACTCAACCACAGAGGTCAAAAATAATTTTAAAGGTGTAGTTCATAAACAAAATATTGTATTTTATTGCAGGTTCCAGTTTAGAATGTTCTGTGTGCAAGGAAGACTACAGTGTAGGGGAGACTGTGAGGCAACTTCCGTGCAATCACCTGTTTCACAATGACTGTATAGTACCATGGCTGGAACAGGTATGTGCTTTATCACCTTAGTTTAATTCCTTTTAAATGCAGTGGTTTGCATGTTAATGTGTTCTCATTGTCTAAGCTGTAAGCTGAGCCTCGTTTCTGTGACCCTCTCTCCCTCCCTCAGCACGACACATGTCCAGTGTGCAGAAAGAGCCTCAGTGGACAGAACACAGCCACGGACCCCCCTGGACTTTCAGGAATGAACTTCTCCCCTTCCTCCTCTTCCTCATCCTCTTCCAGCTCCCCCAGTAACGAGAACGCTGCCAACAACTCCTAGATCTCCATCACCATCACACCTCCTGCACACAACCAACACCTCACCCCCACCCCAGGCAGACTTTCACCCCCACTCTACCACTGGCTCAGGAGAGTCTGAAGGGCCGCCCCTCTCAGTGCTCTCTTTAAGGTCCACTGGGAGAAGCTGCTGGGGAGATGACTCTACTCTGGAGGTGAAACGATAAACACAATATGGACATTGAGACGTTCTTTTTAGTTTATTTGATCCCCTTTCTATTGTGAACTTTGAACACACGATCATTCCTTCCCATGTGTGAGGACTGGAGTGGATGACGGCACCAGTATTGTTGCTTCTGTAAAAGGAGAGAGTGAAGATGAAACTGGAGAAGGATCTGAACAGGCTGTGGTGTATAAAAGTATCCACGTTTGAACCGCAGTGGACTGCGACTTGACTGAGACATTGTCATGTCTTTTTGCCATAAGATGGGGACACACATTTTATATTTAAAAGAGAAAGTGTTGAAAGTTTTTTTTTTTTTTTTTTTTTACTCAACCGTGGTGGTACAGACTTCCATGCCGAAGGAGAGAGATATGTCTACATAGAGGTATTCATATTTAAGAACATAAACAAGCAGGTCAGTCACTGTACAGCCAACTGAAGAATATCTTACAGAGAGAACTGAGTGTATGCATCTGATTTTAGAATGATTTATTTGCACTTTTCTGTTGCACTACATTCTGTTTGGTTTCAGGATTGGGAATTTTGGGAAACTACAACTGAACAAAAATGTTATTGCATCTCTGAACTTTTCCTCATTAATTTTAATGCTCATATTGTGATTCTCACATTAAAGTCTCAATTTATCAGCATTTTTCCTAAATGTTTGTATTCTCACATTTCTTGTAGGCTACTATCAAAAGTGGCAAACATTCTCACTCAGTTTCCTCGAATGTCCCATACAATGAATTTCAGTTCAATACATTTTTATATACATATTCTATTGTAGGTTAATCATTTGTTAGGGTAAAATAACAATACAACACAGAAACTGGACTATACTGCAGTTTTGATGATAGCGCTATACTATGACGGTAAGTAGAAAATGCATTTATTCTGGACGATTCTAGAATGTTCTGCTTTGTGAAAAAGTTTTTTAATGGTGAAATATGAGGTGTCTGGAATTGTCTGCCTTGTTCTAATACTTTAGAAATCCACCCTTCCTTCCTCCATTGTACAAAATTCTCACTAATTATTCCCGATGGGAGAGGTGAAGCACTACAGTAGCACCAGCATAGTCATGTCAGCTCAGTAGTTAGTCACTTCAAGGAAGGAAGGTAGGTAGTAACTAGGAAGGGTGGACTTCTGAAGTATTTAAACCGGGCGCTGAACAATAAGCAGGGGCTGAAAGCCATTATGTGAAACTATTATATACTATCGGGCTAAGTGGTGCCATGCTGATTAGTAATCACCTAATAACCCAATCAACACGGTTTAATTATGAGCACAGCATAGGAGCCAATCATAGCTCTGCTCCCTCAGGAGTCCTGTCCTGAAGGAGGAAATGGAGAGAATTCTGTCTCAGGCAGCAGGCCTTGGAGACAGACGCCCGTGGTACACTTCTCACTGTCTCAGGCAGCAGGCTCTGGAGACAGACGGCCCTGGTACACTTCTCACTGTCTCAGGCAGCAGGCTCTGGAGACAGACGCCCGTGGTACACTTCTCACTGTCTCAGGCAGCAGGCTCTGGAGACAGACGCCCGTGGTACACTTCTCACTGTCTGGCAGCAGGCTCTGGAGACAGACGGCCCTGGTACACTTCTCACTGTCTCAGGCAGCAGGCTCTGGAGACAGACGGCCCTGGTACACTTCTCACTGTCTCCGGCAGCAGGCTCTGGAGACAGACGGCCCTGGTACACTTCTCACTGTCTCAGGCAGCAGGCTCTGGAGACAGACGGCCCTGGTACACTTCTCACTGTCTCAGGCAGCAGGTTCTGGAGACAGACACCCGTGGTACACTTCTCACTGTCTCAGGCAGCAGGCTCTGGAGACAGACGGCCGTGGTACACTTCTCACTGTCTCAGGCAGCAGGCTCTGGAGACAGGTGCCCGTGGTACACTTCTCACTGTCTCAGGCAGCAGGTTCTGGAGACAGACGCCCGTGGTACACTTCTCACTGTCTCAGGCAGCAGGCTCTGGAGACAGACGCCCGTGGTACACTTCTCACTGTCTCTGGCAGCAGGCTCTGGAGACAGACGGCCGTGGTACACTTCTCACTGTCTCTGGCAGCAGGCTCTGGAGACAGGCGCCCGTGGTACACTTCTCACTGTCTCAGGCAGCAGGCTCTGGAGACAGACGCCCGTGGTACACTTCTCACTGTCTCAGGCAGCAGGCTCTGGAGACAGGCGCCCGTGGTACACTTCTCACTGTCTCAGGCAGCAGGCTCTGGAGACAGGTGCCCGTGGTACACTTCTCACTGTCTCAGGCAGCAAGCTCTGGAGACAGACGGCCCTTGTACACTTCTCACTGTCTCAGGCAGCAGGTTCTGGAGACAGACGCCCGTGGTACACTTCTCACTGTCTCAGGCAGCAGGCTCTGGAGACAGACGCCCGTGGTACACTTCTCACTGTCTCAGGCAGCAGGTTCTGGAGACAGACGCCCGTGGTACACTTCTCACTGTCTCAGGCAGCAGGCTCTGGAGACAGACGGCCGTGGTACACTTCTCACTGTCTCAGGCAGCAGGCTCTGGAGACAGACGCCCGTGGTACACTTCTCACTGTCTCAGGCAGCAGGCTCTGGAGACAGACGCCCGTGGTACACTTCTCACTGTCTCAGGCAGCAGGCTCTGGAGACAGACGCCCGTGGTACACTTCTCACTGTCTCAGGCAGCAGGTTCTGGAGACAGACGCCCGTGGTACACTTCTCACTGTCTCAGGCAGCAGGCTCTGGAGACAGACGGCCGTGGTACACTTCTCACTGTCTCTGGCAGCAGGCTCTGGAGACAGGCGCCCGTGGTACACTTCTCACTGTCTCAGGCAGCAGGCTCTGGAGACAGACGCCCGTGGTACACTTCTCACTGTCTCAGGCAGCAGGCTCTGGAGACAGACGGCCGTGGTACACTTCTCACTGTCTCAGGCAGCAGGCTCTGGAGACAGACGGCCCTGGTACACTTCTCACTGTCTCAGGCAGCAGGCTCTGGAGACAGACGCCCGTGGTACACTTCTCACTGTCTCAGGCAGCAGGCTCTGGAGACAGACGGCCCTGGTACACTTCTCACTGTCTCAGGCAGCAGGTTCTGGAGACAGACGCCCGTGGTACACTTCTCACTGTCTCAGGCAGCAGGCTCTGGAGACAGACGCCCGTGGTACACTTCTCACTGTCTCAGGCAGCAGGCTCTGGAGACAGACGCCCGTGGTACACTTCTCACTGTCTCTGGCAGCAGGCCTTGGAGACAGACGCCCGTGGTACACTTCTCACTGTCTCTGGCAGCAGGCTCTGGAGACAGACGGCCGTGGTACACTTCTCACTGTCTCTGGCAGCAGGCTCTGGAGACAGGCGCCCGTGGTACACTTCTCACTGTCTCAGGCAGCAGGCTCTGGAGACAGGCGCCCGTGGTACACTTCTCACTGTCTCAGGCAGCAGGCTCTGGAGACAGGTGCCCGTGGTACACTTCTCACTGTCTCAGGCAGCAGGCTCTGGAGACAGACGGCCCTTGTACACTTCTCACTGTCTCTGGCAGCAGGCTCTGGAGACAGGCGCCCGTGGTACACTTCTCACTGTCTCAGGCAGCAAGCTCTGGAGACAGACGGCCCTTGTACACTTCTCACTGTCTCAGGCAGCAGGTTCTGGAGACAGACGCCCGTGGTACACTTCTCACTGTCTCTGGCAGCAGGCTCTGGAGACAGACGGCCGTGGTACACTTCTCACTGTCTCTGGCAGCAGGCTCTGGAGACAGACGGCCCTGGTACACTTCTCACTGTCTCTGGCAGCAGGCTCTGGAGACAGGCGGCCGTGGTACACTTCTCACTGTCTGGCAGCAGGCTCTGGAGACAGGCGCCCGTGGTACACTTCTCACTGTCTCAGGCAGCAGGCTCTGGAGACAGACGCCCGTGGTACACTTCTCACTGTCTCAGGCAGCAGGCTCTGGAGACAGACGGCCGTGGTACACTTCTCACTGTCTCAGGCAGCAGGCTCTGGAGACAGACGCCCGTGGTACACTTCTCACTGTCTCAGGCAGCAGGCTCTGGAGACAGACGGCTGTGGTACACTTCTCACTGTCTCAGGCAGCAGGCCTTGGAGACAGACGCCCGTGGTACACTTCTCACTGTCTCTGGCAGCAGGCTCTGGAGACAGACGGCCGTGGTACACTTCTCACTGTCTCTGGCAGCAGGCTCTGGAGACAGGCGGCCCTGGTACACTTCTCACTGTCTCTGGCAGCAGGCCTTGGAGACAGACGGCCGTGGTACACTTCTCACCCTGCTATGCACACTCCATTTCACTACGCATATTTTATCACCTTTTCAAATATGGTACCTGATGTTGTTCTATTCATTCTTTATGTGCATGGTAGGAAGATGGTGTTCTGTGTAGTCCAGCCTAACTATTCCCCTAACCCCTACCCCTAGGGTTAGGGGAATGGATCATTGGAACATTGAAGGGGCCAATGTCACTGAAGGGATCATTGGAACATTTCAATGTGTTTCAGACCAAGCAATGTGCCTGTAGTTAAGGTTCAAGCATGTTTTAGTCTGTGTGGCCCCTACCCAAGTCATGTACAGTCAGGTCCAAAATGATTGGCATGCTTGATAAAGATCAGCAAAATAACTGTATAAAATAAATAATACAAATACTCAGCTACAAAACATGGGGAAATTATATTATTTATACTAATACAATTGTTCAGAGAAAAATATTTTGTAATAAATGTAATACTTTTTTTCTTGATAAATGGCATTGGCACTTGGATTTGGTCAGATGACATGAAATGTATGTTCTAGTCTGTTCTATGTGGGGCTTTACCCAAGTCATGTCCTTATCAGTCCTGCTGGTAAGACTCATCAGTTAACTGGACCTTCTACTGCTGCAGCCCCATCAGCCTAAACACAGGACCCATTTAGACCTGCCTTGTCTTTCTTTTGTGTGTGTGTGTGTGTGTGTGTTTGTGTGTGTGGGAGAGAAAATAAGAGAGGGAAGAAAGGGGTGGGGGAGAGAACCAAAACAGCGAAAGAGACCACCTGGCCTGGTGATTAGCTTTCTGAGAACAACAACTGTGTATCTTTCACTAAACCTTCTGTGCATGACTGAAATGCTTATTGTTACGCTATAAATATGTTATAGCCAGTCCACATACACCTGGGATGTCATGTGGGAAAAGGGTAGCTGAGGTTTTAGTATAAGCATAACCACAGATTTAGGACCAGATTACGCTAACCCCAATTTTAACCTAAACCATTTAGAGGGTTGAACGAATAACTGACCCTGTGTAAGTGGTTATAGCTGCAACTTCAAATTCTCATACAACAATGATGAATGTTGACACTGTCAGTATACGCTGCTCTCAGGTTAGTTCCACCAGACCACCCAACAGCAGCATCTGTTCAACCAGCCTGAAACTCTGTCTCTCTCTGGGATTCCTCGTAGCTCGTTGGACCTCGTCCAAGATCAA
This sequence comes from Salvelinus fontinalis, assembly GCF_029448725.1. NCBI lineage: Eukaryota > Metazoa > Chordata > Actinopteri > Salmoniformes > Salmonidae > Salvelinus > Salvelinus fontinalis. Next base: position 21,473,235 of record NC_074681.1, on the reverse strand, counting down.
TTAGCCTTTTTTCTTTTTTGGAACTGGAACTCTGCCTTTTATGCAAATGAACCCATAGCATCATTCTTCTAATGTGTCATCATACCAGGAAGTGGAATTGAGGCAGGCAGCCTCTGCAGAGCGAGAGACACACTCCATCTGCCAACTCAGACTGGACCCGGCATCTCACTGTGAAAAGGTAAGAGACTTGCGGCAAGGAGACTCAAAACAGTCACGACAACTCCATTGACCCCTGGGAAACGTGGTTTAACATTGCTGCATGGATGTTTGAGACAAGTTCAGTGATTGCAGACAACCTCTGAATGTCATTGACACAGACTGTGCAATCAGCGTCAGTGATTCTGAAGGCTGTGTGTGTGTGTGTGTGTGTGTGTGTGTGTGTGTGTGTGTGTGTGTGTGTGTGTGTGTGTGTGTGTGTGTGTGTGTGTGTGTGTGTGTGTGTGTGTGTGTGTGTGTGTGTGTGTGTCATGTAGGTCTCAATGGTTCAGTGGACAAGGTAAAATACCAGATCATATATACAGTTTGGCCTGGATTATCATGTGTATGACGTAGATATGGTTGAAATAGGACTTGGCGATAAATAAATACTAGGCACGTTTTCACTAAACAAAGGCATCCTTGTCCTATATCAGATCCAACAGTGTGTCTGGGACTTTGGGTCCTTTGTCAGGGCTGTTCGTACGTATCCTACTGCTGGTCTGATTTGATTCAATTGATTCAATTTCAGTATGCTCACCGGTTGTGAATGCTTGGGTACACTTAGTGATGGATTAAACATTGTTTCTGTCCTGTAAAGGGGTCCTGAAATAATCATGTGGTTACAAAAAGTTACATGTACCTGTTGATGGAGGTAACAGCAGGCTAGAACCGGAGATAGAATGTAATCCTACTAGCAACAATCATTTGGTGCTTGCCTGCACACATTATTGTATCTGTTCTCTAATATCTTAATCTAACTTTTGGGTGACAACACTTCCAAAACATCATTTGATCCTTATTACTGTCCCATTTGGATTCTTGGAATGTTTGGTGTAAATTGAAAGCTGTATCTTTGAGGAGAATCTTTGATGAAAATCCAAACAGTTTGATTCAAGGACATGATGCTTATATAAGGTCCATTTGGATAGTTGTGGCCTCCTCCCTTTATATCTTCATTGTCGTCCCCTGATATGGAAACATGACAGGGGAGAGTATGGTGGATGCCTATTGGAAAGTTACTGTTGCTGTGGAAGTTTACCTGCTCAGCTATTTCACATCAGTGCAGATGATGAGGTAAAGGAAACAGACTATCACTTTGAGATCTCATTCTCTGTATTCCACCTGTATGGACAGTAGAGGGCGCTACACGCCTGTTTGACATCTTGTCATTGAAAACACCCTCTAAAAAATGACATCATTGCTTCATTACTTTCATGCCGTTTTAATTGAGCGTTTGATAGCTGTATGAGTCATTGACCCTAACTGATTTCACATGAATTTAGATGCTATCTTGTTGACTATTTTGGAAATTGGATTGATTAGAATGTAATTGAAAGTTAATTTAATAAGGCAATGGGACTTAATCACAGAGCAACTGCCACTAAAAGTGTTATTAGATGTGATAAAATATAAACAATGTTGAAGCGAAGCTTACATGATCTCTGAAAGTGAGTACAGATACCTACTCTTGTAGTTTGCAAAGAAGTCACGTCCACCCCCTCCTCTCTCTCCTTTCTCTCTCTCCACTCTCTCTCTCCCCCACTCCTCTGTCCTGATCGGTTTTCACTAAAGATAATTGGAGGCAACATTTGATATGCCCAATGTCATGGACAAGAATGAGGTTTCACCAGGCTCGTCTGCTGCGACCATGAAAAAGAAGGCGGCAGGCAGTAGCGGATGTAGCCACATCAGCGCGCCCAAAGCTGCCACGTCCAATTGTACGAGAAGCAAAAGCAGCAATTGTGTTGACTCTGCCCCCGCTGCTGCTGCCAGCCAGAGCCCCCCGAATGTGAAGCAGCCCGGCGAGGCCAGTAACGCTGTCATAGACGAGGCGGAGGACGGTGAGGACGAGTCCAAGTTTCAGTATCCGCGACTGCGCCGAACCGGGGGGAGCGGCAGTGGCGGTGGTGGTGGAGGCGGTAGTATCAGGATGAAGAACTTTACGCCAGGAGGGGGAGCCGCGGCCACGGCTACCAGAAAGAACTCCACCAACAACGAGCCCATCCTACTGCAAACAGAGGGTGCGCCTGCTGCTACTAAGCCCACTGTAGCATCCAAAGCGACTGATACCACGACCTGTCCGGGAGATGCTGCCGGGCGCTGCGAGACCAACAGAGCGGCAGGGGCGGAGGCGTATGGAGCAGCGGTCGCAGTAGAGGTTTTAAACGCGGCAGCAGGTGATGCTTGTAACAACAGCACCGCTCCAATTTCAAGAATGAAATGCAACAAAAACGGAGAATGCAGGAGGGACTCCGGCACCGGGAGCCTGCGCTCGATCATCTCCAACAAGACTGCCGGGGCGGGGAGGGCCGAGGACGCGTCCCTTAGGCGTGGTGCCTGTAACTCAGCCAGGGCCAGCATGGATGGCTCCGCGACAGGCTCCATGACGCAGGGCCAGGGGGAAGGTAGCGCAAACCCCGGCGTCACCCCTGTTTCCACCGGCGTCCCCGAGAAAAAGGACTCCAGGGTGTCCTTCTCCAACGCGCCAAGCAGGAAAGCCTCCTCATCGCTGCACGGCTCGACCCAGACCCAGACGACCCAGCAGCCTAGAAACTCTGTCACCTTCCAGAAGCCGGAGGATGGACCCCAGATCCAGGCCGAGGATGCCGAGGCTGACGGAAGCACCTTCATGCAACGACAATTCAGTGCCATGCTGCAGCCTGGAGTTAACAAATTCTCCTTACGCATGTATGGGAGTCAAAAGGCGGTGGAGAGGGAGCAAGAGCGGGTTAAATCAGCGGGCAATTGGATTATCCACCCCTACAGTGATTTCAGGTAAGAGTTATGCAATGTATGTATGTATGTGCATGTTGGCAATGTCATGGAGGGCCTAAGTTTGGCCCCATAGCACCATCAACAAGTTATACTGAGAATCCAGGAGCCCAGCAGTAGAACGCTATAGTCATTGTACTTTGTGTAACACATCCATTGTCATTAGTTATTATAAAATTTACATTTACCCCTTTTGTTTCAACTGTTCTGGCTGGTATTTTAGCCAATACATGTATATCACATTTTAATGAATGAAGCCCATCTATGCAGTGATTTTCATTAAACAATGGGCCACTGACAAATCAGGTTTTTTAGAAATGCTTTTTAGATGATTTCAAAGACAACCTGTGCGCAAAGCTCTCTGCATAGGCTTTATGAATAACGATGATATCGTGCCCTTTCAAGGTTGTAAACACTAGCTAGTCTGTTGAATATCCTGGATACCCAACCAAGCCTCGCGTTTGTTTCAATTCGTCAACTCATTCGCATCGATCGCATTCAGAACAATAGGCGAATCTTGGCCCACAATCATTACATTCCGCAAATTACTAGGCTATTTACCGTGGGGCTAGATTAAAGATGATTTGTTCATGTTTCGAGTCGAGGTTAGCGTAGTAGCCTATGGCTGTCGGCCAGATCCTTGGCTGATAGGATTGCCGGGGTGTGTGATGCACTCAGTAATTGAATGTCACCTTGAGCCAAGTGTGCTAAAACCTCAAGCATGCTCATTCGAGACATATCCGCCTCTATCACTCTGACTCCCCGGATCATGCATTTTAATGGGGGGTTTGCTTTGCCCGTTCATCACGGTTTTATCAGCGATAAGACTTAATTGACTTCTCACGCCTTTTGACACAATATAGGGCTTCTCTCGCGTTTGAGAGGGTCATGATGATTATGAAATGCTTTATTTTCGTGAATTGGGCCCTGTCTCTGAGTGATATGCCATTGTTTACATGTTCGTGAAATTGCATCTTTGCGTCACTGGATTTCTTGATAGACACATGGGCGCTACCTTCCCTCTTTCAGCACCACTCGTCACAAGTGGACAGCTCCCGCCTAACCGAAAGTGGAGCCGGCAGAATGATAAACTCTGTAGCTAGCCTACTTTCGATTCACAAATCACACCTCGTGCTGTTTCGGCTCAGCTCATCTTAACGAATGGAATCAAATAAGGTTGACTCAGTACAAGACATATAATACTAGGGCCTAGGAGACCTGGGCGCAAAGTAACAATTTCAGTATTTTGCTTATTTATGAAATTATTATTTGAGTTTGTTTATACAAACAACACACATATCTCAGCTACCATCACACACTGTGACCTGACTACGTTTCTAGGCCATACCAGACGTTTAGAATTCAATCCGAGAGTGGTGGAAGGTAACATTTTACAATTAACCCCGTAGGCGGTTGTCTTCAATGGTAAATATTTGGGGTAATTTAAACATGTTCGGAAGTTAAATTGATATTTGGATATAAATACACAAAATGTACACTTTTTTTCATAATTTCATCATGTCATATTGACTAAAAACGGAGTAGCCATGTTTTAGAGCGATTATCTTAGTTGTACTGGCAAACTTGATGTAAATAAGTGCTATTTTATATCATTATTTAAATGTCTTTAAATAGCATATAAAATACCATTGAATTTTAGGTAAGGGGTTAATTGTAACAAATGTTACAATGTACCCCCATTACAAATCTGAGTGTAATACCGAGTATTGTGACAAAATACAACAATAATTATTGTCATGAACTATACCAATCAAAATACCTGTTCTAACTGATAAAAAATGATATGATTAGATACATGGGGAATGTTTCATAGGTCAATGATCAAAAAAGGGAGGTGGCAAGAATATTTAGAATTTGTCCTGTCAATATATTTTTTTTTTAATGTATGGATTTAAGCAACATTTCCTAGGCATGTAGATACACTAACCAATTATTAGCACATTAAATAACACTTTTCCAAGGGGCTTCTAATCTGAGTTATTTAGTTGTTACTTTGTGCCCTGTGTTGCTTTGTGACATGGTCTCCCCTATCCAATAACTCTGAGTGTACAAACATTAAGAACACCTGCTCTTTCCATGACAGACTGGCCAGGTGAATCCAGGTGTAAGCTATGATCCCTTATTGATGCCACTTGTTAAATCCACTTCAATCAGTGGTGATGAAGGGAAGGAGACAGGTTAAATAAGGATTTTTAAGCCTTGAGACAATTGAGACATGGATTGTGTATGTGTGCCATTCAGAGAGTGAATGGGAAAGACAAAACATTTAAGAGCTTTTAAACGGGGTATGATTTTTCACGCTCAACAGTTTCCCATGTATTTCAAGATTGGTCCACCACCCAAAGGACATCCAGCCAGCTTGACACAACTGTGGGAATATTTGGTATACTCAGTGTATGTAATCTGAGCATATAGTTTTCAGGAGAGTTATGCAACACAAGAAATGCAAGTCTCATAGGAGTTGGCATGCCATAGTTTTCACAAATAGCATGACTAACAGGGTTTATTCACACCTTGTTGCTTCAGTCGCAGTGTAATGACTCAGCGTTGCACCTGCAGTGAGCCCTCTCTGACTGTGTGGACCTGAACACTCACTAGCCTACCTCTCCCCTCTGCCGCTACCTCTACCTCCCCCCTCTACCTCTACCTCTACCTCTCCCCTCTGCCTCTACCTCCCCCCTCTACCTCTACCTCTCCCCTCTGCCTCTACCTCCCCCCTCTACCTCTACCTCTACCTCTCCCCTCTGCCTCTGCCTCTACCTCCCCCCTCTACCTCTACCTCTCCCCTCTACCTCTACCTCTCCCCTCTACCTCTACCGCTCCCCTTTACCTCTCCCCTCTGCCTCTACCTCTACCTCTACCTCTCCCCTCTGCCTCTGCCTCTACCTCCCCCCTCTACCTCTCCCCTCTACCTCTACCTCTCCCCTCTACCTCTACCGCTCCCCTTTACCTCTCCCCTCTGCCTCTACCTCTACCTCTCCCCTCTACCTCTACCTCTCCCCTCTGCCTCTACCTCCCCCCTCTACCTCTACCTCTACCTCTCCCCTCTACCGCTCCCCTTTACCTCTCCCCTCTACCTCTACCTCTCCCCTCTGCGCCTCTACCTCTACCTCTCCCCTCTACCTCTACCTCTACCACTCCCGTCTACCTCTACCTCTCCCTTCTACCTCTACCGCTCCCCTTTACCTCTCCCCTCTACCGCTCCCCTCTGCCTCTACCTCTCCCCTCTACCTCTACCTCTCCCGTCTACCTCTACCTCTCCCCTCTACCTCTACCTCTCCCCTCTACCTCTACCTCTCCCCTCTACCTCTACCTCTCCCCTCTACCTCTACCTCTACCTCTCCCCTCTACCGCTCCCCTCTGCCTCTACCTCTCCCCTCTACCTCTACCTCTACCTCTGACTGTCATCAACAGCACCCAACCGTTTAACCTGCTCTTTACACCTCAGCTAAATGGATTTTATGTACTGCCAATTGAGAAATCATTTGACTAAACTAAATAAAAAGAAGAAGAAAAGGTACTATGAAACAAAGTTACATTATATAAAGAATGATAATAAAAAGCTTTGGAGGACCTTAAATATAATTTTGGGCAAAAATAAGATGGTTCAATTCACACAATTTTTTATTCCGTAAAGTGAGTGTGGAAGAGGTGAAAAACGATTGTTGTCTATCAACAATGACAAGCCACCTGCGTCTGACAACTTGGATGGACAATGTCTCAGGATGATAGAGGACTAAAGTGCTTTCAGAAAGAATTCACATCCCTTGACTTTTCCCACATTTCGTTGTGTTACAGCCTACATTTAAAATGGATTAAATTGAGATTTATGGTCACTGACCTACAAACAATACCCCGCAATGTCAAAGTGGAATGATGTTTTGCGAAATTTTTCCAAATGAATGGAAAGCTGAAAGCTGAAACGTGGAAAGCTGAAATGTCTTGAGTCCATAACTATTCAACCCCTTTGTTGTGGCAAGCCTAAATACGTTCAGGAGTAAAAATGTGCTTAACAAGTCACATAATAAGTTGCATGGACTGTGTGCAATAATAGTGTTTAACATGATTTTTGAATGAGTGCCTCAGTGCTTGTAAGTAAGTATTTCACTGTAAAGTCTACTATACTTGTTGTATTCGGCGCAAGTGACAAATAAAATTTGATTTGATTTGATCTCTCTACCCTCAGTCTACCCTCAGAGCTACCTCATCTCTGTATCCTCAGTCCCTCAGTCGAACTACCTCAACTCTGTATCCTCAGTCCCTCAGTAAAGCTACCTCATCTCTGTATCCTCAGTCCCTCAGTCAAGCTACCTCATCTCTGTATCCTCAGTCCCTCATTCAAGCTACCTCATCTCTGTATCCTCAGTCCCTCAGTCGAGCTACCTCATCTCTGTATCCTCAGTCCCTCAGTCAAGCTACCTCATCTCTGTATCCTCAGTCCCTCAGTCAAGCTACCTCATCTCTGTATCCTCAGTCCCTCATTCAAGCTACCTCATCTCTGTATCCTCAATCCCTCAGTCAAGCTACCTCATATCTCTATCCTCAGTCCCTCAGTCAAGCTACCTCATCTCTGTATCCTCAGTCCCTCAGTCAAGCTACCTCATCTCTGTATCCTCAGTCCCTCAGTCAAGCTACCTCATCTCTGTATCCTCAGTCCCTCAGTCGAGCTACCTCATCTCTGTATCCTCAGTCCCTCAGTCGAGCTACCTCATCTCTGTATCCTCAGTCCCTCAGTCAAGCTACCTCATCTCTGTATCCTCAGTCCCTCAGTCAAGCTACCTCATCTCTGTATCCTCAGTCCCTCAGTCAAACTACCTCATCTCTGTATCCTCAGTCCCTCAGTCAAGCTACCTCATCTCTGTATCCTCAGTCCCTCAGTCAAGCTACCTCATCTCTGTATCCTCAGTCCCTCAGTCAAGCTACCTCAGCTCTGTATCCTCAGTCCCTCAGTCGAGCAGTGAATTTAAAACTCTAAGAAAAGGAAGGTTTTTCAATGCCTCACAAAGAAGGGCACCTATTGGTAGATGGTAAAAAAAGCAGATATTGAATATCTCTTTGAGCATGGTGAAGTTATTAATTAACCTTTGGATGGTGTATCCATACACCCAGTCACTACAAAGATACATGTATCCTTCCTAACTCAGTTACCGGAGAGGAAGGAAACCGCTCAGGGATTTCACCATGAGGCCAATGGTGACTTTAAAACAGTTACAGAGTTTAATGGCTGTGGATCAACAACATTGTAGGTACTCCACAATACTAACCCAATTGACAGAGTGAAAAGAAGGAAGCCTGTACAGAATAAACATATTACAAAACATGCATCCTATTTGCAACAAGGTACTAAAGTAATACTTAAAAAATGTGGCAAATCAATTAACTTTTTGTCCTGAATACAAAGTGTTATGTTTGGGGCAACACATTTCTGAGTACCCCTCTCCACATTTTTAAGCTTAGTGGTGGCTGCATCACATTATGGATATGCTTTCAATCATTAAGGACTGGGAAGTTTTCCAGGATAAAAAATAAATGGAATGGAGCTATGCACAGGAAAAATCCTAGATGAAAACCTAGTTCAGTCTGCTTTCCACTAGACGCTGGGAGATGAATTCGCCTTTCAGCAGGAAATTACCTATAACACAAGGCCAAATATACACTGGAGTTGCTTACAGAGAAGACAGTAAATGTTCCCGAGTGGCCGAGTTACAGTTTTGATTTAAATCTGCTTGAAAATCTATGTCAAAACTTGAATATGGTTGTCTAGCAATGATAAACAACCAATTTGACAGAGCTTGAAGAATTTTGTGAAGAATAATGGGCAAATATTGTACAATCCAAGTGTGCAAATCTCTGAGATTTACCCAGAAAGATTCACAGCTGTAATCTCTGCCAAAGGTAATTCTAACATGTACAGTTGAAGTCGGAAGTTTACATACACTTAGGTTGGAGTCATTAAAACTCGTTTTTCAACCACTCCACAAATTTCTTGTTAACAAACTATAGTTTTGGCATGTCGGTTAGGACATCTACTTTGTGCATGACACAAGTAATTTTTCCAACAAACGCGTTCTGTCTCGTAGAGATGAATGTACTTTGGTGAGAAAAGTGCAAAGAAAAGTGCAAATCAATCCCAGAACAACATCAAAGGACCCTGTGAAGATGCTGGAGGAAACAGGTACAAAAGCATCTATATCCAAAGTAAAACGAGTCCTACATCAACATAACCTGAAAGGTGGCTCAGCAAGGAAGAAACCACTGCTCCAAAACCGCCATAAAAAAGCCAGACTACGATTTACAACCGCACATGGGGACAAAGATCATACTTTTTGGAGAAATGTCCTCTGGTCTGATGAAACAAAAATAGAAATGTTTGGCCATAATGACCATCATTATGTTTGGAGGAAAAAGGGTGAGGCTTGCAAACCGAAGAACACCATCCCAACCGTGAAGCATGGGGGTGGCAGCATCATGTTGTGGTGGTGCTTTGCTGGTGCACTTCACAAAATAGATGATATCCTGAAGAAGGAAAATTTGGTGGATATATCGAAGCAACATCTCAAGACATCAGTCAGGAAGTTAAAGCTTAGTCGCAAAGGGGTCTTCCAAATGGACAATGACCCCAAGCATACTTCCAAAGTTGTGGCAAAACTGCTTAAGGACAACAAAGTCAAGGTATTGGAGTGGCCATCACAAAGCCGTGACCTCAACCCTATAGAAAATTTGTGGGCAGAACTGAAAAAGCGTGTGTGAGCAAGGAGGCCTACAAACCTGACTCAGTTACACCAGCTCTGCTAGGAATGGACCAAAGTTCACCCAACTTATTGTGGGAAGCTTGTGGAAGGCTTCCCGAAACGTTTTACCCAAGTTAAACAATTTAAAGGCAATGCTACCAAATACTAATTGAGTGTATGTAAACTTCTGACCCACTGGGAATGTGATGAAAGAAATAAAAGCTGAAATAAATAATTCTCTCTACTATTATTCTGACATTTCACATTCTTAAAATGAAGTGGTGATCCTAACTGACCTAAGACAGGACATTTTTTACTAGGACTAAATGTCAGTAATTGTGAGTTTAAATGTATTTGGCTAAGGTGTATGTAAAATTCCGACTTCAACTGTATTGACTCAGGGGTGTGAATACTTATTTAAAATAAATATTTCTGTATTTAATTCTCAATACATTTGCTAAAATGTATAAAAACATGTATTCACTTTGTCCTTGTGGGGTATTGTGTGTTGATGGGTAGGATTATACATTTTTTTAAATCATTTTGAATTCAGGCTGCAACACAACAAAATGTGGAATAAGTCAAAGGGTTTGAATACTTTCTGAAGGCACTGTATATTGCCACTCCTATTTGCCATCTTTACAATTTAAGCCTACAGGAAAGTGTGTGCCCTCGGGCCTGGACGGAAGGAAAAGTCATTCTGCTACTCAAGAATATCAAAGCATCCCTTACTTGCTCCAACAGCTGACCAATCAGCCAGCTACCAATCCTTAGTAAACTTTTAGGAAAAATTGTGTTTGACCAGATACAATACTATTTCACAGTAAACAAATTATCAACTGACTATCAGCACTTACACAAATGACTGATGATTGGCTGAAATAAATTGATAATTAGAAAACTGTTGGAGCTGTTTTGTTAGACTTCTGTGGAGATTTTGACGTTATCGTCATAATTCAGTGGAGATTTTGAGTTATCGTCATAATTCAGTGGAGATTTTGAGTTATCGTCATAATTCAGTGGAGATTTTGACGTTATCGTCATAATCTGCTGCTGGAAAAATGAATGCGTTATGCCTTTACATCCCTGCTATAGCGTGGATCGAGTGTTCTGTCTAACAGAGCACAGAGGGTGTTTTTTTAATGGAAGCCTCTCCAACATAATCCAGGTATAGTCGGGCATTCCTCAGGGCAGCTGTCTAGGCCCTTTACTGTTTTAAATCTTTACTAATGACCTGCCATTGGCACTGAGTAAAGCCTATGTGTCTATGTATGCTGATGACTCCACACTATACATCAGCTACCACAGCAAGTGAAATCACTGCAACACTTAACAAAGAGCCCAGTCAGTTTTAGAGTGAGTGGCAAGTAATATGCATTGTATTAGGGACAAATCATTCACTAAACCCTAAACCTCAACAAAATCTTGTAATGAATAATGTGGAAATTGAGCGGTGAGGAGACTAAACTGCTTAGAGTAACCCTGGATTGCAAACTGTCATGGTCAAAACATATTGATGCAATGGTAGCTAAGATGGGGAGAGGTCTGTCCTTAATAAATTACCTAGTTTTGTTTTACCTGGACTATTGCCCAGTCATATGACCAAATGCCACAAAGAGACAAAGGCAAATTACAGTTGGCCCAGGACAGAGCAGCACGGATGGCACTTAAATGTCCTCTGAGAGTTAACATCAATAACATGCATGTCAATCTCTCCTGGCTCAAATGGAGGAGAGATGGACTGCATCACTACTTGTATTTGTGAGGGGCATTGACATGTTAAATGCACCAAGCTGTCTGTTCAAACAACTAGCACACAGCTCAGACACCCATGCATACCCCACAAGACATGCCATCAGGGGTCTCTTCACAGTCCCCAAGTACAGAATGGACTCTGGAAACGCACAGTACTAAACAGAGGCATGACTACATGGGACTCTATTCCACATCAAGTAACTCATGCAAGCAGTAAAATCTGATTTGAAAAACTGATAACACCTTATGGAACGATGTGGACCGTGAGGGCACACAGGCACACACAGGCACACACATAGGCCTATGTTTACTACAATAATAATAGGTTAATATTTTTCATATTATTTTAGGTTCATATTTTTCAACAATCATACTCATTTTACTTCATCAATAGTAATTAGCTTAACATTATCCTTCACCCTGATCTATTGTAGGTCTATGTAGTTTGTTTCCAGTCTCACCAGCCTTTGTTAGAAAGTCTCCACTGCCTTTCAGCTTCTCTCTCTGTTCTCGCTCACTCTGTTTTTGTCCTCTACTCCGCCCCTTTCCTCCTCCTCTCGATTCTCCCTTTCCTGCCTACACACACACACACACACACGCGCGCGCTCTCTCTCTCTTCCTCTCTCTCCAGGTTCTACTGGGATTTCACGATGCTTCTCTTCATGGTGGGTAACCTGATTGTCATCCCGGTGGGCATCACCTTCTTCAACGATGGGACGACCACCCCCTGGATCATCTTCAACGTCATCTCCGACACCTTCTTCCTCATGGACCTGGTCCTCAACTTCCGCACTGGCATCATCATCGAGGACAACTCTGACATCATCCTGGACCCCAAGACCATCAAGAAGACGTACCTGAAGACCTGGTTCATCGTGGACTTTGTCTCCTCCATCCCCGTGGATTATATCTTTCTGATTGTGGAGAAGGGGATCGACTCTGAGATGTATAAGACGGCCAGGGCCCTGAGGATCGTACGCTTCACTAAGATCCTGAGTCTGCTGAGGCTGCTGAGGCTGTCCCGGCTCATCCGCTACATCCACCAGTGGGAAGAGGTAGGACCACCACCCCACACCCCCCACCCCTAAACGCTACATCCACCAGTGGGAAGAGGTAGGACCACCACCCCCCACCCCCGCCCCTAAACGTTACATCCACAAGTGGGAAGAGGTAGGTTCACAACCCCCCACCCCCGCCCCTAAACGTTACATCCACCAGTGTGAATAGGTAGTACCACCACCCCCCACCCCCGCCCCTAAACGTTACATCCACCAGTGGGAAGAGGTAGGATCACCCCCGCCCCTAAAAGCTACATGGCTTAGTATAATTATCATAATGGATTGCCTCGAGGGGAGCTCGACCTCACCTCATCCACTATTTGTGGTCATGTGAAAGGATGAATGATTGTAATTATAGTAGACATATAGCACCATTCACTTGGACTCTTAGAGCTTGTAACATGGAAACTCATCTCATCCACTATTAATCTGTAGTGCCCACTCACAGCATCATGGCTACATGCTACATGGTTTAAGATAGTCACTATAGATGTAAACGCTAATAAAGCTAGATGGCTATTAGTGATGAGAGGAAAAGCGATACAGTTACATATCCAGTATTTCCCTTCATAGCTTGTTCTCCATTTTATTTTTAAGTAGGGAGACAATTTGTTTCAGCACTTTTATTTCCTTGATAGTTCAAAACTCATTCTGATGGCTTTCTCTTGTCCGTCTGTGGCAGAAATATGGTGAGCAATATGTTTGGAACGTCGAATTGCAATAAAATCACAGTATTGAGTAAGATGGCGCCGGAGCAGAAGGCAGACATTTTACGTGCCCCCAACCGATTCTGTTTTAATTTTTTTTTATCTGCGTTGTTTGTAACTTATTTTTTTACTCTTTTTGTACGTAATGTTGCTGCTACCGTCTCTTATGACCAAAAATAACTTCTAGACATTAGGACTGCGATTACTCACCACGGACTAGCAGAATCCTTTTTCTTCTTTCCCGACTCTGACGAGCCCGAGGCGGAGGATATACGGCTCCCTCGGGAACAGGCCCCGACCCCAGTGATCTGCGTGAAGAGGAGAAGGAGAAAGAGACGCTGGAGAGCGGGCTGCCTTCTGAGAAGTCGGAGGCGATCGAATAAACCCCCACTACCCTGAATTCTGCTAGCAAACATGCAAACTTTGGACAATAAAATGGACGAGTTACTGGGAAGATTAAACTACCAATGGGACATTAAAAACTGTAACATCTTATGCTTCACGGAGTCATGGCTGAACGACGACAATATCAACATACAGCTGACTGGTTATACGATGTGCCGGCAGGATAGAACAGCGGCGTCTGGTAAGACAAAGGGGGGCGGTCTATGTATTTTTGTAAACAACAGCTGGTGCACGATATCTAAGGAAGTCTCGAGCTATTACTCGCCTGAGGTAGAGTTTCTCATGATAAGCTGCAGACCACACTACCTACCGAGAGAGTTTTCATGTATATTCTTTTTAGCTGTTTACAGAGCATAGTCAAAGGCTGGCACTAAGATAGCATAGAATGAGTTGTATTCTGCCATAAGCAAACAAGAAAACGCTCACCCAGAGGCGACGTTCCTAGTAGCTGGGGACTTTAATGCAGGGAAACTTAAACCAGTTTTACCAAATTTCTATCAGCATGTTAAATGTGCAACCAGAGGGAAAATAACTCTGGACCACTTATACTCCACACACACAGATGCATACAAAGCTCTCCCTTGCTCTCCATTTGGAAAATCTGACCATAATTCCATCCTCCTGATTCCTGTTTACAAGCAAACATTATAGCAGGAAGAACCAGTGACTAGATCAATAAAAAAGTGGTCAGATGAAGCAGATGCTAAGCTACAGGACTGTTTTGCTAGCACAGACTGGAATATGTTCCGGGATTCCTCCAATGGCATTGAGGAGTACACCACATCTGTCATTGGCTTCATCAATAAGTGGATCGATGACGTCGTCTCCACAGTGACCGTACGTACATACCCCAACCAGAAGCTATGGATTACAGGCAACATCCGCACTGAGCTAAAGGCTAGAGCCGCCGCTTTCAAGGACCGGGACTCTAACCCGGAAGTTTATAAGAAATCCCGCTTGCCCTCCGATGAACCATCAAACAGGCAAGCGTCAATACAGGACTAACATCGAGTCGTACTACACCTGCTCTGACGTTCGTCAGATGTGGCAGGGCCTGCAAACCATTACAGATAACAAAGGGAAGCACAGCCGAGAACTATCCAGTGACACAAGCCTACCGGACGAGCTAAACTACTTCTATGCTCACTTCGAGGCAAATAACACTGAAACATGCATGAGAGCACCAGCTGTACCGGAAGACTGTGTGATCACCCTCTCCGCAGCCGATGTGAGTAAGACCTTTAGACAGGTCAACATTCACAAGGCTGCAGGGCCAGACAGATTACCAGGGCGTGTACTGCGAGCATGTGCTGGCCAACTAGCAAGTATCTTCACTGACATTTTCAACCTCTCCCTGTCCGAGTCTGTAATACCAACATGTTTTAAGCAGACCACCATAGTGCCTGTGCCCAAGAACACTAAGGTAACCTGCCTAAATGACTATCGACCCATAGCACTCACGTCTGTAGCCATGATGTACTTTGAAAGGCTGGTCATGGATCACATCAACACCATCATCCCAGAAATCCTAGACCCACTCCAATTTGCATACCGCCCCAACAGATCCACGGATGATGCAGTCTCTATTGCACTCCACACTGCCCTTTCCCGCCTGGACAAAAGGAACACTGATGTGAGAATGCTATTCATTGACTACAGCTCAGCGTTCAACACCATAGTGCCCTCAAAGCTCATCACTAAGCTAAGGACCCTGGGACTAAACACCTCCCTCTGCAACTGGATCCTGGATTCCTGATGGGCCGCCCCCGAGTGTTAAGGGTAGGTAACAACATATTCGCCACGCTGATCCTCAACACAGGGACCCCTCAGGGGTGCGTGCCCAGCCCCCTCCTGTACTCCCTGTTCACTCATGACTGCACGCCCAGGCACGACTCCAACACCATCATTAAATTTGCCAATGACACAAAAGTGGTTGGCCTGATCACCGACAACAACAAGACAGAGACCTGGCTGTGTGGTGCCAGGACAATAACCTCTCCCTCAACATGATCAAGACAAAGGGGATGATTGTGGACTACAGGAGAAAGAGGACCGAGCACGCCCCCATTCTCATCGACAGGGCTGCAGTGGAGCAGGTTGAGAGATTCAAGTTCCTTGGTGTCCACATCACCAACAAAAAAACATGGTCCAAGCACACCATGACAGTCGTGAAGCGGGCATGATAAAACCTATTCCTCCTCAGGAGACTGAAAAGATTTGGCATGGGTCCTCAGATCCTCAAAAGGTTCTACAGCTGCACCATCGAGAGCATCCTGACTGGTTGCATCACTGCCTGGTATGGCAACTGCTCGGCCTCCAACCGCAAGGCACTATAGAGGGTAGTGTGAACGGCCCAGTACATCACTGGGGCCAAGTGTCCTGCCATCCAGGACCTCTATACCAGGCAGTGTCAGAGGAAGGCCCTAAAAATTGTCAAAGACTCCAGCCATCCTAGTCATAGACTGTTCTCTCTGCTACCACACGGCAAGAGGTACTGGAGCGTCAAGTCTAGGTCCAAGAGGCTTCTAAACAGCTTCTACACCCCAAGCCATAAGACTCCTGAACATGTAGTCAAATGGCTACCCAGACTATTTGCATTGCCACCCCCCTCTCCACACCACTGCCACTCTCTGTTGTCATCTATGCATAGTCATGTACATACTACCTCAACTAACCGGTGCCCACTGACATTGACTCTGTACCGGCACCCCCTTGTATATATTGTTATTTTTTACCGTTGCTCTTTAATTATTTGTTCGTTTTATCTCTTTATTCTACACCTGTTGTATTCGGCGCATGACTAATACAATTTCATTTGATTTGATATAGAATCATGAGAATCATGAGAATCGCAATACATATTGCCTTGGCACCTAAGTATAGTGATAATATTGTAATTTGATTTCCCATATGATTACCAGCCTTAATGGCTATGCTAGCAAAGTACAAGTATTGTCAGAGAGAAGGCACAGTAGGGAGGTAGGACAGCATTACACAGAAGTCATTTATAGACAATGAGATACATTTCCGATGGCAATAATGATAATGGATTGGATTTTGTACCACACTTTCCTCTGTAGGTCTAAAGTGCTTTACTTTAGGTGTAGTGAGGGGTAGTGAATTGTAGATAGTGAATTGTAGATAGTGAATTGTAGATAATGAATTGTAGATAGTGAATTGGGTAGTGAGGGGTAGTGAATTGTAGATAGTGAATTGGGTAGTGAGGGGTAGTGAATTGTAGATAGTGAATTGGGTAGTGAGGGGTAGTGAATTGTAGATAGTGAATTGGGTAGAGAGAGGTAGTGAGAGGTATTGAGGGGGAGTGAGAGGTATTGAGAGGTAGTGAATTGTAGATAGTGAATTGCGTAGAGAGGCATAGTGAATTGTAGATAGTGAATTGGGTATTGAGAGGTAGTGAGAGGTATTGAGAGGTAGTGAGAGATATTGAGAGGTAGTGAGAGGTATTGAGGGGCAGTGAGAGATATTGAGAAGTAGTGAGAGGTATTGAGAGGAATTGAGGGGTAGTGAGAGGTATTGAGGGGTAGTGAGAGGTATTGAGGGGTAGTAAGAGGTATTGAGGGGTAATGAGAGGTATTGAGAAGTAGTGAGAGGTATTGAGAGGAATTGAGGGGTAGTGAGAGGTATTGAGGGGTATTGAGAGGTAGTGAGAGGTATTGAGGGGTATTGAGAGGTAGTGAGAGTTATTGAGGGGTATTGAGAGGTAGTGAGAGGTAGTGAGGGGTAGTGAGAGGTATTGAGGGGTAGTGAGAGTTATTGAGGGGTATTGAGAGGTATTGAGAGGTATTGAGAGGTATTGAGGGGGAGTGAGAGGTATTGAGAAGTAGTGAATTGTAGATAGTGATTTGGGTAGAGAGGCATAGTGAATTGTAGATAGTGAATTGGGTATTGAGAGGTAGTGAGAGGTAGTGAGGGGTAGTGAGAGATATTGAGAGGTAGTGAGAGGTATTGAGGGGTAGTGAGAGGTGGTGAGAGGTGGTGAGAGGTGGGGAGAGGTGGTGAGAGGTAGTGAGAGGTATTGAGAAGTAGTGAGAGGTATTGAGAGGAATTGAGGGGTAGTGAGAGGTATTGAGGGGTAGTGAGAGGTATTGAGGGGTAGTGAGAGGTGGTGAGAGGTGGTGAGAGGTAGTGAGAGGTAGTGAGAGTTATTGAGGGGTTTTGAGAGGTAGTGAGAGGTATTGAGGGGTAGTGAGAGTTATTGAGGGGTATTGAGAGGTAGTGAGAGGTAGTGAGAGATATTGAGGGGTAGTGAGAGGTATTGAGGGGTAGTGAGAGGTGGTGAGAGGTGGTGAGAGGTAGTGAGAGGTAGTGAGAGTTATTGAGGGGTTTTGAGAGGTAGTGAGATTTATGGAGGGGTAGTGAGAGTTATTGAGGGGTATTGAGAGGTAGTGAGAGGTATTGAGGGGTAGTGAGAGGTATTGAGTGGTAGTGAGAGGTATTATGGGGTAGTGAGAGGTATTGAGAGGTATTGAGGGGTAGTGAGAAGTATTGAGGGGTAGTGAGAGGTATTGAGGGGTAGTGAGAGGTATGGAGGGGTAGTGAGAGGTATTGAGAGGTATTGAGAGGTATTGAGATGTAGTGAGAGGTATTGAGAGGTAGTAAGAGGTATTGAGGGGTAATGAATTATGCTAAAGGTTGTCTAGACAAGTTGTCTAGGTAGACAATCATAGAATGCTTTGTCAAGCATAGAATATTCAACCAGCACACCACACTGTTCTGTAACCAGGAACTCTTGGTACCCAATCTATTTGGACTTCTGCATAAATTAATAAAAAAGCAGATCTGGGTATAGCTGCTGTTAGGTCACTGAGTTCCTTCTCAGACATTTAGTTGTTGGCTGATGCCCAATAAGCTGTGAGACAGATGATCAGTCTGGACCCGGCCCTGTCTGCAAGCTGCATATGTTAGTTTGTTCCCAGTCGTTTGTCAAGGGCCAGGAGTTTACTTTGCTGTTCTCCCTGAAATATGTGTGATGTTGTTGGCAGGAGGTTTTAAGCTTTTACACACACTTTGCATCCTAATCACCATCAGTGTCGTCACCGTCTCCCCCTTTGACCTGTGAATCCCAGAAGGCATCAGCTCGTCTTCATAAGCAGCATATTAGAGATGCAAACACATTTAATCAATTAAGACGCCTGAGGAGGTGCAGGTGGGTTGGAGGGGTGACAATATGGTACACCGGAGGGGGTGCTCACTATGATCATACTGTATGTCTTGCTAATTGTTATTATTACCAACCTATAATTCAGTTAGGCTAGCGTTCCTTGTATGGGTTTAATTGTGTTTCCATACATTTTCTGTCTCTTTGTTGGCTTCGGGAATGGATTTCTGATTAGCTGGTTTTTCCTTCGGCCTTCATATCTAGTTATTTGTTCATCTACAGTACATATATGCCTCTGCTCGATTCATTATTTGAAGGGGTACTTTGTGCTTGGTTGGGCCCCTGGTGCGGATGGCGGATGGTGGATGGATGCACTGGGCCCTGTGTGTGCACATGACCTTTGGATAATTGGATTTTCTGAAGACATTATGCGACAAACACACAGAGCGGTGCATGATGGGTGGAGGAGGATACTTGGCATGCATGGAAGATGAGTGCTGAGATGGGCTGGTGTTAAACAGGCAAAAAATATATATGGTACTCAGTCGGGGTCTCAACTTACTATTGAGAGTTAGAATAATAGAATACACAATTTCTATTATGTGGTTGTTCGTCAGCATTCACTCAATTAGTCCATATCACAATTGTTTTTATATTGGTAAGTTAGTCTAGCGGCCAGCTATCTAAACTTGTAGTAAGCACGGTCGAATTACCGAGCGGCATGGGGCCCATTGATCATCAGTTATCATATTAAGAACTGCAAATATTTGCCTCCACCCTATGGCAAAATGTTTAGAATTGCTGACCCACAAACCACTGTGGCCCCATCAAAGTTGCCAATCCCTGCCATAGGAGAACCCTTTGAAGAACCCTTTTTGGTTGCAGGAAGAACCCTTTTGGTTCCAGGTAGAACCCAAAAGTGTTATACCTGGAACCAAAAATGGTCATCCTATGGGGACCGCCAAAGAACCCTTTAGGAACCTTTTTTTCTAAGAGTGTAGAGTGGAGTTTGGAGAGGAAGTATTGAGTACGGTACTAGATGTGCTTCTCCACTGTTTAGGGTTGTGAGTGTTGTGCCAGTCACTTTGCTGACAGCCGTTGCACTGCGCTGGGTTGTGTTTACAGGCATCAGAACAGCACAACTTTGTTTAGATCATTGTTTAGAAAGCAGTAGCAAAAGTCACAAAAGAAACCTGATTTGGTTTTCTGCAAATATATAAATACCATGGGAGTCTTACTTTTGGGAACTTTACAGTCCTGTTGATCAAACAACCAACAGGTAGGCTATCTCTCCCTCGGTTGGATTCTTCCAGGTTCATTCTGAAATCCATCTATATAACACAAGACACTGTCGCACCCTCCCCACTGCCGCACCTCACATAGTACATTCTCTATCAGATATAGAGGTACCATACTCTGGAATTTTTATCTTCACATTGCCAAAACATCATCATCCCTCAATAACTTCAAGGGAAGACTGGGGTTCAGCCTGATGAACCAAACTACTCAGTAATCTCCTCCATATAGCCTAACTCTCACACACTCACATCCACACATGCACACACACATTTAAACAAGACAATATATATATTTTCGTGATTACTGATCAATTTCTTTATACGTTTATAATTAGTAGGTTTTGTTATCTGTTTTAACAACCCTTTTTTTGTACTTATTTATTGCATATTGTTTGTTTATGGTGTGGTTTTTATATAAGCCCCTGGGCTTCCAACCACACCTGCACACTGTTTTCTTTGATGAAAATAAATAAATAAATAAATAAATAAAGTTGCCTATGCACAATAATAACAACATGGTTATCTAGCCTGTGCCAGATGTGCTAAAGTCTAGTACCGTGGGTGGTAGGCAAACCCTCTCAAACCTTTTCAGTACGTAGTCGAAATTGCACTGTGAATACGATGAGGAATAGTAGCCTGCTCAGCCTCCTGCAGCCTGCCCCCAGTCCCATAATAACCCATAAGTGAATGGGGTTTAGAGCTTGCCTGCCTGCTCATTTGATCAATGCCAAATACATTTTGATTGACAACTAAGAGATATGCTAACAGTCGTTCAAGTTTGAGTAAATGAGTAGCTAGCTTAGTGATCCTAATAGCTGTAGCCACCAAAGCTGAAAATTTAACATTGGGGGAAAAGTCTTCCACTCACACACTTGTCCAGGCGATAACATCACATCCTTCCAGCAGCTAGCTAGCGAGCTACAGTACAAGGCTCTGTGTCAGGTTAGGTTCTAGCTAGCTATCAAGCCATATAGCTAGCTTGCTAAATAAGTAGGCCTCCATAAATAGATCATCTAGCTATAGCACTAGCCACGTAACGGGACTGCATAGCTAGATTTATTGTGTTGACATTCCCAATCACTGCCCTTTTCAATCCGTTTTTGTGCAAAGCATTGGGTCAGTGAAACTGAATTCATCTCCTGAATGGCTGGAGGCAGGTAACAATGTGCTAGCTGTGATTTACAACCTGATATAGCAATATTTATTAGACTACCTAGCGATTGATTGGTGAATTTTATTAATCACGCATTGACTACATACATTTAATTCTGCCAACAAGGACTTACTCTACATAATTTGAATTTTGAGTCGAAAAATAACCTATTTTTAGAGCTCTTATAAAGATGGTTTTGAAGCATAAAGTGCGTATTTTATATTTTAGACCGATATAATGACTAACTGTTTGTTTCATTTCTACAAAGTAGTTCCAATTCAAACTGGACCCTCTACTAATGGGAATTGCCATGGCGACATAACTGTTTGTGCTGTAGTAGTAGCAGTTTGCTTTTACCGTTGTTGTTGTTGTTGTAGTAGTTGCTAGTCAGTCCTCCAATTGATTATGTGAGTGTTTATTGTTTCCCACACAAAAACAAAATGTTGGTTTGAAGACTTGAGGATCTAATTGAATGAGTAATTTTGGTGATTACATTTTCACACAAAATTGCAGAGAATCTGCCTCAAAATGTGTCCAATTTCTGCTTCTCTTTGGTTCACTATTTTCAGATTTCTCATAACGCCATAAGAACCTTGGCGCTGTCCATGGTGCCTCATTAGAGCCATACAGTTTGCCAATCAGTCCTCCATGTTGGCACCAAACGTTCCATGACAGTAACATTCTAATCGATATTTTCTGTAGAATGTAATTCTCTTGGAACCTTTGGTGCCCACATGACACCCATTCTGATTCTGTGTCTTAAACTAGGTTAGCAGAACTCTGCATACTGTAAATATTGCTCTGGTATTGTGACTATCTCCTCTCCTCCTCAACATGTCACTAATCATAAGTGACATGTTGACTCTATAAATAGATGTGCTGAAGTGCAGTATTTTGTAAGTTGCCATCTCATATTAGAAACTAACTATCAGAAGCCCCAAAAGGTTAAAGTGGCATTAAGAAAGATCAACTGGTGATTCATGTCCAATCACAGCCGTGGTAGAGATAGTGTATGATGTCATCAGTCAGTGACTGTGAGTTAGCAATGCACCATACTTATTTACATTTACATTTGAGTCCTTTTATCCATTCATTTTAAGATAGCTAGGTGGGACAACCAAATATCTGTCATAGTAAGTAAAATGTTCCTCAATAAAGAAGCTATCAGCAAGTAGGAAAAAGTAAAGTGTGAAAGACAAGGGTGTTATTTTTACAGGGGGGGGGGGGTGCTATGGGATTATTTAAAATGCTCTTTGAAGAGGTAGGATATCAGACATTGGGCAGGGACTCTGCTGATCTGGCATCAGGGGGAATCTGGTTCCACCATTGGGGTGCCAGGACTGAGAAGCATTTAGTCTTCCATTTTACTAATACCTCCTCAGGGGTCATTGAAAGATGATTGTCCTTGTGGCCAGTTTGGTTTCTTTCTTAGGGCTCAGAAGTGCATATGTTTTGGGTGAATTTTATCTTGTTGGGTTTAGAGAAGCATACCAATTTTATCTGGTTGGGTTTTTTATTTATTTTACTATGCAAGTCAATTTCAGAACAAATTCTTATTTTCAATGACAGCCTTAGGAACAGTGGGTTAACTACCTTGTTCAGGGGCAGAATGACAGATTTTTACCATGTCAGCTCAGGGATTCGAGCTTGGAACCTTTCAGTTACAAGTCCAACACTCTAACCACTAGGCTACCTGCCACCCCGTTATTTTAGCCATCACTCAAACCATTTAGCTAAAATGGTTGTCTGAAGTGAAAGTAATGACAGATAATTGACAGATAATTGGCCAAAGTGACAATAATGATCCATGGTTGGCTAAAGTGACAACCTTGTGACTGATCAGTGAGATGACATCAGATAGGAAGAATCCTAATGGTTCCCTGTCCATCCCACAGAGAGGGATGGGGTAGAAAAGAGAGACACCTATTGAGTGTGTATATTTATTTATTTATTTTACGAGGCAAGTCAGTTAAGAAAAAAATCTTATTTTCAATGACAGCCTAGGAACAGTGGGTTAACTGCCTTGTTCAGGGGCAGAATGACAGATTTTTACCTTGTCAGTTTGGGGATTTGATCTTGCAACCTTTCGGTTTCTAGTCCAAAGCGCTAACCACTAGGCTACCTGCCGTGTATAGCCATCTGTGCCTACAGACTTGTGTACCGGTATGTGTTTGGGTGGGAGTGAGCGAGGGAGTCCTGTCGTGTGTGTTACAGTTCTGATTAATGTCTTGTATCTGGCTGTAACAAATGTCTGCTCTGTTCCTGCTGTGTATATGATGGCCGACTGATGGGAAGCTGTCTTCCCCCTCTCATTAATCATTCTTAATCCGGTCCAAAGAACCAGCAGGTAACATGGTTCTGCTGACTGTAGTCTTCTCCTTTAATCCTGCTCCTAGGAATTGTCATCTTGATCACTAGAGAATCTTGCAGCAAATTAAACAGGAAATCTTGAAGAATTCTGTGACTGTGATTCTCTCTCTATTTTTCTCTCTCTCTCTTATCCTCTCTCTCTGCTTCTCTATCTCTCGATGTCTCTCTCACACACACACACACACACACACACACACACACACACACACACACACACACACACACACACACACACACACACACACACACACACACACACACACACACACACACACACACACACACACACACACACACACACACACACACACACACACACACACTCGTCCATCCTCTCCGCCTTAACTCATTCCTTGTCTCTCCATCTCTGTTTTAGATCTTCCATATGACCTATGACCTGGCCAGTGCAGTAATGCGGATCTTCAACCTGATTGGTATGATGCTGCTGCTGTGTCACTGGGATGGCTGTCTGCAATTCCTGGTTCCCATGCTGCAGGACTTCCCCCAGGACTGCTGGGTCTCCCTCAACAAGATGGTGGTATGTGTTTGATTCATTACATGTGTTACATTCACAAGTAAAACTGGATAAACAGAAAAAAAGTCTCTGCACACTTCCAGTTCGATACAAAGTTATTTTAATTGTAGCTAAGCTTTCGTTCAATTGACCTTCATCAGAGCATATTATACACAGTGACGCACAGTTATGCTCTGATGAAGGTTGATTGACCGAAAGCTCAGATACAATTAAAATAACTTTGTATTGGACTGGAAGTGTGCAGAGACTTTTTTATGTTTATCCAGCTTTCAGCACCTTCAGTAATCCATTTTGGGTGTGCTGTGGATTGAACCTATTATATAGATTCATAGTTAGAACTAGCGACTAGAGCGGCAGAAGAAAACATCAGTCATAATCCATTCATTAATCAATGCTTTGTTCCTAATCAATAAGAATAGTCTCCCACAGGTACACAATAAACATCTATCAGATACAGATTCTGTTGTTGACTTATCAATAGACCAAAAGACCTTCGTGAAGAAGGCCTATTGGGAAAACACATCGATGTGTTTTAACTAGAAATCAGTCCAGTGATTAGTACTATTGATGGTTGTTTGCACTGTCTACTGTTAGAACAGTCAGCCAGTGAGCCAGACACAGCCTGCCCAGCCACCTGAAGACGAGCGAGGGAACGCTGAGAGAAATAACAAGTCAGGCAACACGATTTATGCACACCTACGCATCCCTCCCTCCATGTCTCCCTCCCTCCACATCCCTCTCTCCCTCCGCATCCCTCTCTCCCTCCCTCTGCATCTCTCCCTCCCTCCATCCCTCCCTCCATCTCTCCCTCCCTCCACATCCCTCTCTCCCTCCGCATCCCTCTCTCCCTCCCTCTGCATCTCTCCCTCCCTCCCTCCATCCCTCCCTCTCTTTCTCTCACCGGGGTGGGGCGATGACAGGAAAGATTAAGAGGGAAAGGGAGGAATGGGAATGTGCCCGGGCAGCAGGCTCCTTTGTTCCTGTCTATTTTCTCTGGGAGGTAAAAGCTGAGTGTTTATAGGTCCATCCGTCAGTCTGGCCTTTTACATGCCCAGGGAAAACCGCTCCGTCTCCCAGCCTCTGCCCTACCCACCAGGCACAGCTCCAAATGGGTTTTTAAACGGATTGGGTTCTGCTCCTCCGCTGTCATTGGGCCTGCCACCACGTCACGTAAATGTTCTGTTATTTTTACATTTTTCTGCAGGGCAGATGTTGACGTGTGTTCCTTTTTATCGACGTACAGAACTAATACCCCATCAAATGAGTCCCCCGGTGGGCCTCAAGCAATGAGAGGAGAAAGCAGATAAAAGTTGTCCTTTTATCTGTTATGAAGGGACGAATCCCTCTTGGTTTGTGATATTCAATTGAATTAGACTAGACTGTCATCTGAGCTGTGTTTCCAGCTGTTTTGTGTCTCAAGATTTGTTTAAATCAGGTCAGCTGAGAAAGGAGAAAACTACCTTGGCTCTGCCTCCCAATCTTACGACCTTGGGAGGTATTGCAGGGGTGAGGTGAGGGGTCAAGTGACCAGAACAGATATTAGTTGGTTTGTTCATTGATCAGGTAACAATGCTAATATGAAAGGCCTGTTTGAGAATGTGATAACAACAGTGGGACTCGTGTGGATTTCCCAGGACACTCTCTCTAATGCAAGGTTCTGAACATCCCCACCTCTCAGGAGTGTGATTGTCATTTCCCATAAGTGTGATGTCAGACTGTAATAAACCTCTTGACCTTCTCTGACAGGTACTATGTCATTCCTATGACAATGCAATACAGGCATTCTGACAGGCCACCTCAAAGTAAAAACCTTATCCTTCTATAATAGACACCTAGGGGTCCTGAAGACTGTATAGTGTACTGTATAAACGCCCAAACTGACACTTTCTCTCTGTCAGGCCATTGACTTCCCCCTCTTCCCTCTTCCCCTTTTCCCTCCCCCTCTTCCTCCCTCCCGGTGTATAATCAAGGGCAGCATCTCTCCAGAGGGCCGTCACTCTGAAGCGAGCAGCCCAGGCCACCTGAGACCTCCCCGTTATTCAGTGGCTGACAACTCGTAACATTAGCCACCGTGTAGCAGCCAGGACATCCATCATCACTACTACACCTACACAAGCTATAGTACAGGCCGGTGGAGGAGTCAGGAGTCCCCACAGGCAGTAACTCATGGAGGGCAACGTGAGGCGGACGGGGGCGAGGGCAGGCAGGTTGTTGTAACCCTTTTGAAGAGTATGAACAGCCTGTTCCCTTCTTTGTTGAATGAAAGACATCACATGATGCTAATCAGTGTTGTATTACTCAAGACGTCCGGTCTCGAGACCACATATTGAGTGTCTCGGTCTTGTCTTGGTGTCGGATACATTTGTACTCGGTTTTGACTCGGTCTCGGACAGTGAGGACTCCTAATAAGACCAGCTGAGACCAGTGCATAAAAGCTCTTCGCCAGACCAAATATGTACCCTCCTTTGTTAAAACATGAACATCTTAACAGTACAGTGGTGAACCTATAGGCCTTAAGTGGTGAACCTATAGACCTTCAGTGATGAACCTATAGGCCTTCAGTGGTGAACCTATAGGCCTTCTGGTCTCATTCTTGACTTTGTCTCTACGACCCCTTGTCCCCCTCCCGGTCTCGATCTTCAATCAAATTTATCCATAAAGCCCTTTTTTTACATCAGCAGATGTTGCAAAGTGCTATACAGAAACCCAGCCTAAAACCCCAAAGAGCACAGTGGCTAGGAACAACTCCCTAGAAAGGTAGGAACCTAGGAAGTCCTCTTCTGTCTGTGCCGGATGGAGATTATAAGAGTACATGGCCATTTAAGGCCAGATTGTTCTTCAAGATGTTCAAACATTTATAGATGACCAGCAGGGTCAAATAATAATCACAGTGTTTGTAGAGGATACAACAGGTCAGTACCTCAGGAGTAAATTTCAGTTGGCTTTTCATAGCTGAGCATTCAGAGGTCGAGACAGCAGGTGCAGTAGAGAGAGAGTGAGTCGGAAACAGCAGGTCCGGGACAAGGTAGCACGTCCGGTGAACAGGTCAGTGTTCCCCAGCCGCAGGCAGAACAATTGAAACTGGAGCAGCAGCACGACAAGGTGTACTGGGGGCAGCCAGGAGTCATCAGGCCAGGTAGTCCTGAGGCATGATCCTAGGGCTCAGGTCCTCATTTTTTACGTATGTATGACAGGACCAAATCGGAGAGATAGTTAGGAGCAAGCCCATGTAATGCTTTGTAGTTTAGCAGTAAAACCTTGAAATCAAGCCTAGCCTTAAAAGTAAGCCAATGGAGTAATATGTTACATTTTTTGGGCTCTAGTCATGATTCTAGCAGCTGTGTTTAGCACTAACTTAAGTTTATTTAAGGCTTTATCCGGGTAGCCAGAGAGTAGAGCATTGAAGTAGTCTAAGCTAGAAGTGACAAAAGCATGGATTACCTTTTCTGCATAATTCTTAAACAAAAAGTTTCAGATTTTTGCAATGTTACGAAGATGGAAAAAATCTGTCCTTGAAATATTCTTAATATGTTCGTCAAAAGACAGATCAAGGTCCAGAGTAATGCCGAGGTCCTTGACAGTTTTATTTGAGACGACTGTAAAACCATCAAGATTAATTGTCAGATCCAACAGCAGATCTCTTTGTTTCTTGGGACTTAAAAATAGCATCTCTGTTTTGTCTGACTTTAAAAGTAAAACATTTGCCTTCCTTATGTCTGAAACACAGGCTTTCAGGGTAGGAAATTTTGGGGCTTCACCATGTTTCATCGAAATGTACAGCTGTGTGTCGTCTTCATAGCAGTGAAAGTTGACATTGTGTTTCCGAATGACATCACCAAGAGGTATAATATATGGTGAACACAATAGTGGTCCTAAAACGGAACCTTGAGGACTTGCAATTGATTTGTCAGAGGGCAAACCATCCACAGAGACGAACTGATATCTTTCCGACAGATAAGATCTAAACCAGGCAAGAACTTGTCCATGTAGACCAATTAGAGTTTCTAATCTCTCCAAAAGAATGTGGTGATCGATGGTGTCAAAGCAGCACTAAGGTCTAGGAGCAGGAGGACAGATGCCATTAAAAGGTCATTTACCACCTTCACAAGTGGAGTCTCAGTGCTATGGGGGGGTCAAACCAGACTGAAGCAATTCGTATACATTATTTGTCTTCAGGAAGGCAGTGAGTTTCTGCGCAACAGCTTTTTAATATTTTTTGAGAGGAATTGGAGTGGGAATGGGATTTGATACAGGCTGATAGTTTTTCTCATTTTCTGGGTCCAGGTTAGGCTTTTTCAAGAGGCTTTATTACTGCCAGTTTTATTGAGCTTGGTACACATCCAGTGGATAGGGTGCCATGTATTATGTTCATCATAGAAGGGCCAAGCACAGGAAGTAGCTCTTTCAGTAGTTTAGTTGGAATAGGTCCAGTATGCAGCTTGACGGTTTAGAGGCCATGCCTATATTCATGAATGTGTCAAGAGATATAGGATTTAAAAACTTGAGTGTCTCCATTGATCCTAGGTCCTGGTAGTTCTGTGCAGACTCAGACAACTGAGCTTTGGAGAAATACGCATATTCAAAGTGGAGTCTGTAATTTGCTTTCTAATGATCAAGATATTTTCATTGAAGAAGTTCATGAATGTATCACTGCTGAAGTGAAAGCTATCCTCTCTTTTTGAATGCTGCTTTTTAGTTAGCTTTGCGACAGTATCAAAAATATATTTGGGATTGTTCATTTCTCTTCAATTAGGTTGGAAAAATAGGATAATCGAGCAGCAGTGAGGGCTCTTCGATATTACATGGTACTGTCTTTCCAAGCTAGTCGGAAGACTTCCAGTTTGGTGGAGCGCCATGAAGCTTGCTTCATGGCTCGGTTATTTTCTATATACCAGGGAGCAAATTTCTTGTGACTAATGTTTTTAGTCTTTAAGGGTGCGACTGCATCTAGGGTATTACGCAAGGTTACATTAAGATCCTCAGTTATTTGGTTAACCAATTGTTGCACTCCAACGTCCTTGGGTACATGGAGGGAGCCTGGAAGTGCATCTAGGAATCTTTGGGTTGTCCGAGAATTTATAGCATGTCTTTTGATGATCCTTGGTTGGGGTCTGAGCAGATTATTTGTTGCGATTATTTGTTGCAAACAAAATAAAAGTGTGGTCCGATAGTCCAGGATTCTGAGGAAAAACATTTAGATCGACAATATTTATTTACGGGACAAAACTAGGTCCAGAGTATGACTGTGGCAATGAGTTGTTCTGGAGACATGTTGGACAAAACCCACTGAGTCGATGATGGCTCCGAAAGCCTTTTGGAGTGGGTCTTTGGACTTTTCCACGTGAATATTAAAGTCACCAAAAATTTGAATATTATCTGTCATGACTACAAGGTCTGATAGGAATTCAGGGAACTCAGTAAGGAACGCTGTATACGGACCAGGAGGCCTGTAAACAGAAGCTATAAAAAGGGATTAAGTAGGCTGCATAGATTTTGTGACGTGAAGCTCAATAGATGAAAACGCAGTCATTTTTCTTTTAGTGAATTGAAATTTGCTTTCACAAATGTTAGCAACACCTCCGCCTTTGCAGAATGCTCAGGGAATACGGTCACTAGTATAACCAGGAAGAGATTCCTCATTTAACACAGTAAATTCATCAGGCTTGAGCCATGTTTCAGTCAGGCCAATCACATCAAGATTATGATCAGTGATTAGTTCATTGACTATGACTGCCTTGGAAGTGAGGGATATAACATTAAGTAACCCTATTTTGAGATGTGAGATATCACAATTTCTTTCAATAATGACAGGAATGGAAAGGTCTTAATTCCACTGAGATTGCTATACACCGCCATGTTTTGTTTTCCTCAACCGAGATCGAGGCACAGACACGATCTCAATGGGGATAGCTGAGGTGACTACACTGACTGTGCTAGTGGCAGACTCCACTAAGCTGGAAGTTGTGAAGATGGCGCCGGAGGGGATGGCTGCCATTTTATTGGCTCTTAACTAACCGTGCTATTTTGTTTGTTTTTCCGCATTGTTTGTAACTTATTTTGTACATAATGTTGCTGCTACCATCTCTTATGACCGAAAAGAGATTCTGGACATCAGAACAGCGATTACTCACCTTGAATTGGACAAATAATTTTTCTTTAATTCGTCGGACGGGAAGGATATACTCCAAACACCCGTAAAGTCCCTCATCCCCATCATTTGCTGGAGAAAGAAACTGAGAATTTGCGGAAAGAGATGTGCCTTGTGAGGATCAGTGGCTAATCTGCCTTCGCCACCCGTACTGTTAGCAAATGTTCAATCGATGGAAAATAAATGGGACGAACTGAAAGCACGCAAATCACACCAACGGGACATTAAAAACAGCAATATCTTATATTTCACCGAGTTGTGGCTGAACGACGACATTAATAACATACAGCTGGCGTGTTATACAGTCTATCGGCAGGATAGAACAGCAGCCTCTGGTAAGACACGGGGTGGGGACCTATGCATATTTGTAAACAATAGCTGGTGCACGATATCTAAGGAAGTCTCGAGGTTTTTCTCGCCTGAGGTAGAGTATCTCATGACAAGCTGTAGACCACATTATCTACCTAGAGAGTTTTCATCTGTATTCTTTGTAGCTGTCTACATCTCACCACAGACCGATACTGGCACTAAAACCGCACTCAATGAGCTGTATAGCGCCATAAGCAAACAGGAAAACGCTCAACCAGTGGCGGTGCCCCTAGTGGTCGGGGACTTTAATGCAGCAAAACTTAAATCAGTTGTACCTAATTCCTATCGGCATGTTAAATGGGCAGCCAGAGGGAAAAAAACTCTAGACCACCTTTACTCCACACATATTCATTGACTACAGCTCAGCGTTCAACACCATAGTGCCCTCAAAGATCATCAGTAAGCTAAGGACACTGGGACTAAACACCTCCCTCTGCAACTGGATCCTGGACTTTCTGATGGGCTGATGCCAGGTGGTAAGGGTAGGTAAAAACACGTCCGCCATGCTGATCCTCAACACGGGGGCCCCTCAGGGGTGCGTGCTCAGTCCCCTCCTGTACTCCCTGTTCACTAATGACTGCACGGCCAGGCACAACTCCAACACCATCATTAAGTTTGCCGATGACACAAAAATGGTAGGCCTGATCACCAGCAACGATGAGAAAGCCTATAGGGAGGAGGTCATACACCTGACCGTGTGGTGCAAGGACAACTACCTCTCCCGCAATGTGATCAAGACAAAGGAGATGATTGTGGACTACAGGAAAAGGAGGACCGAACACGCCCCCATTCTCATTGACAGGGCTGTAAGGAAGCAGGTTGAGAGCTTCAAGTTCCTTGGCGTCCACATCCCCATCAAACTAACATGGTCCAAGCACACCAAGACAGTCGTGAAGAGGGCACGACAACACCTATTCAGATCCTCAAAAGGTTTTACAGCTGCACCCTCGAGAGCATCCTGACAGGTTGATCACTGCCTGGTATGGCAACTGCTCGGCCTCCAACCGCAAGGCACTACAGAGTGTAGTGCGTACGGCCCAGTACTTCACTGGGGCCAAGCTTCCTGCCATTGAGGACCTTTATACAAGGCAGTGTCAGAGGAAGGCCCTAAAAATTGTCAAAGACTCCAGCCATCCTAGTCATAGACTGTTCTCTCTGCTACCACACGGCAAGCGGTACCGGAGCACCAAGTCTAGGTTCAAGAGGCTTCTAAACTGCTTCTACCCCCAAGCCATAAGACTCCTGAACATCTAATCAAATGGCTACCCAGACTATTAGCATTACCCTTTCCCCCCCCTTCTATGTTGCTGCTACTCTCTCTTATTATCTATGCATTGTCACTTTAATAACTCTACCTACATGTACTTATTTTTCGGCTGGTGGAGGTCCTGTAGAACCATGTCCAGATAAAGCATCCGGGGTGAAAAAGTTTAACGAAAAAAGTAGAGCGAGGAAAAAACTTAGACGTTGGTAAATGTATTAAAAGTAAAAACCAACAAGTTTGTCTGATAGCCAAGTAGCAATAAACAGCACAACAGCACGGAGACCGGAAGTTGAGGGCGGAGCGATTGATTCGTGATGGAAATAAAAGTCTTGACTCGCCCCCCCTCCTCCGGTCTTGGTCTTGACTCGCCCCCCCCCCCTCCTCCGGTCTTGGTCTTGACTCGCCCCCCCTCCTCCGGTCTTGGTCTCTGACTCGGATTTAAATTGCTCCGGTCTTGGTCTTGAATCGGTCTCACTTTAGGTGGTCTTGAACACAACACTGATGCTCGGGCCATGGATTGGTGAGTGGAAGAGGAACAGCCAACATGGCCAACATGATAGTGAGGCACAGTTGCAGTTGCCATTGTTGCACGTGAGAAAAGTACCACATTCTAATTAGTGCTGGGAATTTCTAATTTCACAATACAATATTATCTTGATAATATTAAAATCAATACTGTGATTTTAATGGGATTTGATGTTCCGAACTTATTGCTCATTATACATGTATATCTGCTGCAGATCGACAAGAGAGCGCATGAGACATTTTATTTTGATCATTAATGGAAATTAAAGAGCTGAAAACAAGTTGGCTCACTTGGAGTCAAAGTATCGATATAATACCGTCCCAAAAAATATTGCGATATGTAACTATCGATTTTTCCCCATCACATATTATTTTATGTGCACAAAAGCAATTAGTATGGCAATTAAGCATCAATTAATTAAACATTCTAAATGGCCAGCTATTACAACCACCAGGGAATGATGATCAATGCTAGTCCATTCTATCAAGTTTAATTCTAATTGTGGATTAACAGAGAGAGAGAGAGAGAGAGAGAGAGAGAGAGAGAGAGAGAGAGAGAGAGAGAGAGAGAGAGAGAGAGAGAGAGAGAGAGAGAGAGAGAGAGAGAGAGAGAGAGAGAGAGAGAGAGAGAGAGAGAGAGAGAGAGAGAGAGAGAGAGAGAGAGAGAGAGAGAGAGAGAGAGAGAGAGAGAGAGAGAGAGGAGCCATGTGTCACTGGAGTGAAGGGCTAAATGGATAATGACATAGGCAGCAGCAGCTACTAACAGACAGAGTCAATGGTTAAAGGACTGTAATTATTGGTGTTAACTAAAAGCTTCTGGATTAAAGACCATAAAGAACGCAGACGTGCTTCAGTCAGACGACTGGGCGAGACACACAGAGACTTCATTAGAGAAACAGCTTCAGTGAGTCATAAGTCTCTGCCACAGGGGGCTGGTGAAGGGAGGATGGCTCATAGTAGTGGCTGGAATGGATGAATAGAATGGCAGCAAACACATAGAAACCATGTTTGACCCGGTACATTTATTCCATTCCAGCCATTACAATGAGCCTGTCCGCCGATTTAAGTGACACCAGCCACCACTGCCCTCTCCCCTCTATTTGTGCATTACTACATAAACAGTCGTGGCCAAAAGTGTTGAGAATGACACAAATATACATTTTCACAAAGTCTGCTGCTTCAGTGTCTTTAGATATTTTTGTCAGATGTTACTATGGAATACTGAAGTATAATAACAAGCATTTCATAAGTGTCAAAGGCTTTTATTGACAATTACATGAAGTTGATGCAAAGAGTCAATATTTGAAGTGTTGACCCTTCTTTTTCAAGACCTCTGCAATCCACCCTGGCATGCTATCAATTAACTTCTGGGCCACATCCTGACTGATGGCAGCCCATTCTTGCATAATCAATGCTTGGAGTTTGTCAGAATTTGTAGGTTTTTGTTTGTCCGCTTGAGGATTAACCACAAGTTCTCAATGGGATTAAGGTCTGGGGAGTTTCCTGGCCATGGACCCAAAATATCGATAAAATACCCTGAGCCACGTAGTTATCACTTTTGCCTTATGGGAAGGTGCTCCATCATGCTGGAAAAGGCATTGTTCATCACCAAACTATTCCTGGATGGTTGGGAGAAGTTTCTCTCGGAGGATGTGTTGGTACCATTCTTTATGAGAAGCCCACTCCCTTGGCTGAGAAGCAACCCCACACATGAATGGTCTCAGGATGCTTTACTGTTGGCATGACACAGGACTGATGGTAGCGCTCACCTTGTCTTCTCCGGACAAGCTTTTTTCCGGATGCCCCAAACAATCGTAAAGGGGATTCATCAGAGAAAATGACTTTACCCCAGTCCTCAGCAGTCCAATCCCTGTACCTTTTGCAGAATATCAGTCTGTCCCAGATGTTTATCCTGGAGAGAAGTGGCTTCTTTGCTGCCCTTTTTGACACCAGGCCATCCTCCAAAAGTCTTCGCCTCACTGTGCATGCAGATGCACTCACACCTGCCTGCTGCCATTCCTGAGCAAGCTCTGTACTGGTGGTGCCCCGATCCCGCAGCTGAATTAACATTAGGAGATGGTCCTGGCGCTTGCTGGACTTCCTTGGGTGCCCTGAAGCCTTCTTCACAACAATTGAACCGCTCTCCTTGAAGTTCTTGATGATCCAATAAATGGTTGATTTAGGTGCAATCTTACTGGCAGCAATATCCTTGCCTGTGAAGCCCTTTTTGTGCAAAGCAATGATGACGGCACATGTTTTCTTGCAGGAACCATGGTTGACAGAGGAAGAAGAATGATTCCAAGCAACACCCTCCTTTAAGCTTCCAGTATGTTATTCGAACTCAATCAGCATGACAGAGTGATCTCCAGCCTTGTCCTCATCAACACTCACACATGTGTTAACGAGAGAATCACTGACATGATGTCAGCTGGTCCTTTTGTGGCAGTTCTGAAATGCAGTGGAAATGTCTTTTTGGGATTAAGTTCATTTGCATGGCAAAGAGGGACTTTGCAATTAATTGCAATTAATCTGATCACTCTTCATAACATTCTGGAGTATATGCAAATTGCCATCATGCAAACTGAGGCAGCAGACTTTGTGAAAATTAATGTTTGTGTCATTTGCAAAACTTTTGGCCACGACTGTACGCTACCTACTCTAGTGGACTAGTATGAACTATTAGGGTGGGCTAAAGTAGATTTAGTGTTTTAGAGCTCATTTTCAGCTCTAAGTAATTAACTGTGATCAGATCCCAAACAGTTACTGAGTGGAAACAGTCGTTAGAGCTCAGTGAATGGATTAGACATACTAAGGCATTTTTTTCTCACTTTTGTCTGAGAGAGATGAGAGACAAAGGAAGGAAGGGATCATCCCCAGTCCAATGATCTGCTCTGGGTTTGCTGTTCCTGAATGAACACCACGGGGTCTATCGTAGCCAACATATGGAGAAAGAGGCTTTTCCAGAAACATTAATGCAGGGGAGCAGACACCTCTCTAGATTCCCTTCCTGTCTTTGTATTTATATTTATCATATACATCAGTGGAGGCTGCTGAGGGGAGGACGTCTCATAATAATATCTGGAGTGGAGTCAAACATATGGTTTCCATGTGGTTGATACCATTCCATTGTCTCCATTCCAGCCATTACTCTGAGCCGTCCTCCCCTCAGCATCCTCCACTGATGTATATGATAAATATAAATACATGGCCAACCAAATGAATCGCATACAGAGAAAGGTTCCTCCGTTGCATGTGGAACTCAGTAGTCCCATGTTATGGTAATGACTTCTCTCTGCCCTTATCTGCTGTTGTGCAGCTCTTCATGGAATGCACGCCAAACCCATAGACCTATTCATCAGAGGAGCTGTTTCCCTTCCAGTACAGGCTTTATGAGAAAAGACCAAACGTGCCCAGACTCCAACACTACAGACCCCCCATCATCATCATGGCAGAGGTAGAGACAATTAAAACAGGATGCCACTGTTCCTCTGGTGCTGGGAATGAATGTGCCGAGGAAAGACAATGTCTGTTCAGAGATTTAAGACTTATATTTCAGTGTTGTGTTCTCCTCTCAGTGGTATTGATGGATGAAGAGCGATGAGGCGTGGAGTGGTGGCGTGGGGGGGGGGGGGGAGACAGAGAGAGAGAGAGAGAGATGTTCTGTCTGTCAGTCTTTCTGTGGCTGGTCACTGTACATTTAGATAAGCTAGTGCAAACAGAGCCTGCGGCTGCAGACAGGGCTTGATATCTGCTGATATTTGCTCAGTTTATCGCTCTGCAGTTAGACGTGTCGATCGTCTCTCATTGGGTGTCTCTAAGTACTCTGTTAACAACAGAAGTAAAATCTTGCATAATTTGGTCAGCTGCATGATTAATTGATGGATTCATACTTACAGCATTAGAACTTGAGAGTTCCAGCAACTCTCCCCCCTCACAAAGGGAAACTCTCAACCATAGCCCCCCCCATGCCGATTCGCGTGGGCACACGCACAATGCACTCGAGGCAAAGCAGTTGAAGCACAGCTTCCTAATAACCAAAACATCCAAATAACCACGTCCAAATAACCAGTGACAAAACCCCCAGAAACGTCTGCTTAATGTCACGCATCCCCTTCAGTCCTGACAGATTCTCTCGGTCTATACGCAGAATCTGGCTACGGGAGATTACTACGTGCCTATCAGGGCCAAGCAGAGCTCTGGCTTCCCATTTTGTTCTGAGAAAGGGAACATTTATGAGAATGTGCTGGTGCAAAGCAAACATAGGCTACTATCTCTGTGTTCTGTCTTCTTGTGTTTGCCTGTGTTTGCTATGACCGAGTTCTGTTCCAGTGAGGTCGACTGTACTGATCGGGTATAGCTCATGGTCTGGACATACTACTTGTGTACAGTGAGCCAGCAGAGTGTCTGAAAGAAAGGAAACCAAACAAACATCAGGACACAGCTTATAAGGATTCAAGGAGATCCGACGTCATCCATGACATCCTGTTCTCCTCTACCTCCTGCTGTACCTCCAAGCCAGGCTCTGAAAACATGAGCCCCTAGCCTTGTATCGATGAATGGGTTTCAGAGCCTGGCTTGGAAGGAAACAGCTTGGTTAAAAGCAATATGTGGGAAGATATATACGCTCCCCGAGTCTCACAGGGTGAGCTATAGCATCACTTTCATAGGTGAACCACCTGTACATGTAAGGGTTTGAGCCTGTATCCTCCGGTGCGAATAACCACTCAGAGGATAGACTGCCTCGCTCTCCTCTTCTCTCAATCTCTGTATCCCTCTCTCCCTCTCTCCCTCTCTCTCTCTCTCTCTCTCTCTCTCTCTCTCTCTCTCTCTCTCTCTCTCTCTCTCTCTCTCTCTCTCTCTCTCTCTCTCTCTCTCTCTCTCTCTTCTCTCTCTCTCTCTCTCTCTCTTTCTCTCTCTCTCTTTCTCTCTCTCTCTTTTTCTCTCCCTCTCTCTTTGTCTCTCTCTCTCTTTCTCTCTCTCTCTCTCTCTCTCTCTCTCTCTCTCTACTCTCTCTCTCATCCACCTAGGTTATTTTCGAGCCAAAGTGCTCATCGTTCATTCATTATTCACTCTCTATCCCTCTACTGTTTCTGTTTTCTCTTCCATCATTTAGCCACAGCCCCCTCGGTGTGGCCAACGGTTATTTAACACATCTCTATTCCTTTTATTGCCTAAGTAAAACTCTCCCTCCTTCCACTGTAACCATTTTACAGAGTAAATCCTAGATATGGACCAGGCGGTGCCCAGGGCACTGTATGTTGTTTCAGCGTAGTATATGTGATGTGGTACTGTACATGGCCAATATACCATGAGTGTACCTGTAGCTGTCTAGAACCAAGAGGAGAAACACAATTCTATTCTCCTCCATTTAACCCTGCACCACTGAATGCGGTCTGGAGGGGAGAGTAGGACAAAGTGGAAGATGTTGACTGCAGCCTCTAGCTGGAACCTTGCCTTGCGCTGCTCTTCTCTGCCGTGTGTCATGTCGTGGGCGGTAGAGGAGGGGGTGGAATGTAAGACATCTTTGGAGACCTTGACTATGTGCTGTACAGTACACCAGAAGAGGTTGGTGGGAGGAGCTGTAGGAACGCCGTCCTCCTATAGCTGCTCCCACAGCCTCCTCTGCAGTACATTGTGATTGGTGGAACTGCTTGTCAGTGTGGAAGAAGGTGTTTTTGACATCAGATGCTTCCTGGATAGGGGCTATGTTCCAACACTATCAGATGGTCCCAATTAGCTCCCTAGCCCTTCCCCTTGGCCATAAGCATTTGGTGTTTTGGGAAAGGGAAAGGGAAAGGGCGATGCCTAGTCAGTTGGACAACTGAATGCATTCAACTGAAATGTGTCTTCCTCATTTAACCCAACCCCTCTGAAGTGTTTCCTTCCGCTAACAGACAGATGGAAGGATTGTAGAGGTCTCTATCAGTGTCTGCTCACCTGCCAACTAAATTCATCTTCAGCTTTCAACAAGGAGAGCAGACAAGGAAAGGAAGCTATCCAAAAGTATTAGGACTTGGCTAGGCTATTTGGACTTGCCATTTCATTGCTTCCGTCCTGGACATTTTCTGTTGACTAGACAGCTCTCACTGCAAGAAATTGCTGAGATTGTACCAAAAACAAACAGCAATATTTCATTACATTACATTACATTACTACAAAATGAGTTTGTAATACTGCTCCTATGCACCTATAAATTATCGGTGCCATAAAATGGACGTCATTAAAAAAAAATCTGCTGCAAGGTTTTGGGGGATCTTTTGCACAGAGAATACCACCCTTTGTGTGTGTCTGTGTGTGTGTGTGTGAATTCATATTACGATTTGTGAAAGGGCATATTTAATGACCTCTCATTAAAGTCTCTCTCGGTGGAAATCAGCTCAGAACCTCCTCCACCTCTCACTGATTAGGCCTCACAGGATTCCCCCAATCTCTCCCTCTCGCTCTCTCTCTCTCTCCTTCTCTCCCTGTCTTTCTCCTCCTCCCTCTCCCTCTTGCTTTCTCTCTCCCCCTCTGTCTCTCACCCTCCCTAATTCTTGTTCTCGCCATCTAACTCTCTCCTCTTTATCTCCCCTGAGTCCTCATTTAAACAACTTCCTCTCCTTGTCTCCTTTGTCCCTAATGCTTTCGGCCTTGTTCCGTCCTCTCTATCTCTCTACATCTCTCCACCCTCCTCTCTATCTCCCTACCATCCTCTCTATCTCTCTACATCTCTCCACCCTCCTCTATCTCTCCACCCTCCTTTCTATCTCTCTACATCTCTCCACAGACCCTCTCTCTCTCTATCTCCCTACCATCCTCTCTATCTCTCTACCCTCCTCTCTCGCTACCCTCCTCTCTTTTGCTATCTCTCTACCCTCCTCTCTATCTTTCTCTCTATATATCTCTCTCTCTCTATCTCTCTACCCTCCTTTCTCTGTCTCTACCCTAATGTCTCTCACTCTACCCTCCTCTCTCTCTCTACATATCTCCACCCTCCTCTCTATCTCCCTACCATCCTCTCTATCTCTCTACCCTCCTCTTTATCTCTCTACCCTCTTCTCTCTCTCTCTACCCTCCTCTGTCCATCTCTCTACCCTCCTCTCTATCTGTCTATCCTTCTCTCTCTCTACCCTCCTCTCTCTATCTCTCTACCCTCTTCTCTCTCTATCTCTCTACCCTTCTCTCTCTCTACCCTCCTCTCTATCTCTCTACCCTCATCTCTCTATCTCATTACCCTCCACTCTCTATATCTCTACCCTCCTCTCTCTATCTCTCTACCCTCCTATCTATCTCTCTACCCTCCTCCTTCTATCTCTCTACCCTCCTCTCTCTATCTCTCTACCCTCTTCTCTCTCTATCTCTCTACCCTCCTCTCTCTATCTCTCTACCCTCCTCTCTCTATCTCTCTACCCTATTCTCTCTCTAACTCTCTACCCCCCTCTTTATCTCGCTACCCTCCTCTCTATATCTCTACCCTCCTCTCTCTATCTCTCTACCCTCCTCTCTATCTCTCTACCCTCCTCCTTCTATCTCTCTACCCTCAAAGCAAGTGAGGTAGATAATATACAAAAGTGAAATAGACAATAAAAACAATCTATCTCCCTCTACTCTCCTCTCTCTATCTCTCTACCCTCCTCTCTCTATCTCTCTACCCTCCTCTCTCTATCTCTCTACCCTCCTCTCTCTATCTCTCTACCCTCCTCTCTCTATCTCTCTACCCTTCTCTCTCTATCTACCCTCCTCTCTATCTCTCTACCCTCCTCTTTCTGTCTCCCTCTACCCTCCACTCTCTATCTCTCTACCCTCCTCTCTCTATCTCTCTACCCTTCTCTGTCTGTCTCTCTACCCTCCTCTTTCTATCTCCCTCTACCCTCCACTCTCTATATCTCTACCCTTCTCTGTCTATCTCTCTACCCCCCTCTTTATCTCTCTCTCTATCTCTCTACCCTCCTCTCTATCTCTCTACCCTCCTCTTTCTATCTCCCTCTACCCTCCACTCTCTATCTCTCTACCCTCCTCTCTCTATCTCTCTACCCTCCACTCTCTATCTCTCTACCCTCCTCTCTATCTCTCTACCCTCCTCTTTCTATCTCCCTCTACCCTCCACTCTCTATCTCTCTACCCTCCTCTCTATCTCTCTACCCTTCTCTGTCTGTCTCTCTACCCTCCACTCTCTATCTCTCTACCCTCCTCTCTCTATCTCTCTACCCTTCTCTGTCTATCTCTCTACCCCCCTCTTTATCTCTCTCTCTATCTCTCTACCCTCCTCTCTATCTCTCTACCCTCCTCTTTCTATCTCCCTCTACCCTCCACTCTCTATCTCTCTACCCTCCTCTCTCTATCTCTCTACCCTCCACTCTCTATCTCTCTACCCTCCTCTCTATCTCTCTACCCTCCTCTTTCTATCTCCCTCTACCCTCCACTCTCTATCTCTCTACCCTCCACTCTCTATCTCTCTACCCTCCTCTCTCTATCTCTCTACCCTTCTCTCTCTATCTCTATACCCTCCTCTCTATCTCTCTACCCTCCTCTTTCTATCTCCCTCTACCCTCCACTCTCTATCTCTCTACCCTCCTCTTTCTATCTCCCTCTACCCTCCTCTCTCTATCTCTCTACCCTTCTCTCTCTATCTCTCTACCCTCCTCTCTCTATCTCTCTACCCTCCTCTCTCTATCTCTCTACCCTTCTCTGTCTATCTCTCTACCCTCCTCTTTCTATCTCCCTCTACCCTCCTCTCTATCTCTCTACCCTCCTCTTTCTATCTCCCTCTACCCTCCTCTCTCTATCTCTCTACCCTTCTCTCTCTATCTCTCTACCCTCCTCTCTCTATCTCTCTACCCTCCTCTCTCTATCTCTCTACCCTTCTCTGTCTATCTCTCTACCCCCCTCTTTATCTCTCTACCCTCTTCTCAATTCAATTTCAATTCAATTGACTTTATTGACATGGCAAGTTCATTATTACTTACATTGTCAAAGTATACATATCGAAAAATAAAATATATATGTATATATATACAAAATATATATATATTTATATATAGATAAATGGTGGGACCAACAGTAATAATACTAGTAGTAGTGGACATGGGATCACCATTAACAACAACTACAACATCAATATTAATCAGAACAATACATTAAATCAATGGTAGTAGAACCGTGTCAACATGACTTGAGAAGACATATGACCTGGTATGAAAGACAAAACAAAACTAAGCTAAATGGGATTTTTCACTGTCTCTACCCTCCTCTGTCTATCTCTCTACCCTCCTCTCTCTCTCTCTACCCTCCTCTCTCTATCTCTCTACCCTCCTCTCTCTATCTCTCTACCCTTCTCTCTCTCTCTACCCTCCTCTCTATCTCTCCACCCTCCTCTCTCTATCTCTCCACCCTCCTCTCTCTATCTCTCCACCCTCCTCTCTCTATCTCTCTACCCTCCTCTCTCTATCTCTCTACCCTCTTCTCTCTCTATCTCTCTACCCTCCTCACTATCTCCCTCTACCCTCCTCTCTCTATCTCTCTACCCTCTTCTCTCTCTATCTCTCTACCCTCCTCTCACTATCTCCCTCTCCCCTCCTCTCTCTATCTCTCTACTCTCCTCTCTCTATCTCTACCCTCTTCTCTCTCTTTCTCTCTACCCTCCTCTCTAACTCTCTACCCCCTCTCTATCTCTCTACCCTCCTCTCTCTATCTCCCTCTACCCTCCTCTCTCTATCTCTCTACTCAATTCAATTCAATTCAAGGGGCTTTATTGGCATGGGAAACATGTGTTAACATTGCCAAAGCAAGTGAGGTAGACAATACACAAAAGTGAAACAAACAATACAAATTAACAGTAAACATTACACATACAGAAGTTTATCTCGCTACCTCGCTACTCTCCTCTCTCTATCTCTCTACCCTCTTCTCTCTCTATCTCTCTACTCTCCTCTCTCTATCTCTCTACTCTCCTCTCTCTATCTCTCTACTCTCCTCTCTCTATCGCTCTACCCTCCTCTCTTTATCTCTCTACCCTCCTTTCTCTATCTCTCTACCCTCCTCTCTCTATCTCTCTACTCTCCTCTCTCTATCGCTCTACCCTCCTCTCTTTATCTCTCTACCCTCCTTTCTCTATCTCTCTACCCTCCTCTCTCTATCTCTCTACCCTCTTCTCTCTCTATCTCTCTACTCTCCTCTCTCTATCTCTCTACCCTCCTCTCTCTATCTCTCTACCCTCCTTTCTCTATCTCTCTACCCTCCTCTCTCTATCTCTCTACCCTCCTTTCTATCTTCCTCTATCCTCTTCTCTCTATCTCTCTACTCTCCCCTCAGTCTATCACTTCTTCTCAGTTTTTGTCTCTTACTTTGAGTCACCAACTCAAAAACTTTCCTCTTTTTGTTTCTTCTCCTCTCCTCCCCAAATGTTTTTTCTTCTGTCTTTCATACATATTTAAATTCATTTTCTCTTTCATTTTTCTCTTTGCAGAATGACACATGGTCTGAGCTGTATTCATTTGCAGTGTTCAAGGCGATGAGCCACATGTTGTGTATCGGCTATGGTCGGCAGGCCCCGGAGAGCCTGTCTGATATCTGGCTCACCATGCTCAGCATGATCGTAGGGGCCACCTGCTACGCTGTGTTCATAGGCCATGCCACCGCACTCATCCAGTCCCTGGACTCGTCCCGACGACAGTACCAGGAGAAGGTAAAAATACTTTATCCCTTTATTTTCTCTGTCTCTCCCTCTGTCTTCATCCTTCTCTCTCTCTCTCTCTCTCCCTCTTTCCTGCAACAACCCAACCAGGGCCATGCACAGACCTTTCAGGGGGCATGTGCTCAAAATAAAAAACGTTTTTTTGAACATAGGCCTATTTATTTCTGCAACAACGCACTCAATCATCATCACAACTGGTAAGCAAGCTAGTTACAGTGCCTCCTAAAGACAGTGACATCTGGAACAGAGGGTAGGCTATCAGCTGATCGTTGATGATTCATGTAAATCTGCTGATTAGCTAGCTTAACTTCTTTTACTGGTTGTGATTTACCTGGTTGTGATTTACTTGGTTGTGATTTACCTGGTTGTGATTTACCTGGTTGTGATTTACCTGGTTGTGATTTACC
Source organism: Salvelinus fontinalis (assembly GCF_029448725.1). Lineage (NCBI taxonomy): Eukaryota > Metazoa > Chordata > Actinopteri > Salmoniformes > Salmonidae > Salvelinus > Salvelinus fontinalis. The sequence goes on along the minus strand of NC_074681.1, from coordinate 21,429,728 downwards.
TGGTTGTGATTTACCTGGTTGTGATTTACCTGGTTGTGATTTACCTCTCTATGCCGTTCTGCGTCTCTCTGATGCGAGTATCAGCCATCTAGACTCAATATTGATGATGATGTAGACTAAATCAAGTGTTATCAAGTGTTAAAAATGACGTGGCAGTACCAGGCACATGCACAGACAGGGCTCTACCTGTGCAGAGAAAATGCCTCTTCCAGTCTCTAAAGTTCCTTTAGGTTGGTGGTATAATTTCCACAATTTTAGTGTTTGTATTTTTGGTACATTTTCTTCTGAACCTACATCCCCACCATTTTTGATTTTGCTTGATGAGAATATTGAGTCAAAAGTGTTAACAAGAGGGAAACATTTTCATTTTTTAGACTGTTTTGCTTCATGATTTGTCAACTCACATACAATAATGTATCTGTCGTTCATGTCGGAGGAGGTTCTTGTGTGTGTCTTGACCAATCAGATTCACAGAAATCACAGGTTGTGCGGGCCGGCACAAGGCAAGTCATCTAGCAAAGCACAAAGAACGCTCTCCACTTTCCTCCGGTATTTATTTAGCAAGTGTGATAACACCTCACTCCCAACAGACACAAACAGAAACGTTACAGCAGCCCTCACCTTAACGTTATCAATCTGACATGCTGTATGGGATGAGAATTAGATGATTTTTCAGACGGATCAACTGTAGGCTACGGATAACAACCACAACTTCATACGCTACAGCCAGGGCGCCCTGTCATCTCTGGGGAGGGTAAACAAAGTCATCTTGTTCATCTTATGCATTTATAACCCATTTATTTGTGTAAATGACTATAAATACATAAATATATTTTCTGAAAATGTGAATATGTGAATATGATCAAATTTGGTTACGTTGGCTAGGCTACCTTGACCTTTTCAATCCAAAATTATTAGCCTACCTGAAATTAACAACACAACGCTAGTGATGACAGACTGTGAGTTACTCTTTTAAATATAGTTGCATTGGCCTACACGATACAAACCTGCATAGAGCAAGCTCAGCCCTTTGAATTCTATTGTACAGGTGTTGTCTGTGTAAACACCCCCCCCCCCCCACACACGTTAGTCGAATTTTAAAATATATCATATATTATATGAACAAGGTTGCTGCCCTAGGCCCAGGAGTTTTTCCAGGAGTTATTTTTTAAACCATGTGACCTGATTAGAAAAACTCTGGTCCCATCATAGCCCATACAAAGCCTTTTTCCAACTGATTAATTACTGTCATACCCGATATGGTCTGGATTTATACCTGGTTAGGTTACCAAATCAGGAAAAACTCTGTCCCCCAGGGAAAGAAAATGGACCCACAACTCTGGGCCCTGTGGTGCCACCTCTGGATCCCTGCTACATGACTATAGAGTCATTTTGACACATGAAATTACTATTAAATGACATGATTATAAAATTATATTATGAAGTTATAATATCTCCACCCTGACACATCTCCACCCTGACACATCTCCACTCTGACACATCTCCACCCTGACACATCTCCACTCTGACACATCTCCACTCTGACACATCTCCACCCTGACACATCTCCACTCTGACACATCTCCACTCTGACACATCTCCACCCTGACACATCTCCACCCTGACACATCTCCACTCTGACACATCTCCACCCTGACACATCTCCACTCTGACACATCTCCACCCTGACACATCTCCACCCTGACACATCTCCACTCTGACACATCTCCACTCTGACACATCTCCACCCTGACACATCTCCACCCTGACACATCTCCACCCTGACACATCTCCACCCTGACACATCTCCACTCTGACACATCTCCACTCTGACACATCTCCACCCTGACACATCTCCACCCTGACACATCTCCACCCTGACACATCTCCACTCTGACACATCTCCACTCTGACACATCTCCACCCTGACACATCTCCACTCTGACACATCTCCACCCTGACACATCTCCACTCTGACACATCTCCACTCTGACACATCTCCACCCTGACACATCTCCACCCTGACACATCTCCACCCTGACACATTTCCACCCTGACACATCTCCACCCTGACACATCTCCACTCTGACACATCTCAACCCTGACACATCTCCACTCTGACACATCTCCACTCTGACACATCTCCACCCTGACACATCACAACCCTGACACATCTCCACCCTGACACATCACAACCCTGACACATCTCCACCCTGAAACATCACAACCCTGACACATCTCCACCCTGAAACATCACAACCCTGACACATCTCCACCCTGACACATCTCCACCCTGACACATCTCCACCCTGACACATCTCCACCCTGACACATCTCCACCCTGACACATCTCCACCCTGACACATCTCCACCCTGACAACCGTGTCTGTCCTCTGTTGTGTTTGATGTATTTTGCTCCCCAGATGAGTGGCAGTTTTAAATGGGCTGCTTCCAGAATGTGACGGCAAAGCGTTTTAATGATGATACCGATTACTGCAGTGATACAACAACAATCAGTTGTGTTCTTACTATGGTAATGATCATGTTGCCTGAACGGTGCAGTGAAATTATAGCTTCATTTCTTGCGTATTAGTAGTACTACTAAATGAATTAATGAATTAACTACCATTATTCCTTTACTGCTAGGCTATTCTTTCCCGTCATATTACTTCCGCTATTCATAATAATTCACAAATGATAGGCTATGTAACAATGACATCGTAAAATGTAGTGATTTATAAGTAAAGTAAGAAATACTTTATTTTATAATTGAACCACTAGGCATCATTGGGTTGTACCTAGTCGGTAGTAAGGTGGCCTACAAACTGATCTTTGACATAGGTACCAGATAGTACCTGTTGTATGGTAGTATAACACCATATAGTTTCTCTGTAGATCCCAGGAAAATACCTGCAGAGCCCAGCCAGCAAGCTGTAGTCTAGTGTTAATGAGTAGTGTTGCAGTAGTGTCGCCTGGTGTTAGCAGCAGCGTTAGCAACACAAGCCCTGGCTCCTGTCTCCAAGCAGAGTCTCTGTGGTTGTCGAGCTGCGGGAGTGTTCCTACCTCTCAGCAGCCAATCGGAGTGAGCGGGTGTGTTCAACCAGGTAGAGCCGCGTTGCCGCGGGCTGGGGGTAGCAGGGGGGTTAAGGGAGGGAGGCAGATGTGGAAGAGGAGGGAAAGGTGGAGTGGGAGATATGACGTCCCTCTGGGCAGCAGCAGAATTGATGAGGCAGCAGACCTGCTGCCAATGTCATCCTGAAGGTGATGTCCCCACCATGGCCCCCTCTCTCCCTTTCCCTGCCTCTCCCACTCAATCTCTCTCTCACACACACACGTTGTTGCTCTCATCCCACTCTTTCTGTGCTTCCCTTCCAGCTCTATCTTCTTCTCGGTCTCTCTCTTTCTGTCTGTCTACCTCTCTCTACCTTTTCTCTCTCTCTCTCTCTCTCTCTCTCTCTCTCTCTCTCTCTCTCTCTCTCTCACTCTCACTCTCACTCTCGCTCTCGCTCTCTCTCTCGCTCTCTCCCTCTCTCTCTCTCTCTCTCCCTCTCTCTCTCTCCCTTTCTCTCTCTCTCTCTCCCTCCCTGTCCTCTCTCTCTCCATGTCCTTCTCTCGCTCTCTCTCTGACCATTACTATCCCCCCCTATCTCTCTCTTCCTGTCCTTCTCTTTCTCCCTGTCCTTATTTCTCTCTCTCTTTCTCTCTCTCTCTCTCTCTCTCTTTCTCTCTCTCTCTTATCCCTGTCTTTCTCTCTCTCTCTCTCTCTCTCTCTCTTTCCCCTTGTCTCTCTCCTTCCCTCTCTCTGGTGGCTGTGTCCTTGAGAGGTGCAGTGCTAACTGGCCGCTACGGGGAACCAAGCAAGGGGGAGGGGAGGAGGGAAAGAGGAGGAGACTTATGATGACCAGACTTAGATGGTCTGAAGTCTCTTGCCTCTAATACATACCTTTTCAATGCGATTTTGGGCCATAGTCAGAGATGTCAGGACAATAATAGTCATTTTTGTCTGGGAATATCCTCTGTTACGGCATTGCTACTTTTCATTTCATTTCAAGGTCTTTCCTATGAGGAGCGAAATGTAATTACCTAGTTGTAAATCATATTGGATCACATTTTGTTACCAATCCAACTCGTTGTATTTCACCTCTATTAGATCTGCAATGAGATGGTTCTCCATTACCTTTCATCCTTCTTCTCGTGCCCCGGGCAACGGGTGCTAAAAGCTCTCTGTGTGATACATGGTGTGTCTCATCGGTGAGGAATGGTATCTCCCAGGGGGAGATGAACACCCTGCCAGGTAGCTGGTTTTACAGCAGACAGTGACTGGTTTTACAGCACACAGTGACTGGTTTTGCAACAGACAGTGACTGGTTTTACAGCAGAGAGTGGCTGATTTTACAACAGAGAGTGACTGGTTTTACAGCAGAGAGTGGGTGAATTTACAACAGAGAGTGACTGGTTTTACAGCAGAGAGTGGCTGATTTTACAACAGAGAGTGACTGGTTTCACAGCAGAGAGTGACTGGTTTTACAGCAGAGAGTGACTGGTTTTACAGCAGAGAGTGACTGGTTTTACAGCAGAGAGTGACTGGTTTTACAGCAGAGAGTGACTGGTTTTACAGCAGACAGTGACTGGTTTTACAGCAGAGAGTGGCTGATTTTACAACAGAGAGTGACTGGTTTTACAGCAGAGAGTGGGTGAATTTACAACAGAGAGTGACTGGTTTTACAGCAGAGAGTGGCTGATTTTACAACAGAGAGTGACTGGTTTCACAGCAGAGAGTGGCTGATTTTACAAAAGAGAGTGACTGGTTTTACAGCAGAGAGTGACTGGTTTTACAGCAGAGAGTGGCTGATTTTACAACAGAGAGTGACTGGTTTTACAACAGAGAGTGACTGGTTTTACAGCAGACAGTGCCTGGTTTTACAGCAGAGAGTGGCTGGTTTAACAACAGAGAGTGGCTGATTTTACAACAGAGAGTGACTGGTTTAACAACAGAGAGTGGCTGATTTTACAACAGAGAGTGACTGGTTTTACAACAGAGAGTGACTGGTTTTACAGCAGAGAGTGGCTGATTTTACAACAGAGAGTGACTGGTTTTACAACAGAGTGGCTGATTTTACAACAGAGAGTGGCTGGTTTTACAACAGAGAGTGACTGGTTTTACAACAGAGTGGCTGATTTTACAACAGAGAGTGGCTGGTTTTACAACAGAGAGTGACTGGTTTTACAACAGAGAGTGACTGGTTTTACAACAGAGTGGCTGATTTTACAACAGAGAGTGGCTGGTTTTACAACAGAGAGTGACTGGTTTTACAACAGAGAGTGACTGGTTTTACAAATGCAATCTTATCAGAATATTGGTGTTCTAGAACATCTTGAACAGGTGAACGGAATCTTTTTGTCCTACCTTGAATCAAATGAAGGAGGATTAGGCATCCATGTCAAAGTGCACTTGGAGCGTAATGGAACTCTTCCCACTGAATGGAACTGAAAGAGTTGACATAGTTTGTCTCTCATTTGTATTTCCTGGTCTCTTTAATAACTCTCTGTCTAATCCATTTTACCACTCCACCATGCATTGCAGAGAGGCCAGGTCAGTACATTTCAATAGAAACTTTCTACTGCTCATGATCTGCTGTCAGATTTCCGACGACTCTGCTCTGCTAGGGATTATGGTTTCTGAGCTGAGGATCACCGTGTGTTTATTAAAACACCCAGAAAAGGAACTGTCAGTCCAGTGAAGCTGCTCTCGGCTGGAGGAATTCTCTATGCCTCCAAATATTACTGAGAGTCGTTTAAACCTTCTGCCCCTGATGAGAGTGGAGTCAGTCTGTCTCTGTGGGTTCACACTGTAGCACAGGGGGATGGCCACTAGCCAGTCTTGGTCCTGGACAGATGAAGTGGGTGCAGGCCCAGCATTGAAACACCTAATCCAATGAATCAGCCTCGAGTCTCTGGATTAATCAGGTGTGTTAGTGCAGGATTGGTCACCCTAAAGGCTGGACAGTATAGTAGCTTAGTACTCAGCAGAGGTCTTTGACAGCCCAAGCTGCGCTGCCTGAAGCATGTAAGAGGATGGAGGATTGTTTACATGTCAGCCACAGAAGTGATCTCCCACAAAAAATGACTATAGTATACTATGGTATAAATACTATAATATTCACTGCAGTGTTTTTGCATACCTTGCTGTTAAGTTTTTACTGTAGTATACTGTAGTATTTACAGTTAATTGTAGTATAAATTATGTATTAAAAGAAAACTGTAGTATATACCATAGTAATTTATGTAATATCTTTGATGACTGTAGTATACTGTAGTATTTACAGTAGTGTTTTTGCGGACATTACTGTAGTATTTACTGCAGTGGTTTTGTTTTGACATCGAAGTGGAGGCTTTCTCCTTCAGGAACCTACTGGAGAAATACTAAAATATTTCATTCTCCATAACAGGTAGGTAGGTAGGACTGGGGTCTGAACGGATGGTTCAGAGCTTCTGCTCTTTTCTAGAACCTGTAGAGAACACAATACATGAGCTGTGCTCGAATACCCATACTAACATACTGTATACTACATACTTAATGAGTATATACTGCATACCATATACTATTAGTTCATTTTTAGTATACTGTAAATGAACAGTAGGCTTTCAGTTGAGCGTACTAGCTCTTCGCCTGTCTACCGGAAGTTGATGCTGTTGCTATGCAACCTCTTGTTAGCTAGTTAGCATAACACATGACTAGTTAGACATTTTACGACATTGGGTGTGTTCATTCAATGTGGAGTGCCAGAGTGCGCTCGTTAATTCAGAGCCTTGTCAGATTGTCCGTTTGTTAAATTCAGGGCGTTTCTCTCTCGGAGCGCACACTGGACGCTCTGGCCCAGGAGTTGGGTTGATTTGAGCGTTCTGACCTTACAACGGCAGTCAAGCACCCAAGCTAACATTGGCTAGCTTGCTAGCTACTTCCAGACACAAATGAGACCACTCTGACCATTTTACTCGCCCTAGCAGAGCTGGTTAGGCAGTTTTCATGTTATCCAGAGCGTTGGTGACTGCAACTGTGCTGCTGGCAACAATTTAATTACGCTTTTTTGCCAACGGTTACTGACACTGGCCATATTCAACTGGTGTTGAGCACTTGTAAATTCATTATTCTGCACTCTGGTACACTCAGACGAGAGTGCTCTGAAATCGGAGTAGATGGCCAGAGTGAATTTACGAAAGCACCCGAATGTCTGTTGAGAACGCACAACGACTATACCATTTAGCTAAACTAAGAATGATGGGAATAATCAAGTCAATAAACATTGGGTAGTTAGATAGTTAATATACTGGCAAGTTTGATGTATAACGACTAACGTTAGGTAGCTAGCTAACATACCGCTACATAATTATAATATGTAATATGTTATGTGGTTTATAAGGACAGCGTAGCTAACAAATTGTCAGCCAACATAACGTGTAAGGTAACTTATTTGAAAAGTCATTACTTTATTACATTGCATTTTCTTAACATTTGTCCTAATTAGTTAAAGCAGTGAATTTGTATCAGCTCTCGTTGGACTTCGGCTGCATATTTTCCTCCGTTTTCTTCAAATCTGAAAACGATGTGAAGCCACACCCATTTCCGTAGAATTGCATTATGGGCCCTAAATTACAGAAATAGTGTCCTCTGCGTGTATACTTCATGTTTTGGCAAATGTAGTACGACATCCGGGAACTTTTGGCATACTAACTATAACCATACTATGACCAATATGCATACTATACACTCAACTCACGTCAGAAATAGTACGGTTAGTGCCGTTAGTGTGAGTACTCGAACACAGCTATGGGCTAGACTTGGCATGTAGGTTTTCCGCATGGGTGCCACAAATTGCAATATTGGGGAGGGAAATGGGCATTACTGTCGTATTTACTACACTGGGTTTTTTTCTTCTGGATAATATTGTAGTATTTACTGTAGTATTCTACAGTATACTACAACATTCTATAGTAAGTACTACACATGATCGATGGATAGTACAGTGAGTGTACAAAACATTAAGAAGACCTGCTAGTTCCATGACACAGACTGGCTTGATTAATCCAGGTGAAAGCTATGATCCCTTACTGATGTCACTTGTTAAATCCACTTCCATCAGTGTAGATGAAGGGGAGGAGACAGGTTAAAGAATGAATTTTAAGCCTTGGGACACTTGAGACGTGGATTGTGTATGTGTGCCATTCAAAGGGTGAATGGACAAGACAAAAGAGTGCCTTTGAACAGGGTATGGTTATAGGTGCCAGGTGCACTGGTTTGAGTGTGTCAAGAACTGCAACGCTGCTGGGTTTTTCACACTCAACAGTTTCCCAAAGGACATCCAGCCAACTTGATAAAACTGTTGGAAGCATTGGAGTCAACATGGGCCAGCATCCCTGTGGAACGCTTTTGACACCTTGTAGTCCATGTCCTGATGAATCGATCCTGTTCTGAGGGCAAAAGTGGGCGCAACTAAATATTAGGAAGTTGTTGCTAATGGTTTGTACACTCAGTGTAGTATTCTACAGTATACTACAGTTTATTATATGATCCTAAACTGTAGTCTTTTTTCATGTGGGCTGTCTTCTCTCAGACACAAATCAAGTCTCTGACCACCTTCATTACTCAGACTGAGTTAGGATCTACTGTGGTCCCGTGTGTCTCAATTGGTAGAGCATGGCACTTGCAACGCCAGGGTTGTGGGTTCAATTCCCACGGGGGGACCAGGGTTCAATTCCCACGGGGGGACCAGGATGGATATGTATGAACTTTCCAATTTGTAAGTCGCTCTGGATAAGAGCGTCTGCTAAATGACTTTAATGTCAATGTACTGTGGCCACCATTAGTTCTTACTGTATATAGAGGGTTAAATATCAGTACGTACACTTTTAGAAAAAAAGGTGCTATCTAGAACCTAAAGGGTTCTTCAGCTGTCCTCATAGGAGAACCCTTTGAAGAACCCTTTTGGGTTTCAAGTAAAAACCTTTTAAATTCCCTGTAGAACCCTTTCCACAGAGGGTTCTACATGGTACCCAAAAGAGTTCTACCTGAAACCAGAAATGGTTATCCTATGGGGACAGCCAAATAATCCTTTTGGAACTCGCTTTTTTTAAAGACGGTAGCTCATAGATGTACGTAAACGTATTCAGACATTCAATGGAGGAAAATATAAAACAAAATGTAAGACGTGCACAGGCCAACATCCCGTGGCCATTAGCTCTCTCAGAGTCAATCTCAGTATGTTTCTGATTCCGTAAAAATCCAATTAACAGAGCAGTAGTGACTTTGATGTTGTTTTACCTCTGCTCACATCTTCTCTGGCGGGATGGGAGACAGGCTTTGACTTGGCTGTCACCAGCCTCTCACTCACTGCTAGATGTGCTATGTATTATAATGAAGTGATTTAGGCCGGAATGCAGTGAATGAATGATATATCCGAAAATGCTGTCCGCACTGAACCCAAATTAGAATTGCTCATGGTGGGGAGCGAGGACTGAGGGGAGAGGAAAGGGAAAAGGGGGGCCATGGGGGGGGGGGGGTTGAGATTAAACAGCTTTAAAGATAGATGACGTATAAGTGTTGCTGATGTCACTGGAGCAGACCAGGGGGTTGTGTTCAGCTTCAACATGATGAGTGATGAATTGATCATCGCTATGACATATCTATTTCCATTTACTTTCATTGGATTTTTTACTATTTTTGTGTTTAACTGTAAGGGATAAATAGTGTCACACACAGTTTGTACCCCATTTTATGCCCCTGGGTAGAAGTAAAAGTGATAGAACATTGTCCATCATGCTGTCAATAGTGAATGGAGAACTATTCCACCACCAAGTGCTAAACAGAAATCCATGAATGCCAATGTTTAGGCTACATCAAGATGTCATCTCTCACACTGTTTAGCTGCAGCATATGGGCCAGTCAAAGTGACACAGAAAATGGGTGTCATTTTGACCCTCTTTGGATGTTTGTCAGTCCCCCTCCGAGCACTGTGGCTCATTGGCTAACCCTTTCTCTCATTTCTCAATAACATTGGAGAGCTGTCAGGTTGTAAAAATCAATCTGGCACATGGACATGTTTTTCAAAAGCAGGTCATTAAACCGCAGCTATTTAAGCCAATCAGCAGCCAAACAGATAGTGTTTTGTTGCTTCATTCTCCTGTACTTAAGAGTCTAAATCGCTGGGGATAGGTTTGACCCATGACCTCTACATCACCCACCAATCAGAGAAGGCAAAGAGGGATATGGTTGATGCTCAAACTGGGAGTAGCAGTAGGTGTAGGTATTACACTACCATTATCCACTTCAAATACTCATTGGAATTCACATTTTTAGCTCTGGGATACCACTATTCAAGTTGTTCAACTGAACATCCTGTTTTCTTGGTATAATCTGTACATGGGGTGTTACCATAGAAATCCTGTAAATAATAGAACTACTGGTATCTATGTTACAACTACTCCATTCTACCTATTCAATTTCTATGGTCTCATCACAATGGGAACACTGGTTGTGTCTAAAATGGCACCCTATTCCCCATATAGTGCATTACTTCTGACCAAAGCCCTATGAGCCCTGGTCAAAAGTAGTGCACTATATAGGCAAAGGGTACTATTTCAGAAACAGGCAATGACTGATCCATCCTCACCAGGTTCCGTTGTTATGATGGTTAGCCTATCAGCATCCCCAGCAGATTCTGTTGTTATGATGGTTAGCCTATCAGCATCACCAGCAGGCTCAGTTGTTATGATGGTTAGCCTATCAGCATCACCAGCAGGCTCAGTTGTTATGATGGTTAGCCTATCAGCATCACCAGCAGGTTCAGTTGTTATGATGGTTAGCCTATCAGCATCACCAGCATGCCCTGGGCTGTTTCTACGTCAGCAACACCCTCCCCCCCACACACCCACACACACTACGTCAGCAACACCTACCTATGCCACCACAGCTTCCGTTCAGCCTGTCAGAGAGCAGCAGCACTGACGCAGCATCTCATTATGTAACAGCAAGTTAGGGAAGCAAAGCTTTCATCACCCATGAGAGACTTCACTTCTTTATTTTGCCTTTGAATTATTCAACTGAGCTTGTTAGAGTTATATGGCTTCTTCTCGGTGGATGTGGCAGAGATGAAAGCAGTGGGTCAAATGGGGTATGGTAAACCTTTATGGTGCTCCTGTCTCGTAGTAGATCATGAATAAGGCAGTTATTAACACTCTATTACTAGACCTTAATATGTAGCTCAGTTGGTAGAGCATGGTGCTTGTAACCCCAGGGTAGTGGGTTTGATTCCCTGGACCACCCATGTGTTAAATGTTTGCAGGCAACACCAAGTCACTTTGGATAAAAGCATCTGCTAAATGGCATATATTATTATATATTACAATCAGTAAGGTGTTCATAAGGGTTCACATTCCAGATTTGCATAGTTTATACTATTTTCTTTAAAATTATGAAAGAGTTTTCTGTTTTTGTACATTTTTAATGGTTTGAGAAAGAAGGGAAGGAAAACAGTTAATTTATCTGTCTGTCTGTCTGTCTGTCTGTGTGCCTGTCTTTCTGTGTCTGTCTGTCTGTCTGTCTGTCTGTCTGTCTGTCTATGTGTCTGTCTATCAGTCAGTGTGTGTGTGTGTGTGTGTGTGTGTGTGTCTGCCTGTCTGTCTGTCTGTCTGTCTGTCTGTCTGTCTGTCTGTGTGCCTGTCTTTCTGTGTCTGTCTGTCTGTCTGTCTGTCTGTGTGCCTGTCTTTCTGTGTCTGTCTGTCTGTCTGTCTGTCTGTCTGTCTGTCTGTCTGTCTATGTGTCTGTCTATCAGTCAGTGTGTGTGTGTGTGTGTGTGTGTGTGTGTCTGCCTGTCTGTCTGTCTGTCTGTCTGTCTGTCTGTCTGTCTGTCTGTGTGCCTGTCTTTCTGTGTCTGTCTGTCTGTGTCTGTCTGTCTGTCTGTCTGTCTGTCTGTCTGTCTATGTGTCTGTCTGTCTATCAGTCAGTGTGTGTGTGTGTGTGTGTGTGTGTGTGTGTGTGTGTGTGTGTGTGTGTGTGTGTGTGTGTGTGTGTGTGTGTGTGTGTGTGTGTGTGTGTCTGCCTGCCAGTATGTGTGTGGGTTTTGACGTGTCAGTGCCAGTTAAGACCCAGACCTGTGTTATGTTTGTGAAGGCTTTATGAGTGCTGGGTGGAGTGACATGTTTACGAGACAGCTTCCCTGTTTGACGTGGGCTGAACTGCACGGATGCTGACATAAAAGTGCACAGAGGAATCTCTCCATCTCCCACAGCTCAACAGCTTTACAACCACATCTATGTCTTCCTGACTGGCAGACTAGCATCCCGGGGAGGGTTGGGATCAAACACCATGCCAGTTATACACCACCTGATACACTCCATTGATTTAGTAATGCATAGCTTTAGGAGCTGATTTCCCAGACAGAGTAGACTTAGTCCTAGACTAGAAAAGCACTAGTCCTAGGCTAGAAAAATGCTCCATTTAGCATGTTTTTAGTCCAGAATAGACTTAATCTTTGTCTGGAAAACCAGACCTTAGTTTTCACCATGGCCTGTCCACCATCCACTTTAGTAATGGGTCTCCCTTTTTTTCATGATGGAATGGTTGAACCGCTCCATAGAGTCAGTTTAAGCTCTACACTCTTAGATACAAATAGTTAATCAGCTGTCCCCATAGGACAACCCTTTTTGGTTCAAGGTAGAACCCTTTTTGGTTCCAGGTAGAACTATTTTGGGTTCTATGTAGAACCCTCTGTGGAAGGTGTTCTACTTGGAACTCAAAATGGTTCTACCTGGTACCAAAAAGGGTCCTTCAAAGGGTTCTCCTATAAGGATAGCCAAATAACCCTTTTTGGTTCTAGATAGAACCCTTTCTGGTTCTAGACAGCACATTGGGGCGGCAGGGTAGCCTAGTGGTTAGAGCGTTGGACTAGTAACCGAAAGGTTGCAAGTTCAAATCCCCGAGCTGACAAGGTACAAATCTGTCGTTCTGCCCCTGAACAGGCAGTTAACCCACTGTTCCTAGGCCGTCATTGAAAATAATAATTTGTTCTTAACTGACTTGCCTAGTTAAATAAAATAAAAAATAAAATAAAATTGACTTTATTTCTCTCTCCAGTACAAACAAGTGGAGCAGTACATGTCTTTCCACAAGCTGCCATCCGACTTCCGACAGAAAATCCATGACTATTATGAGCACCGGTACCAGGGGAAGATGTTTGATGAAGACAGCATCCTGGAGGAACTGAACGAACCACTCAGAGAGGTGGGTCTCTTGAGTTCCTACCTAAACAGGCACGCCATGAACACACACACACAACTATTTAAAAACATTTCAAGAGTTTCATTCCAAAACGCTATATATCCATTTTCAGAAATGCTGGGAAATTAGCTTTTATTGTTGAAAGAAATTATGAAGGAGATTGGTGTGTTTTTTCTCTATCTAATCATGGCATGGTTTAATGACAGACATGTATTTGTTTAAAATCCATCAGTTGATGGTTTTATTTCAGAGAGACATATAATCATGTTTTTTTTGTTGCAAAATGCTATATATCCGCCTCACTCTCAGAAAAATAAGTAGTACTGCTAGGTTTTACACAGTCAAATGTACAAATAACTACATTTTTATAAAGAAATGTAGAAATGCTAAATGTATGACATCAATATAAAACATTTATATATGCTTATATTTCTAGCTCCAACACTGCAATAATACCTGTCGTTACTAAACAATACACACAAATCCCCCAAATTCTAAGAAAGGAAGGAAGAAATATAGAAATGTTACAACGATATTATAAATACAATCATTTGAGACCTGTATGTGTAACATTTACATGTGACATTTGAGTCATTTAGCAGTTGCTCTTATCCAGAGCGACTTACTGTAAGTGCATTCATACACAGGTCAAATATACAGAATACAAACATTCCATTCCAGCTAACCAATGGTATAGCATTTAGCAAAAAAACATTTTCATACACATCGAATATCTTATTAATACATTTTTTAAATATTTTACACACACATGAATGTACCCATAAGCAATCATTTCAAAATAAAAACATACATGTGAATAATTGGTGGATATAACGTTTTTGAAATATTTTACTAACCAACTTTGTCTATCCAATCATCAGGAAATTGTCAATTTCAACTGCCGTAAGCTGGTGGCGTCCATGCCGCTGTTCGCCAACGCAGAGCCCAACTTTGTGACAGCCATGTTGATCATGCTCCGCTTCGAGGTCTTCCAGCCTCGTGATTACATCATCAGAGAGGGCACCATCGGCAAGAAGATGTACTTTATCCAGCACGGAGTCTGTAACGTCATCACCAAGGGAACCCTGGGAATGAAACTCTCTGATGGCTCTTACTTTGGAGGTATGGGCCTGAACCACAATACATACAGACTTTCATTTAATTCAGCGAACAATTAATATTTAGACATAATGTAACGGCTCTCATTTGTAGAAGGAGACCAAGGCGCAGCGTGGTGGGCGTACATCGTCTTTTTATTGATGACACCAAAACAAAATAACAAAGACAGAAAAACTAAAGCGCACAGTTCTGTCAGGCTCAGATACTAAACAGAAAACAAGATCCCACAAAACCCAAAAGGAAAATGACAACTTCTATATGATCCCCAATCAGAGACCAAGATAGACAGCTGCCTCTGATTGGGAACCACACTCGGCCAAAAACAAAGAAATAGAAAACATAGACTTTCCCACCCGAGTCACACCCTGACCTAACCAAACATAGAGAAGAATAAGGATCTCTAAGGTCAGGGCGTGACACATAATGAGATCACTGAAGTATTCTGGAGCAGAATACCCACTGCTTTGTGGGTTTTCATGTGTCCCTCGGCTTTGAAAACTAGCACAACTTTATTGGAAGTGTACCACAATCCCAAACAACTGGTAGTGAAACAGATAATGGGTGGTTTCTACGGTATATTTTACAGATAATGAAATAGAACATGAATATATTGTTTCTCTGAGACATTTTGCTCTATCTCTGTGTTTCCTGACCCTGTCTCCCTCTATCAGAGATCTGTTTGCTGACGCGGGGTCGGCGTACGGCCAGCGTCAGAGCGGAGACGTACTGCCGTCTCTACTCCCTGTCTGTGGACAACTTTAATGAGGTGCTAGAGGAGTACCCCATGATGAGACG
Organism: Salvelinus fontinalis; assembly: GCF_029448725.1. Lineage (NCBI taxonomy): Eukaryota > Metazoa > Chordata > Actinopteri > Salmoniformes > Salmonidae > Salvelinus > Salvelinus fontinalis. Next base: position 21,414,541 of record NC_074681.1, on the reverse strand, counting down.
GGCCTTTGAGACCGTGGCCATCGACCGACTGGACCGCATAGGTACTGAAGAGAGCTCTGGGCCCTGTACTAATGCACCTTCCTCACTCCCTGCCTTAGAGTAATCACTGATCTGACAGTAGTAGATCCGTGAACTTTCAACAATCCATTTGAGTTAGATCAGTGATTACTTCCCAAGGGAACTAAGAAAGAAGGATGCATTTTAAAGTAGTCAAATAGGGCCCAAGTTGTACTTGCTTCTCTTCCTAGAAAGAGAACAATAAACTGCCTGTGTGATAGTAGTTTCCGCGCTAGTGGTACCCAGGTGGCTCCACAGATGCTGCATTCCCCACTGTTTGCCAGACACAACAGTGGTCCAATCAATAGGGACTGGGCCAGATATATCAAGTGGTTGCACCTGTTATTTTCACAGGGGAGTAGAGGATAAAAGCAGGCTTCGGGCGTGACACTGTCTTTATTGAGAATTCATCTTCACATCTTACCCTAATATTACGTATTGATATCACATAAACACATCTTTATTTGACCTTTTATGTTGGACTTCCTCTTAGAAATAGCAGATGCAATCTTATCTATGAAAGATAACTCTAGCCCGAGCATTGAGCTGAGTTATGGTGTTGCTTCAGCATGCTCTATACAGGACAAAGGAAAGACTCACCCATTTTGAATGCTATTTAGTTATTTAGTTATCTATGTGCAATATTCATTATATAATGCAAAACTTGTCATACAGGCTCTATTTCTGCCTGCTTAAACGACAATAGCTCAGGAACACACGAAAACATTAAATGACCCTGGAATCGATAAAACATTGCTCAGAGATGCATAAAAATGATATAACATTCAAAATGGGTGACTCTTTCCTTTAATTGATGAAGTGACACTGTGACCCTCTTGTTGTCAGTATTTTCCTGTAGCATTGTTCTTGCCAAAACAATATACCTAGTTTGAAGGATGGAAAATACTGTCAGTGTTCCTCCTCCTCCTCCCTGTTCTCCTCTTCCTCTACCTCATCATGTTCTACTTTTATCCTCCTCCTCACTCCTCCTCACTCCTCCTCCTCCTCACATCACAGGCAAGAAGAACTCCATTCTGATGCACAAAGTGCAGCACGACCTCAACTCCGGCGTCTTCAACAACCATGAGAATGAGATGATCCAGGAGATTGTTAAGTACGACCGTGAGATGGTCAAACTGGTGGACCTCCAGAGACCCCGCACCATGTCCATGACATCCTCCGTCCCTGGGGGCATGTTCTCCCCCGCAGGCCCATCCGGGGTCGGGGCCCTCGCCAGCCTCCAGCAGGCTGTGGCCATGAGCTTCTGCCCCCAGGGGATGGGGCCGATGGGGGGAATGGGGATGCCGGGGATGGGGCCGATGGGTATGCCGATGGGGATGGGGATGGTGCCAGGTCCGATGGGGCCAGGTCCGATGGGGCCAGGTCCGATGGGGCCAGGGTCAGCGTCTGGGTCAGGGTCAGGGACGCTGCAGTCCCCCCGCATGTTGCGGAGGTTCCAGGTGGTCCATAGCCTGTCACAGAGCCCTGTTTCCGCATCTCCTCTCCAGTCCCAGCCACCACAGATGGCTCATGCAACAGGAGTGTTTGGGTCGGCTATTTCCAGCCCACCAGTTCAGAGCCCTCTGGCGCATCCAGGACGGACATTCCAGTACATGGGGGGAGCGGGGCCGTCTGGGTCTCAGCTGTCCCTGGTGCAGCACCACGTTCCCAGCCCCACGCACACCATCCAGAGGCCCTCCTCACACAAAAGCACCCACTCGCTCCACTCAGGCACCCTGAGCCAAGACGCCCGTGTCCTCTCCGCCTCCCAGCTCTCCCTCCCTCAGGATGGAACCCCTCCTGCCGGCCCCAGCCCTCCCCAATCTACCCACCCATCCACCCACGCCTCCTCCACCTCCATCGGCCCCCCTCAGCCCACTCACCCCAGCCAGCCTGGGCCCTCTGGGGTGGGGGTCCAGGTTGGGGGGAGACCCGCGGGAGTTCCACAGCGGGTGGCCTTCGCCTCCACTCCTCCCCCAGGAGGAGCACCCGGGATGGGGGCGGCTGCAGCGGCGGCTGGGTCGGGGCTCCCGGCCTCTGGAGCTCCTAAGAAGGATTCGATCGTTAGCATACCAGAGTTAGACTCAGCCCGGAACCGGCTGTCTTCCAACTTGTGACCCTATGAGAGCTGCAGGAGAGAGGCCTTCTTCACATGGGTGAATCTAAACGTCTGTTTATCTCTGTCTGGATGACCTGACTGGTCGGCTTCCTTACTGACCTGGCTGGCTTCATATGGGCCACACCGTCAGTCATTCTAACTGAATGTCCTGTGTGTCGGTCGGAGTCAACAAAGAGGAGAGAGGAACTCTTTGGCTCATGTGACTTGGAGAGTCGAAACAATTAAACTAGTTTAACAAAGGTGGGACTGGACTATTCTACTATGCCAGCACCTGTAGTCTTAGTATCACCCCTTACACTCTGCTTCCAAACACCTATATTGCTGTCTTTATTGTAAAGATATTGAGAAACAACATAATTAATGTAACTGTTGCATACTGTGTAGAATCCATACAATGCAATCTAGCAGGAGCTGGACTTAAAAACGCAAAATCAGGGACTTGAATCAGATGACAATGATGACATTTTACGCTTTCAGAATGTGTTTTTAGGTCCTTTTTTTCTGTAAACGCTGTTGTAGCAAAATAAATACATTTCATATTGTTTAAAATAGTAGTGAAGGTAGTGTTTTAGACCGCTGGTCGATCTTACATCGATGTGTAAATAGTTAGAATAGTAAAAAAAAATACCGAAAGGTAATATCTTCATTGTAACTACTCCAAACCAAAGTTGAGCTTAAACACAAAGTTTGGTTGTGTCTGTATCAACTAAAAAAGAAATATAGAAGAAAATGCCATTTATTCAATTGCCTTGATTCCAAGTTTAGAAGCCATATATTTGATTTGATTTGTGTGTGTGTGTGTGTGTGTGTGTGTGTGTGTGTGTGTGTGTGTGTGTGTGTGTGTGTGTGTGTGTGTGTGTGTGTGTGTGTGTGTGTGTGTGTGTGTGTGTGTGTGTGTGTGTGTGTGTGTGTGTGTGTGTGTGTGTGTGTGTGTGTGTGTGTGTGTGTGTGTGAGTTGGTATGCATGTTTTTGGTTCCATTCTGTTTTTCCAAGAGAGCTGACTCGTGTACTCATATCTTTACACTGCGTTGTCAGGCCTGGTTGTTTGGATTTGCTGGCAATGGCACAGGCAATATTTCCCAGCTTCTCTGTCCAACTAAATGTGTCTGGAAAGATATCCACTTGTCATGTCAGCAGAAATATACTGATCGTGACCCTGGAGGCAAAAATCTGAGCTTTATCAAAAAGAACCATCGCAAACAACCCATACTGTATACTTGCTTGTTTTCGTCCAGGTTTATTGATTAATACATGCAATATAATTCTGCAATACTTTTACCCCGCCTATATATTTAAATATATATATAACATGTATATACATATGCTGTACAGGTATCTAATTTCTTTCTTTTTACTGTGAAACCTTAAAGAATCCAGCAGCTGCCGTGGCTTCACATGTTGTGTTATTGTAATCCAGTGACCACGTTGTTATCTTAACCAAAAATGTCAGAGGAAGTGAGTGGATGTAATTATTTTGTGGTTCAAATGAGGCAAACTGGTTTCAAACTGGTTCAGGGTCCCCCGAGGATTCCGGAATGGAGTTATGGAAATCAACTCCCCCAAACTATCACTTTAAAGTCCATTTAAAGTAATATTGTATGTTGTAAAGAAAGACTAACTAATTGACAGAATGCATGCCAATAGGAAATGTTGTGGGGTAGAGTAAAGTATGTCTTCACCTGTGTGTTTTTGGTGTTGTATGTATATTGAGCAAGTGATACAGCTCCTTCGAATCTCAAACTCTACGAATGTCTGTACGAAAATTATTTATTCTTCAGCAATCCTATTTAGTTCTCAAAATTCATGGTTGTGGCGGGTTGTGACATTGATTATAAATATTCTAATGATTCTAATCCTGGTGTACTTCAAAGCCTTCTCTTGCTGAATGTATGCCATATGAGGGGGAAGACAGCTAATCAGAAATAAACTGCCATGTAAATACAAGGACCGAAATTATTCTGGGTGACGATGCGAAGGGAGATTGTGTCGCTGAATGTTTGTGCGATGTTTCTTAGGTTTATTGCTTCTCTGGTCTGGGTGTGTTCTTTATGGAAACTGTGTGTTACCCCATTCTCTGTTCTATGACAAGACAATACACTTTTTTAAATGATTGGATGTAGGACAGAGAGTTGAAACCATTTTCAGTTTGTCACTGAGAACTGACTCGTTGGTTCACAGCAAAATTGAGCTCAACATTAAGCAGATTGTGTCACATTATGAGCCTTTAATGGAAAGGGAAATCACAGCTTCAGTCTTTTACAACGGTCACATCTGGTTAACCTAATAATATCCTGGGAGAAAATTGGCAGCTGAGTCGTCGTACCATTTCTGACTTTTGAAGCTTTGAACTTTCATGATGATGGACATTTCACTCAGGTTTACCACCTTTCCGGAAAGATATACAGATCTGATATCTTAATTTGATCCCACTGTTGTCGCAGAGAATATTCCTGGGCAACAGGAAATGCAAATTGTGGTGTATTCAAGGTTTAAAAAGACTTCTAAAATTTGTCATTTCCACTTTAAAATTTCAGACACAATTTTCCCTAACGAAAAACACCTACAAAAAATCCATTAATTATAATACACATAATAATTACAATTTTGTGCTGCTGAAGGATTATTTTCCTGCTGTGAGAAGCAGGGTCAAATTAAGATCCCACGTCTGTATGGTTTTATTGATCCCTTATTGGTTCACTATTGATTTTACCTAAATTTCACATCAATTCTGGATCACTCGATAACAATTATTATTATATAAGTTTATCACTTATATTCTGAGCCACATATCAAAACCTAATGCTTTGAGCCTATCATTTTTAACTATCACGTCACATATTTTAAGTCAGATCATAGTCCCCAACATATTACTATAATGACTGCTTGTTTTCTCCCATGGCAAAATGCCTATACAATTATGAATGAGTTAAGTCTAAATGAGTGAACTCCAGGTGTGCGCTTCAATGCTGTGTCATTGCAATCAATTGGTCCTCTTACCTATTCCTTGTATGTGCTAAAACCCGAGTTTGCCGTGCTAAGCTAGCTGCTATAAGGACTGTGCTGATATTATTTGTAAAGATTTGAATGATTGTCCACAGTCAGTGAAAAAAAGAAGGGCAGAGAAAAAACTGCTATGTTCAGGCAATATCATCTCTGTGTCAGTGCAAGAGTTGCCATGCACCCAGCATGACTCTTGATCAATGGATGACACCTCAGTGAATTTGACAAGCTCTTTCTTGAATCCCTTGCATCTGTTATGTATAAGAAGGTGTTATGCAGGTTTTAAGATAGCGTATTCAAGTAAAGTCTTACTGGTCATTTACTGTTGCTTTTGTTCTCTGTGAAAAAGAAACTTGCAATGGAATGCAAGTGAGATTCCCCACATATGCTTGAAACCAACCAACGATTATTGAGAGACGGTTATCTCAGTTTAAAATCTCAAATTTTTGCCGTACCAGATATGAAAGATATTAAGGGTACTGAATACCTTAGTGTTGATGTCTTAGCATATCAGTGTATTTTATGTTTCTGTTTCGATAAGTATTTTTTGTTTGTTTGTTTTGTTGTTGTTCTTGTTTTTGTTTACAGTTTGCCCCAATGCACATGGACAGCATATACTGTACCTTGTATATCTAGTTTCCACAGTCTCTTTTTGTGGTATGTACATGCTTGTAGAAATGCAAATATGTGTTTTTATTTTCAACTTGCAATATATGTACAAATGTTAGCTAAAGATTAGTACTGCTGAATTAAAATGACAATGTCAGTATATATCAATTTCCCTGGTTTGGGAAACACAAAATTACACATTTTTGTTGGTTTGAGCCTTCAAACACCATGTGCGCTGTACTCTACTCATCTACTGTATGTGTGACATACACAGAGTTATGGAGGCACATTGTCGTGTTTGTACCACAATCTGGTGTAATCCAAACATTTTCTACAATGAGAGGGTGAACTCAAAACAAGCTTTTTCGTGGAGTTTACGCAGTCTAGATATCACCTCAGACAACAAACAGTGTTTGTGGACAACTGAACTCAAATCAAGAATCATTCAAGTGAAAATGGACACCCCAAAACTGTTCATCTGAAGACCAAGGAAGCAGCAGCAGTACCAAGCTTGATTACTGTTTCTCATATCTGTCTGACTAACCAATGTATTTGCTTCTGACCTAGAGGGGATGTTTGGTTGATAATTCCTTGTGGGACCTTCAAATCTAGACATTTCTGTGTAACCAACTACAATGATTTAAAATGTCAACTAGTCTGACAATTATTATACCTTAGTGTTGTAGCTACTGTGGCCTGCTTATCTAAGCCTTCTCTCTGCTTTAGGACTCTCTGTATAGTGTGTGTGTGTGTGTGTGTGTGTGTGTGTGTGTGTGTGTGTGTGTGTGTGTGTGTGTGTGTGTGTGTGTGTGTGTGTGTGTGTGTGTGTGTGTGTGTGTGTGTGTGTGTGTGTGTGTGTGTGTGTGTGTGTGTGTGTGTGTGTGTGTGTGTGTACCTGTGCCTTTCCTTCTACATTGTTGGTCCCACTTGAGAACACCAAGCTAGGTCTTCAGGCCCACTCAAGCAGAAACAGACACAATTGCAATCTGAGAGCTGCCATCTGAAAAAGCAGTTTATTTTGGAATCTTTTGACAAAAGAGATTCTACATCACTGCAGCTAGCCTTCCTAACAGTGGTTCCAGTACAAAGGTTCTCAGAACTCAAGTGGAATTCTATGTTCCAGCCACTGTGGGTTTATCCTCATCTGGCAATGAAAAAACTAAACAAATTTCTCTCGTTGTCACTCAGTGTTTGTCGTTCCCCATTGAGGTTGTCTTAAAGCCCCTCAGGCTCAGCTTGTGTTTGGGTCTGTACGGGTTAAAGTACTTTAACGCTCCACTGAACTCCATACTGTACTCTGTCTGAGCTGGTATCTAGCTGTCCAACCCCAAACTGACCCCTAAACCCTACTCCTAAGTACTTCACATATCGTGAATATCTGCAAGAAGTGGATAGATGTACTCAATATGGTAATAGCTCCACTCTTTCCTTTGGACGGGGTACGGGGTATACGGCTGTCCTACACTCTCTCTCAGCTGGTCCAAAACTCAGAGCCAGGCTCTGCTCTCTCTCAATAAGCTGGTCTGTCGGTCGGTGGAAATGTTGTTAAAGCGTTCCTAACAAAATGAGTCATTGTTGTGCAATAAAAAGATGAGCGCATTGGCAGTCATGTCCCTTCATTGATTCGTGTGTTCATATTCTGGGTATACCTGACAACTTTTTCATTCTGACAATGGTAAGTTACACACTTCACTTAAAGTGTTTTTCAACTGTTGGGGGTGGTCACGTTATCTCTCCGTTATCTCTACAGGCTAATAGGGTCCAAAATTACTTACAGTTAATATCTCAATGAATACCAGTGGAAGAACACACAGGGGCACAGTTAACCACCACAGGAGGCTGGTGGCACCTTAATTGGGGAGGACGAGCTCGTGGTAATGACTGGAGGGGAATGGAATGGAATGGTATCAATACATCAAACACGTGGTTTCCATGTTTGATGCCATTCCATTTGCTCCATTCCAGCCATTACTATGAGCCGTCCTCCCCTCAGCAGCCTTCACAGTCAGCCTCCTACTATAGGTGTTTGAATTTAAAACCATTGCTGTGAAAAAATGTTTTGTAGATGACAGCTACAGTACACATACAGACGGAACAATTGTGTGGCCTTTGATTTGCTGTTACAAAACAGATGCAAACAGGCACACAGACCCAGTTAATCACAGAGGCGTCTGTCTCTTTCCTCTCTGCCTCAATAGAAAATCTCTCTCTCTCTCTCTCTCTCTCTCTCTCTCTCTCTCTCTCTCTCTCTCTCTCTCTTTCTTTCTTTTTATCTCTCTCTCTCTCTCTCTCTCTCTTTCTTTCTTTTTATCTCTCTCTCTCTCTCTCTCTCTCTGTCTCTCTCTCTCTTTCTTTTTATCTCTCTCTCTCTCTCTCTCTGTCTCTCTCTCTCTTTCTTTCTTTTTATCTCTCTCTCTCTCTCTGTCTCTCTGTCTCTCTGCCGACAGGGGCTCTGCTGCATCCGTGATGAGCTGTCTGAGTCAGGAGACTCCTATCACTGCTTTGCGTGTGAGTGTGACGAAGAGATGGTGTGTGCTCATACATGTGGCTGTGTGTGTATGTGAGAGTGAATGAATGATCGAGTGTGTGTGTGTGAGTGTGTCTATGTGCGTTTGTTCGTGCGTACGTCAGAGACGAGGGCAGCCCAAGGGCACACTCCTCTGGCCAGGCCCTGGAGCAGCTGGAGCACAGCTCCCACCCCCTCTCGCTCTGTCGCTCTCTCTATCTCTCCCCCCTCTCCCACCTATCTCCCCTCCCCTCTTCACCATCTCTCGCTCTGTCGCTCTCTCTATCTCTCCCCCCTCTCCCACCTATCTCCCCTCCCCTCTTCACCATCTCTCGCTCTGTCGCTCTCTCTATCTCTCCCCCCTCTCTCCCCTCCCCTCTTCACCCTCTCTCACTCTGTCACTCTCTCTATCTCTCCCCCCTCTCCCACCTATCTCCCCTCCCCTCTTCACCCTCTCTCACTCTGTCACTCTCTCTATCTCTCCCCCCTCTCCCACCTATCTCCCCTCCCCTCTTCACCATCTCTCGCTCTGTCGCTCTCTCTATCTCTCCCCCCTATCTCCCCTCCCCTCTTCACCCTCTCTCACTCTGTCGCTCTCTCTATCTCTCCCCCCTCTCCCACCTATCTCCCCTCCCCTCTTCACCCTCTCTCACTCTGTCGCTCTCTCTATCTCTCCCCCTATCTCCCCTCCCCTCTTCACCCTCTCTCACTCTGTCTATCTCTCCCCCCTCTCCCACCTATCGCCCCTCCCCTCTTCACCCTCTCTCACTCTGTCGCTCTCTCTATCTCTCCCCCCTCTCTCCCCTCCCCTCTTCACCCTCTCTCACTCTGTCGCTCTCTCTATCTCTCCCCCCTCTCCCACCTATCTCCACTCCCCTCTTCACCCTCTCTCACTCTGTCACTCTCTCTATCTCTCCCCCCTCTCCCACCTATCTCCCCTCCCCTCTTCACCATCTCTCGCTCTGTCACTCTCTCTATCTCTCCCCCCTCTCCCACCTATCTCCCCTCCCCTCTTCACCCTCTCTCACTCTGTCACTCTCTCTATCTCTCCCCCCTCTCCCACCTATCTCCACTCCCCTCTTCACCCTCTCTCCCTTTCCCACCCTTCTCTTTCTCATTTCTCCTTCCTTCTACCCCTCTGTCTCGCTCCCCCTTCCCACCATTCCTTTCTCCCCTCCAGCCCTCCACTTTTCAGCCCTCCATCCCTCCATTCCCACCCAGGACACAGTGCAGTGATCCGGGCTGGAGCAGAGAGAGACACCAGGGAGAGAATAACCGGAGCACTGAATTATGAAGAACAGTAAGAACAGTCTCATAAACACCTATGTTGTATAATGTGGATAGAGACACATGCATTGTGTGTATAGCTTTACCTATGTTTGTACAGTAGTGTCCTTCCTTCCTTAAAGGTTTTATCTACTGTATAAAACATATTAAGCCACTCTTGACGGAAAATGGCAATTCAATAAACGTTTCTTTACAGATGTTTGATCTTAATTCCCACGGCAGGAAAATAATCCTGCAGCAACAGGAAATGTGAATTATTCTGTGGATTATAATTAATGGACATTTGTGTAGGGGTTGATACATTTTTAGATAGGGAAATTTTGAAGTGTAAATGACAAACTTTAGAAGCTTCAAGCAAATTATATCCTGCATCTGTACAGATTGTATTTGTTTATCATTATAAACCAACACATGTAAAACCTTATGAAATGATAAAACGTTCAAAGCCAAAGCCAGGGTACAGTACACAAACGGTTCCTACAGTATTACAGTAGTAACACATCCCCTTTGAGGATTTATTGGCCTATGAGGAGTATTCTGTCAGAGTTGACCTTTAAATGCTTCTGTAGCGGTGGAGTGGGACAGCTGTAAGGGCTGGTGAACAGGGCCAAGCGTTCTGTTATTTTCAGCACACCTGGGAGTAGGGTACACAGCACACAGGAACCAGGGCACAGCCTCCTGGAAAATGGGGACTGATGAGATCTGGGTGCAATGTATCTTAGTGTTGTGTTGCCTTCCTGGTTTGTTTCTGTAATGGAAAAATCAATAAACGTATAAATGGCAAGAATGAACCCTTTACTCAATTGAGTGAGTTTATTTTGGAATTGAAATGACTTAGTTTTTACTGACGTGACCACTCCTTTACCACTCCTGTTAGCTCCTAGGCCTTATGATTATGCTTGAGCTCAGACCCTAAATTACCTGAGATTGACATTTGCTCAGTGTTCAGTTCTTAAACCCAAAACTTCTTCCCTGATTTTTCACCTTGCATCCCACCTTACAGCGTATGTATACTGAACAAAAATATAAATGCAACATGTAAAGTACTGGTCCCAGAAATGTTCCATACGCACAAAAAGCTTATTTCTCTGAAATGTTGTGAACAAATTTGTTTACATCCCTGTTAGTGCGCATCTTATCCTTTGTCAAGATAATCCATCCACCTGACAGGTGTGCCATATCAAGAAGCTTATTAATCAGCATGATCATTACACAGGTGCAACTTGTGCCCGGGACAATAAAAGGCCACCATTTTTTTAGTATTTCTGTCTGAAATAAAGCCCTTTTGCGGGGAAAAACTCATTTTGATTGGCTGGGCCTGGCTCCCCAGTGGGTTGGCCTGGCTCCCAAGTGTGTGGGCCTATGCCCTATGCCCCCTATGCCCAGGCCCACCCATGGCTGCACCCCTGCACATTCATGTGAAATGACTGACTGATTACCTTATAAACTTAGCAAAAAAAAGAAACGTCCCTTTTCAGCACCCTGTCTTTCAAAGATAATTTGTGAAAATCCAAATAACTTCACAGATCTTTATTGTAAAGGGTTTAAACACTTTCCTATGCTTGTTCAATGAACCATAAGCAATTAATGAACATGCACCTATGGAACGGTCATTAAGACACTAAAACCTTACAGACAGTAGGCAATTAAGGTCACAGTTATGAAAATGTAGGACACTAAAGAGGCATTTCTACTGACTCTGAAAAACACCAAAAGAAGATGCCCATGGTCCCTGCTCATCTGCGTGAACGTGCCTTAGGCATGCTGCAAGGAGGCATGAGGACTGCATATGTGGCCATGGCAATAAATTGCAATGTCCGTACTGTGAGATGCCTAAGATAGCACTACAGGGAGACAAGATGGACAGCTGATTGTCCTCGCAGTGGCAGACCATGTGTAACAACACCTGCACATGATCGGTACATCTGAACATCACACCTGCGGGACAGGTACAGGATGGCAACAACTGCCCGAGTTACACCAGGAACGCACAATCCCTCCATCAGTGCTCAGTCTGTCCGCAATAGGCTGAGAGAGGCTAGACTGAGGGCTTGTAGGCCTGTTGTAAAGCAGGTCCTCACCAGACATCACCGGCAACAACGTCGCCTATGGGCACAAACCCACCGTCACTGGACCAGACAGGACTGGCAAAAAGTGCTCTTCACTGACGTGCCGCGGTTTTGTCTCACCATGGGTGATGGTCGGATTCGCGTTTATAGTCGAAGGAATGAGCGTTACACCGAGACCTGTACTCTGGAGCAGGATCGAATTGGAGGTGGAGGGTCCGTCATGGTCTGGGGCAGTGTGTCACAGCATCATTGGACTGAGCTTGTTGTCATTGCAGGCAATCTCAACGCTGAGCGTTACAGTGAAGACATCCTCCTCCCTCATGTGTTACCCTTCCTGCAGGCTCATCCTGACATGACCCTCCAGCACAACAATGCCACCAGCCATACTGCTCATTCTGTGCGTGATTTCCTGCAAGACATGAATGTCAGTGTTCTGCCATGGCCAGCGAAGGGCCGGGATCTCAATCCCATTGAGCACGTCTGGGACCTGTTGGATTGGAGGGTGAGGGCTAGGGCCATTCCCCCCAGAAATGTCTGGGAACTTGCAAGTGCCTTGGTGGAAGAGTGGGGTAACATCTCACAGCAAGAACTGGCAAATCTGGTGCGCAGTCATGAGGAGGAGATGCACTGCAGTACTTAATGCAGCTAGTGGCCACACCAGATACTGACTGTTACTTTTGATGTTGACCCCCCCTTTGTTCAGGGACACATTATTCCATTTCTGTTAGTTACATGTCTGTGGAACTTGTTCAGTTTATGTCTGTTGTTGAATCTTGTTATGTTCATACAAATATTTACACATGCTAAGTTTGCTGAAAATAAACGCAGTTGACAGTGAGAGGACGTTTCTTTTTTTTGCGGAGTTTATGAACTGTAATTCAGAAAAATCTTTGAAATTGTTGTATGTTGTGTTTATATATTCTTTCAGTATATGTATGAACAGTAGCGGTGCGTGGGTCAAATCACTGAGGAAGCCAAGCCAGTAGAAAAGCCATATTACAACCTATGTTGTGATAATTCCATTGTTTTTTCTATGACCCATTCGTTCATATGCCCCCGTGATATACTATAAGGCGTGACAACAAAAAGACAACAGTCACAAAGTGGCAGAATAAATTCAACTACACATATGTTTGTGTCATCACAAAACCGGAGGGCAGCATCTGTCCGGTGAAGTCCACAAAGCAAATGTTGCATGTAGCAAACAGTTATACAACTTGCAGCATGGTCAAGCAAGTTAATGTTTCCGACAGTTTACTAAACAACTACTGATTTAGTAGTTGGAAGTTGTTGTTTTATGGGCTTCTAACCAGTTGTGCTATTTTGTGTGTTTTTTCACATTGTTTGTAACTTATTTTGTACATAATGTTTCTGCTACAGTCGCTTATGCCCGAAAAGAGCTTCTGGGTATCAGAACAGCAATTACTCACCTCGAACTGGACTAATATTTTTTCTTTAATGAGTCAGACACAAAGGGTTTACTGCTGCTCCTGGACCAGGCCCAAGATAAGCTGTAGGCCACACTATCTACCAACCGATGAACCAATGAAATAACACAAACTTAAATCAGTTTTACCTCATTTCTACTAGCATGTCACATGTGCAATCAGAGGGGAAAATAGCTCTAGACCACTTTTACTCCAAACAGAGAGACTCGTACAAAGCTCTCCCTCGCTCCCTCCCACCTGCATGTACAGCACCAGTCAAACGTTTGGACACACCTACTCATTCAAGGGTTTTATTTATTTTTCCTATTTTCTACATTGTAGAATAATACTGAAGACATCAAAACAATTAAATAACACATATGGAATCATGTAGTAACCAAAATAGTGTTAAACAAATCAAAATATATTTTAGATTTTAGATTCCTCAAATAGCCACCCTTTGTCTGGTGTTCTCTCAACCAGTTTCACCTGGAATGCTTTTCCAACAGTCTTGAAGGAGTTCCCACATATGCTGAGCACTTTTTGGCTACTTTTTATTCACTCTGTGGTCCAACTCATCCCAAATCATCTCATTTGGGTTGAGGTCAGGTGATTGTGGAGGCCAGGTTATCTGATGCAGCAGTCCATCACTCTCCTTGGTCAAATAGCCCTTACACAGCCTGGAGGTGTGTTTTGGATCATTGTCCTGTTGAAAAACAAATTATAGTCCCACTAAGCGAAAACCAGATGGGATGGCATATCACTGCAGAATGCTGTGGTAGCCATGCTGGTTAAGTGTACATTGAATTCTAAATAAATCACTGACAGTGTCACCAGTGTGGAAGACTTATTTTTATCAAATAACTCTGTAATTATTATTACACGATTAAACTAATTAATCATGTAACTGTAATTAACTAGGAAGTCGGGGCACCAAGGAAAATATTGAGATTACAAAGTTATAATTTTCCTAATATAACTTTCAGATATTTTAATATCGGATCAATTAGTCTTCGAATTAATGAATTATTCTTTACCTCACGTTAGTCTCATTCCAAACGTCGTAAATTGTTGGTTATCAGCACGAACCCAGTCTTCACTATGAGTAATCCATACATCAATTGTCTTAAATAATTTATTTACTAACTAAGTAATCACAGAAATGCATAACAAACAGTAGATAACAGTAGTTACAAGGAAATTATAGGGGAATGTGCCCTAATGGGCTAAACCGGCATTGCGGCTTGGTGGACAAAAGGGAAGTGGGGGTCGACTGAGATGAGACACTACAAAGTTGATAATTATAACAATTGAAATGCTGATCCTTTGCACATGAACGCTCACTCATTCGGGAATAATTGCAATCAATATATATATTTAAGCTCAGTGTGTTGTCGGGAATACTGTTGAAAAGTTTGTTTCTGTTGGAGAGTTTGTTCTCTCTCTCTCTCTCTCTCTCTGTCTCTCTCTCTGTCTCTCTCTCTGTCTCTGTCTCTGTCTCTGTCTCTGTCTCTGTCTCTGTCTCTGTCTCTGTCTCTGTCTCTGTCTCTGTCTCTGTCTCTGTCTCTGTCTCTGTCTCTGTCTCTGTCTCTGTCTCTGTCTCTGTCTCTGTCTCTGTCTCTCTCTCTCTCTCTCTCTCTCTCTCTCTCTCTCTCTCTCTCTCTCTCTCTCTCTCTCTCTCTCTCTCTCTCTCTCTCTCTCTCTCTCTCTCTCTCTCTCTCTCTCTCTCTCTCTCTCTCTCTCTCTCTCTCTCTCTCTCTCTCTCTCTCTCTCTCTCTCTCTGCCGTGGTTAGAGTGGATAGTAACATTCAGGGTAACATTCATTCATGTCGTTATAGAATAGATGTTACGGCGGTTGTCGGTCTTCGCGTTCAATGATACCGAATTCCTAGCCGTGGACCGTCTCAGGAGGTTCCCGATTGTGGACCGTCTCAGGAGGTTTCGAACTGTGGACCGTCTCAGGAGGTTCCGGACTGTGGACCGTCTCAGGAAGCCTGGTGCGTGGGGCTGGCACTGGTGGTACCGGACTGGTGACACGCACCTCAGGGCGAGTGCGGGGAGAAGGAACAGGACGTACTGGACTGGGGAAGCGCACTGGAGTTCTGATGCGTGGGGCCGGCATCAATGGTACCGGTTCGATGACATAGCACATGACGCACTGGGCTGTGGAGGCGCACTGAAGACCTGGCGTCTAGAGCCGGCACAAATTGTTCCCGGAACGATGACTCACTTTGCATGGCGAGTGCGAGGAGCTAGCACAGGACGTACTGGGCTGTGGAGGCGTAGATCTGGGCGAGTGCGAGGAGCAGGTACAGGACGTACCGGACTGGGGAGGCGCACTGGAGGCCTGATGCGTGGGACTGGCACAGATTGCACCAGACTGTTAACACCCAGGCGGGCTTTGGCACTCTCCCTGGGTCGACCGACCACCTCTCTACCTCCTCCCATGTTGTCACTGGTTCACACCTCGGCTCCGCCGACCACCCCGTGTGCCCCCCCAGAACATTTGTAGGCTGTCTTTTGGGCTCTCCTTGTGGCCGCGAACCCCGGCATCGTCGCTGTTCTTCCTTCTCTCCTTGCGTCTGCTGTGACTCCTGCCATTATTTCCTCCCAGGTCCAACTTATTTTCCACATTGTAGCACGCTGCTTGGTCCTGGGTTGATGGGGTATTCTGTCACGTTTGTTTGTAGAAACGGACCAAGGCGCAGCGAATGTTGAGTTCCACATAATTTATTAAAAGTGAAACTTAACAAAAACAAAACAAATTGTCACGCCCTGACCTTAGAGAGCCTTTTTATTCTCTATTTTGGTTAGGTCAGGGTGTGACTAGGGTGGGTACTCTAGTTTTTGTATTTTTATGTTGGCCTGGTGTCGTGTCTTTGGCTATGCCAGATTAATTGCTATGACATGCTATTCTATAAAATAATTTCTCCGTAATTAATATTACCTGATTGAACTAATCATGTAAATGTAATTAACTAGAGAGGGACACCACGAAATAATATTTATAGCGCTGTTATCTTCCGAATAAACTCTTAAAGATTTAGTAATATTTTACATCCATAAGCAGTCACATTAATCGTCATTTTATTCAGTCTCATCTGAAAGGTGTAAATCCTTGGTTATCTGCAAGAATCCTGGCTAACAAGTTGAATCAGCAATACAAAATTGGGTTTAATTATTTATTTACTAAATACCTAACTAATCACACAGAATCACACATACACAATTAAATCATAACTTGATCACAAATTGCCGTCATAAAGGAAAACGTCCCTAGCGGGCGTAATAGATATGACAGCTTGTTACACAAAGAAAAGGGGCGGGATTTTAGTGAAAGAGCGGGAGACTGGAACATAGGCGAGCTGTGCTAACGTAAATACAGTATCTCATGCATTCTAAATTACCGCCCATTTGAAAAAGGAAAATGCAATAAATATTTACTCTGAGCTGCGCTTCAGTAGGTTGGTGGTAGATGGAAGACCGTATCGCCAACCCGAGTCCTCTGTCCTTTGAAGAATGTCTCTGGTGGTCCCTGGATATGTGGTAACGTCGTTGTGGAGTAGACGGGATACTCTGACTGTCCTTCCTAACCTGCGTTTGTAGCAACTGTTGATAACTCAACGGCTAGGAGGTATCACTTCTGTAGTGAATACGAGTTCAAAGTTCATACCATTTACAACCAAAGTCCATGCTGATGTTGGCTTAGTTCTGTAGTCATTATCTGAACCATTCTGACATCGGATCGTCATCCTAATGTACCCGGAACAGGAAGTTATATTTTTGTCAATGGCTTATATAGTGGAGGGAGAGGGGTGTGTCTGAAAAGTTTATAACCCATGTCTCTTCACAGGGGCGGGCCCCTGGTTGAGCAGAAGCCCAAACTTATGAAAACCCAAATCTCTCATTTGGAAGCTAAAATTACATTTAATCTCTTCACAAATAATTTCATATTCAAACATTTGAATAAAACAACAATTTCATGTGAATCCGATACCTCTGACGTTTAGACTTTCCACAGTAGAGTTTATGTCATTCTATCATTGATGAGAATGTGTCAGAGGGCAACCGAACTGACATAATATACCTTAAGTACCACCGCATATGTTCAGTTGGTCGGATTACCAGAATATAGTTAATTTCCCCCCAACTTCTGATGTTCCCAGAATCTCTATGTTAACCAAGGGGTTTTCTTATGTCACATCAGTTATAGTAGGGAGAGGGAAAAAGGGGGAAAGAGGTATTTATGACTGTCATAAACCTACCCCCAGGCCAACGTCATGACACTGGTATGGTTCCCAATCAGAGGCAGCTGTCTATTGTTGTCTATTGTTGTCTCTGATTGGGGATCATATTTAGGCAGCCTTTTCCCCACTGTGGTTGGGATCTTGTTTATGTATTGTTGCTTGTGAGCACTGCATAGCTTCACGTTCATTTTGCTCTTTATTTTTTCTGTGCGTTTCACTCGAATAAAGATGATAATACCATTCCACGCTGCACCTTGGTCCGATTCATACAACAACATTCGTGACACAAATAAACAATAAACAAACAACGAACCGTGACTACAGAGGTGCTACATACACTTACTCAAAATACATTATCCTATAAAACACAGGTGGAAAAAATGCTACTTATATATGATCCCCAATTAGAGACAATGATTACCAGCTGCCTCTAATTGGGAATCATACAAAATCACCAACATAGAAAAACAAACCTAGAACCCCACATAGAAATAATAAACTAGACTAACCCCCTAGTCACGCCCTGACCTACTCCACCATAGGAAATAAGGACTCTCTATGGTCAGGACGTGACCGGGAGTCCCGCTAGCGGAACAGCTTCCGGTGAAACTGGAGGGCACGCAATTCAAATAAATGATCATCGAAATTATGGATATTAAACATGTAGGTACATACAAGTGTCTTATATCGGTTGAAAGCTTAAATTATTGTTAATCTAACCGCACTGTCCAATTTACAAGAGCCATTACAGCAAAAGCATGCCATGCGATTGTTTGAGGACGTCATCCCACATCAAAATATTTTTCCACCGGCACAGGTTTCATAAATTCACAAATAGCGATTAAATATTCACTTACTTTTTGAAAATCTTCCTCTGATTTGTCATCCAAAGGGTCCCAGCTATAACATGTAGTGTCGTTTTTTCAGATAAAATCCTTCTTTATATCCCAAAAAGTCTGTTTAGTTGGCGCCATCAATTTGAGTAATCCACTCGTTGTAACGGCGGTCCTCCTCCTCTTCGACCGAAAAGGAGGAGTATTGAGGGAACCAAGGCGCAGCGTAGTGAAATGACATGATTTATTGAACATGACGGAAAAAACAAACTAAACTTGCATAACCTAACAAAACAAATAAACGATGCAGACAGACCTGAGCGACGAACTTACATATAACGTGAAGAACGCAATGAACAGGAACAGACTACATAAAACGAACAAACCGCAAACAGTCCCGTATGGTGCAAACATATACACAGACACAGGAGACAACCACCCACAATGAACACTGTGAAAACGCCTACCTAAATATGACTCTTAATTAGAGGAACGCCAAACACCTGCCTCTAATTAAGAGCCATACCAGGCAACCCAATAAACCAACACAGAAACAGAAAACATAGAATGCCCACCCAAACTCACGTCCTGACCAACTAACACATATAACAAACTAACAGAAATAGGTCAGGAACGTGACATAACCCCCCCCATAAGGTGCGAACTCTGGGCGCACCAGCACAAAGTCTAGGGGAGGGTCTGGGTTGGTAACTGACCACGGTGGTGGCTCAGGCTCTGGACGAGGTCCCCACCCCACCATAGTCAATCCCAGCTTACGTTTACCCCTTATCATGACCACCCTCTTATTTCCCCCACCTAATTTAAGGGGCAACACCAAGATAAAGTACAGCTCCGGGACAAGGTAGCTCAGGATAAAGAGGTAGCTTAGGATAAAGAGGTAGCTTAGGATAGAGGGGCAACTCCGGACTGAAGGGCAGCTCCGGACAGAGAGACAGCTCTGGGTAAAGAGGTAGCTTAGGATAAAGAGGTAGCTTAGGATAGAGGGGCAACTCCGGACTGAAGGGCAGCTCCGGACAGAGAGACAGCTCTGGACTGAGGGGCAGTTCTGGATTACTAGCCGCTTCTGGCTGAGGGGCAGCTCATGGCTGACTGACGGCTCTGGACGCTCATGGCAGGCTGACGGCTCTGGACGCTCATGGCAGGCTGACGGCTCTGGACGCTCATGGCAGGCTGACGGCTCTCGACGCTCATGGCTCTCTGACGGCTCTGGCTGCTCATGGCTCGCTGACGGCTCTGGCTGCTCATGGCTCGCTGACGGCTCTGGCTGCTCATGGCTCGCTGACGGCTCTGGCTGCTCATGGCTCGCTGGCGGCTCTGGCAGATCCTGTCTGGTTGGCGGCTCTGGCAGATCCTGTCTGGTTGGCGGCTCTGGCAGATCCTGTCTGGTTGGCGGCTCTGGCAGATCCTGTCTGGTTGGCGGCTCTGGCAGATCCTGTCTGACGGGCGGCTCTAGCGGCTCCTGTCTGGCGGGCGGCTCTAGCGGCTCCTGTCTGGCGGGCGGCTCTAGCGGCTCCTGTCTGGCGGACGGCTCTGTAGGCTCATGGCAGACGGGCGGCTTTGCAGGCTCATGGCAGACGGGCGGCTTTGCAGGCTCATTGCAGACGGATGGCTCAGACGGCGCTGGGGAGACGGATGGCTCAGATGGCGCTGGGGAGACGGATGGCTCAGATGGCGCTGGGGAGACGGATGGCTCAGATGGCGCTGGGGAGACGGATGGCTCAGATGGCGCTGGGGAGACGGATGGCTCTGGCCGGATAAGGCGCACTGTAGACCTGGTGCGTGGTGCCGGAACTGGAGGCACCGGGCTAAGGACACGCACCTTCATGCTAGTGCGGGGAGCAGGGACAGGGCACACTGGACTCTCAAAGCGTACTCTATACCTGGTGCGTGGTACCGGCACTGGTGGCACCGGGCTGAGGGCAAGCACATCAGGATTAGTACGGGGAGAAGAAACAGTGTGTACAGGGCTCTGGAGACGCACAGGTGGCTTAGTGCGTGGTGCCGGAACTGGAGGCACCGAACTGGATACACGCACTACAGGGAGAGTGCGTGGAGGAGGAACAGGGCTCTGGAAACGCACTGGTAGCCTAGTGCGTAGTGTAGGCACTGTAGGTACTAGGCTGGGGCGGGGAGGTGGCGTCGGAAATACCGGACCATGCAGGCGTACTGGCTCTCTTGAGCATTGAGCCTGCCCAACCTTACCTGGTTGAATGCTCCCGGTCGCCCGACCAATGCGGGGAGGTGGAATAACCCGCACCGGGCTATGTAGGCGAACCGGGGAAACCATGCGTAAGGTAGGTGCCATGTATGCCGGCCCGAGGAGACGCACTGGAGACCAGACGCGTTGAGCCGGCCTCATGACACCTGGCTCAATGCCCAATCTAGCCCTACCAGTGCAGGGAGGTGGAATAACCCGCACCGGGCTATGCACACGTACAGGAGACACCCTGCGCTCTACTGCGTAACATGGTGTCTGCCCGTACTCCCGCTCTCCACGGTTAGCCTGAGAAGTGGGCGCAGGTCTCCTACCTGCCCTTGGCCCACTACCTCTTAGCAAGACGTGTCCCCTCATAACGCCGGTTCCTCTCTCTCTTCTCCTCCGCTCTCCGAACTGCCTCCAGCTGTTCCCATGGACGGTGATTCACTTTAGCCCATGGTCCTTCTCCGTTAAATACCTGCTCCCAACTCCACAAGTCCTGCATACTCTCCCGTTGCTCGACATTACGCTGCTTGGTTCTGGATTGGTGGGTGGTTCTGTAACGGCGGTCCTCCTCCTCTTCGACCGAAAAGGAGGAGTATTGAGGGAACCAAGGCGCAGCGTAGTGAAATGACATGATTTATTGAACACGACGGAAAAAACAAACTAAACTTGCATAACCTAACAAAACAAATAAACGATGCAGACAGACCTGAACGACGAACTTACATATAACGTGAAGAACGCAATGAACAGGAACAGACTACATAAAACGAACAAACCGCAAACAGTCCCGTATGGTGCAAACATATACACAGACACAGGAGACAACCACCCACAACGAACACTGTGAAAACGCCTACCTAAATATGACTCTTAATTAGAGGAACGCCAAACACCTGCCTCTAATTAAGAGCCATACCAGGCAACCCAATAAACCAACACAGAAACAGAAAACATAGAATGCCCACCCAAACTCACGTCCTGACCAACTAACACATATAACAAACTAACAGAAATAGGTCAGGAACGTGACACTCGTTCAACCTGCAGAGGAAGGAATCCAAAAATCTACCACTAAACTTTGCTACAACAAGTCAAAATAAGTTTCTATTGACCCCTCAGATACTCTAAAATGTAATCAAACTGTAATATTTCATACGGAAAGAAGTATGTTCAATAGGAAATCGATATTAGCAGGTGCGTAAAATAAAGTTTAAACAATAAAAAAAAACGTGGAATGAGGAGGTGTGTCCAAACTTTTGAATGGCACTGTACATATTGTTTAAATTACCTCGACTAGCCTGTACCCCTGCACATTGACTCGGTACCGGGACCCCCAGTATATAACATCGTTATTGTTATTTATTGTTACTTTCTCTACCTCAGTTTATTTAGTAAATATTTTCTTAACTCTTATTTTCTTAAAACGATATTGTTTATTAAGGGCTTGTAAAATAAAACAAATTGACTCACCCTACTTGTAGACTAGTTGATCGCCAATGCCATCCTCCTTTCTTTCATGTTGACTAAACAGTCTGTCTCTGTCATACAGTACACTTTAGTTTTTGTTGTCATGGGCTACCTCGCTAAAATGGTTGCTAGCCTGACTTTCTCGCATGGGCAACAGTGAACCAGCTAAGTTAGCTAGCTAGTTAACATGAGCCTACTAGGCTACATGTAGGCTACATATCGAACTTCAATCATCTCAGGCCAGTGGCACAACATATTAATTTATGGTTGATCAGAATCACAGTCATTATCATTGGCCTATACAGAGAGTTAAGTCAAAACCACAAGTCCAAATCCCCATCTCCATCCGTGGCTTAGGAAAGGGCCGATTTAGCAAGCTAGCTACTGAAGAACATCAACACAAACAGACCAGAAACAGACACGTTTTTCTGGAAATTACATTTTGCTAAGGAAGTGATTTGATTGGTCTGAAGCCAAAACCAAACTGGCCTCCCTTAGGGGGCGTTTTGCTGCACCAGGACAACCCACAGTTGAGCTCAGCTCAATGCTGATCAGCTAATTATAGAAATAAATACAAATATCAAGGGAGACCAAATCTTTTAGAGAAGATTATTAGGATCTCATCTCACTGTGCTGTACCGTGCTGTGCTGTACTGTTTTGTGCTGTTCTGTACTGTGCTGTTCTCTGCTATACTGTTCTGTACTGTACTGTACTGTACTGTGCTGTGCTGTACTGTGCTGTACTGTGCTGTATTGTTCTGTTCTATACTGTGCTGTACTGTTTTGTGCTGTTCTGTACTGTGCTGTTCTCTGCTATACTGTTCTGTACTGTACTGTACTGTACTGTGCTGTGCTGTACTGTGCTGTACTGTGCTGTATTGTTCTGTTCTATACTGTGCTATACTGTGCTGTACTGTGCTGTTCTGTGCTAGACTGTTCTGTACTGTGCTGTTCTGTACTGTGCTGTACTGTGCTGTTCTGTGCTAGACTGTTCTGTACTGTGCTGTTCTGTACTGTGCTGTATTGTGCTGTTCTGTTCTGTACTGTTCTGCACTGTGCTGTTCTGTGCTGTTCTGTACTGTTCTGCGCTGTTCTGTACTGTTCTGTTCTGTGCTGTACTGTTCTGCGCTGTGCTGTTCTGTACTGTTCTGCGCTGTGCTGTTCTGCACTGTGCTGTTCTGTACTGTTCTGCACTGTGCTGTTCTGTACTGTTCTGCACTGTGCTGTTCTGTACTGTTCTGCACTGTGCTGTTCTGTACTGTTCTGTGCTGTTCTGTGCTGTACTGTGCTGTTCTGTGCTGTACTGTACTGTTCTGTACTGTACTGTTCTGCACTGTGCTGTTCTGTACTGTTCTGCACTGTGCTGTTCTGTACTGTTCTGCACTGTGCTGTTCTGTACTGTTCTGCACTGTGCTGTTCTGTACTGTTCTGCACTGTGCTGTTCTGTGCTGTTCTGTACTGTGCTGTTCTGCGCTGTACTGCACTGTGCTGTTCTGTACTGTTCTGTACTGTTCTGCGCTGTGCTGTTCTGTTCTGTGCTGTACTGTGCTGTTCTGCGCTGTACTGCACTGTGCTGTTCTGTACTGTTCTGCACTGTGCTGTTCTGTACTGTTCTGTGCTGTTCTGTACTGTTCTGTACTGTTCTGCGCTGTGCTGTTCTGTGCTGTTCTGTACTGTTCTGCACTGTGCTGCTCTGTGCTGTTCTGTTCTGTGCTGTACTGTGCTATTCTGTGCTGTTCTGTACTGTTCTGTACTGTGCTGTTCTGTACTGTTCTGCACTGTGCTGTTCTGCACTGTGCTGTTCTGTACTGTTCTGTGCTGTTCTGTACTGTTCTGTACTATTCTGCACTGTGCTGTTCTGTACTGTTCTGCACTGTGCTGTACTGTTCTGCGCTGTGCTGTTCTGTGCTGTTCTGCACTGTGCTGTTCTGTACTGTTCTGCACTGTGCTGCTCTGTGCTGTTCTGTACTGTTCTGCGCTGTGCTGCTCTGTGCTGTTCTGTACTGTTCTGCACTGTGCTGTTCTGTACTGTTCTGCACTGTGCTGTTCTGTACTGTTCTGCACTGTGGTGTTCTGTGCTGTTCTGTACTGTTCTGCGCTGTGCTGTTCTGTGCTGTTCTGTCCTGTTCTGCACTGTGCTGCTCTGTGCTGTTCTGTTCTGTGCTGTACTGTGCTGTACTGTTCTGTACTGTGCTGTTCTGTGCTGTTCTGTACTGTACTGTACTGTTCTGGACTGTACTGTTCTGTACTGTACTGTTCTGCACTGTGCTGTTCTGTACTGTTCTGCACTGTGCTGCTCTGTGCTGTTCTGCACTGTGCTGTTCTGTACTGTTCTGCACTGTGCTGTTCTGTGCTGTTCTGCACTGTGCTGTTCTGTACTGTTCTGTTCTGTGCTGTTCTGTACTGTACTGTTCTGCACTGTGCTGTTCTGTACTGTTCTGCACTGTGCTGCTCTGTGCTGTTCTGCACTGTGCTGTTCTGTACTGTTCTGCACTGTGCTGTTCTGTGCTGTTCTGCACTGTGCTGTACTGTGCGGTTCTGTACGGTTCTGTGCTGTACTGTGCTGTACTGTGCTGTTCTGTACTGTTCTGTTTTGTGTGAGCAGCTGGCCTGGGCTGTGCAGTATGCTATGCATCTGCTCTGCTAAACACTTGACCCTATCCCTAACCCTAAACACTTCCCATTACAGACGACCCAGAAATGTCCATGAACTCCTGGCAGATGTATCGAGGGAGAGGAAGAGAGGAAGAGAGGAAGATAAGGAGGACGAGATAATGCAGGGCAATCTTAGACCATCTGTCTCTTCTTGTAAACATCATTCACTCCCAATCTCAGACAGATACCATATTATTTCTTCCCTGACATAGTGTCTCAAAAGCTAATAGTTCATGCCCTCTACATGGCCGCCACCGCATCAGGCTTCCACAAGTTCCATCTACCTCTCTGTCCTACAGTAATACAGTAGTAGAATCCTGAAGGGCTTCTAGGAAGTGTAGTGTTAGATTGTCTGGTGCACAGTAGAACTCTGTGTTCTGGGTGCTCTGGGCTTCTGGGACAATGCTTGGGCTTCTGATTCATCTCATCTATTCTGTTCCATCAAGGTCTGGGATCGCTGACGCCCAAGCTACTCATCAAAGCTGAAACACACACACACACATAAACGTACACATGCACATGCACACACACACACAGCTAAACTCTTTCTATGACTGCCGCTAATACAAAAACCCCATTAACCATTCAACCTTTTCAATGGCAGAGAGCAATTAAAGAGAAGCACAGTCGGCCACCCACTTAGAAACGTGTGTGTGTGTGTGTGTCTGTGTGTGTGTGTGTGTGTGTGTGTGTGTGTGTGTGTGTGTGTGTGTGTGTGTGTGTGTGTGTGTGTGTGTGTGTGTGTGTGTGTGTGTGTGTGTGT
Organism: Salvelinus fontinalis; assembly: GCF_029448725.1. Taxonomy (NCBI): domain Eukaryota; kingdom Metazoa; phylum Chordata; class Actinopteri; order Salmoniformes; family Salmonidae; genus Salvelinus; species Salvelinus fontinalis. The sequence continues at coordinate 21,389,277 of NC_074681.1, read as the reverse complement.
GTGTGTGTGTGTGTGTGTGTGCGTGTGTGTGCGTGTGCGTGAGTTGGTATGCATGTTTTTGGTTCCATTCTGTTTTTCCAAGAGAGCTGACTCGTGTACTCATAAACATTCCAATACTTTGTCGATATCTTTAATGTTGATATGGTACATTCATCATAATGTTAATTAGCTGTCCTGCATCTTAGATACCTGGCGTCTTAGATAACCTCCATCTTAGATATCTGGCGTCTTAGATACCTGGCGTCTTAGATAACCTCCATCTTAGATACCTGGCGTCTTAGAGACCTGGCGTCTTAGATAAACCGCGGCATAGATAAATTGCGACTTTGATACCTGCAGTCTTAGATGCCTGGCATCTTAGATAAATCGCGTCTTTGATACCTGCAGTCTTAGATAGCTGGTGTCTTAGATGCCTGGCATCTTAGATAAATCGCGTCTTTGATACCTGCCGTCTTAGATAGCTGGTGTCTTAGATACCTGGCATCTTAGATAAATCGGGTCTTTGATACCTGCAGTCTTAGATAGCTTGTGTCTTAGATGCCTGGCATCTTAGATAAATCGCGTCTTTGATACCTGCAGTCTTATTTAGCTTGTGTCTTAGATGCCTGGCATCTTAGATAAATCGCGTCTTTGATACCTGCAGTCTTAGATAGCTGGTGTCTTAGATGCCTGGCATCTTAGATAAATTGCGTCTTTGATACCTGCCGTCTTAGATAGCTGGTGTCTTAGATGCCTGGCATCTTAGATAAATCGCGTCTTTGATACCTGCAGTCTTAGATAGCTGGTGTCTTAGATGCCTGGCATCTTAGATAAATCGGGTCTTTGATACCTGCAGTCTTAGATAGCTGGTGTCTTAGATGCCTGGCATCTTAGATAAATCGCGTCTTTGATACCTGCAGTCTTAGACAGCTGGTGTCTTAGATGCCTGGCATCTTAGATAAATCGCGTCTTTGATACCTGCAGTCTTAGATAGCTTGTGTCTTAGATGCCTGGCATTTTAGATAAATCGCGTCTTTGATACCTGCAGTCTTAGATAGCTGGTGTCTTAGATGCCTGGCATCTTAGATAAATCGCGTCTTTGATACCTGCAGTCTTAGACAGCTGGTGTCTTAGATGCCTGGCATCTTAGATAAATCGCGTCTTTGATACCTGCAGTCTTAGATTACTTGTGTCTTAGATGCCTGGCATTTTAGATAAATCGCGTCTTTGATACCTGCAGTCTTAGATAGCTGGTGTCTTAGATGCCTGGCATCTTAGATAAATCGCGTCTTTGATACCTGCAGTCTTAGATAACTGGGGTCTTAGAAAACTGGGGCCTTAGATAACTGGGATCTTAGATAACTGGGGTCTTAGATAACTGGGGTCTTAGATAACTGGGGTCTTAAATAACTGGGGTCTTAGATAACTGGGGTCTTAGCTGTCCTGCGTCTTAGATACAGTTGAAGTCAGAAGTTTACATACACCTTAGCCAAATACATTTAAAGTCAGTTTTTAGTAAAAATTCCCTGTCTTAGGTCAAATAGGATCACCACTTTATTTTAAGAATGTGAAACGTCAGAATAATAGTAGAGAGAATCATTTATTTCAGCTTTTATTTATTTCATCACATTCCCAGTGGATCAGAAGTTTACTTACTCTCAATTAATATTTGGTAGCATTGCCTTTAAATTGCTTAACATGGGTCAAATGTTTTGGGTAGCCTTCCACAAGCTTCCCACAATAAGTTGGGTGAATTTTGGTCCATTCTTCATGACAGAGCTGGTGCAACTGAGTCAGGTTTGTAGGCCTCCTCGCACACGCTTTTTTAGTTCTGCCCACAAATTGTCTATAGGATTGAGGTCAGGGTTTTGTGATGGCCACTCCAATACCTTGACTTTGTGGTCCTTAAGCCATTTTGCCACAACTTTGGAAGTACGCTTGGGATCATTGTCCATTTGGAAGACCCATTTGCGACCAAGCTTTAACTTCCTGACTGATATCTAGAGATGTTGTTTCCATATATCCACATAATTTCCCCTCCTCATGATGCCATCTATTTTGTGACGTGCACCAGTCCCTCCTACAGCAAAGCACCCGCATAACATGATGCTGCCATGCCCGTGCTTCGCGGTTGGGATGGTGTTCTTTGGCTTGCAAGCTTCCCCCTTTTTCCTCAAAACATAACGATGGTCATTATGGCCAAACAGTTCCGTTTTTTCATCAGACCAGTATGATCTTTATCCCATGTGCAGTTGCAAACCGTAGTCTGGCTTTTGGCGGTTTTGGAGCAGTGGCTTCTTCCTTGCTGAGCGGCCTTTCAGGTTATGTCGATATAGGACTCGTTTTACTGTGGATATAGATACTTTTGTACCCGTTTCCTCGAGCATCTTCACAGGATCCTTTGCTGTTGTTCTGGGATTGATTTGCACTTTTTGCACCAAAGTATGTTCATTTCTGGGAGACAGAACGTGTCTCCTTCCTGAGCGGTATGACGGCTGCGTGGTACCATGGTGTTTATACTTGCGTACTATTGTTTGTACAGATGAACGTGGTATCTTCAGTCATTTGGAAATTGCTCCCAAGGATGAACCAGACTTGTGGAGGTCTACAATTTTTTTTCTGAGGTCTTGACTGATTTCTTTTGATTTTCCCATGATGTCAAGCAAAGAGGCACAGAGTTTGAAGGTAGGCCTTGAAATACATCCACAGGTATACCTCCAATTGACTCAAATGATGTCAATTAGCATATCAGAAGCTTCTAAAGCCATGACATCATTTTCTGGAATTTTCCAAGCTGTTTAAAGGCACAGTCAACTTAGTGTATATAAACTTCTGACCCACTGGAATTGTGAAACAATGAATTATAAGTGAAATATTCTGTATGGTAATAATTGTTGGAAAATTTACTTGTGTCATGCACAAAGTAGATGTCCTAACCAACTTGCCAAAACTATAGTTTTTTACCAAGAAATTTGTGTAGTGGTTGAAAAACGAGCTTTAATGACTCCAACCTAAGTGTATGTAAACTTCCGACTTCAACTGTATACAGTACCAGTCAAACGTTTGGACACACCTACTTATTCAAGGGTTTTTATTCATTTGTACTATTTTCTACATTGTTGAATAACAGTGAAGACATCAAAACTATGAAATAACACATATGGAATCATGTAGTAACCCAATAGGTAGGCACCCTTTGCCTTGATTACAGCTTTGCACACTCTTGGCATTCTCTCAACCAGCTTCATGAGGTAGTGCCTTGTTAAATGTTAATGTGTGTGTGTGTGTTTTGTGGGTACTATTAAATGAAGCTGCCAGTTGAGGACTTGTGAGGTGTCTGTTTCTCAAATTAGACACTCTAATGTACTTGTCCTCTTGCTAAGCTGTACACCGGGGCCTCCCACCCATTCTGGTTAGGGCCAGTTTGCGTTGTTCTGTGAAGGGAGTAGTACACAGCGTTGTACGAGATCTACAGTTTCTTGGCAATTTCTCACATGGAATGGCCTTAATTTCTCAGAACAAGAATAGACTGACGAGTTTCTTAAGAAAGTTCTTTGTTTCTAGCCATTTTGATCACTTTTTTTCTAGCCATTTTGAGCCTGTGATCGAACCCACAAATGCTGATTCTCCAGATACTCAACTAGTCTAAAGAAGGACAGTTTTATTGTTTCTTTAATCAGAACAACAGTTTTCAGCTGTGCTAACATAATTTCAAAAGGGTTTTCTAATGATCAATTAGCCTTTTAAAATGATAAACTTGGATTAGCTAACACAACGTGCCATTGGAACACAGGAGTGATGTATGTAGATATTCCATAAAAAATATGCCGTTTCCAGCTACAATAGTCATTTACAACATTAACAATGTTTACACTGTATTTCTGATCAATTTTATGTTATTTTAATTGACAAAAAATGTGTTTTTCTTTCAAAAACAAGGACATTTCTAAGTGACCCCAAATTTTTTGACTATTTTTATATTGAATACTGCATTGTTGGGAAGGGCTTGCAAGTTAAGCATTTCTCTGTACTTGTGCATGTGACGAATAAAACCTTGAAAGCGCTCTCTCTGTTTTCTCTATCCATCACAGCACCCGAAGCAGGGCTGAACAGTGTGCAGCCCAGGCCATTCCCTCTCCTCTCATCTCCTCTCCTCTGCTCACCCAGCCTTACCGCAGCATAACAACCATCCCAGGTTGGGTCTATTTCTGTCCTTCTGTCTCCCTGCTTTTACCAACGTTTTTCTGACGTCTCTCCAGCAGTAAACAGATGAAGGATGTTACTGGATATAGCAGTAAGCATCAACTAAAGAGAATTATGAGTGAAGTAAGAATCTGAAAAACCATGTAATGCTCTATTTGAGGACATTGGCATTACAGTGAAATTCATATTGCTTAGGAGACTGTGTAGCTTTGTGTGTCGTCAATTACACTTACTGTTAGTTAACGTAGTTGCCTGCAAGGCAATTTCAACGTGATTAATTTTATGTCTAAATGTAATCATGTGTCACATTATAAAGATGAGATTTAGGGCCACAATTTGTGACATCCCTGATAAAAACAATTAAGTAGTAAAACTAATGGGGATATTCTGAGGAGGGAGGAGAGGATCATTCACACATTTCATCTGGGAAATTGCTAAGTCACTGGAAGTGCAGATTGGCATTCTCCCTCTCTCTCGCTCTCTCTCTAAACCTTCTCCAGCTACATAAAGAGAAGATGAGGTTCTCTCTCACTCTTTCATAAACACACACACCACCCAAACAGACACACACCCCACACGCTTATGGGAGTAAATAATTGGGTATCTTTCAGCCATGATAATGGAGGATAGCAGCATTCTGCAGCTGGACCTCCTCCTGGTCTCCTTCTCCTTCTCCTGGTCTTCTTCTCCTTCTCCTTCTCCTTCTCCTTCTCCTTCTCCTTCTCCTTCTCCTTCTTCTCCTTCTCCTTCTCCTGGTCTCCTTCTCCTCATCCTGGTCTCCTTCTCCTGGTCTCCGTCGCCTTCTCCTCATCCTTCTCCTTCTTCTCCTGGTCTCCTTCTACTTCTCCTCCTCCTGGTCTCCTTCTCCTTCTTCTCCTTCTCCTTCTCCTGGTCTCCTTCTCCTCCTCCTGGTCTCCTTCTCCTTCTTCTCCTGGTCTTCTTCTCCTCATCCTGGTCTCCTACTCCTGGTCTCCGTCTCCGTCGCCTTCTCCTTCTTCTCCTGGTGTCCTTCTCCTTCTCCTCCTCCTGGTGTCCTTCTCCTTCTCCTCCTTCTGGTCTCCTTCTCCTCCTCCTGGTATCCTTCTCCTGGTCTCCTTCTTCTCCTTCTCCTCCTCCTGGTCTCCTTCCCCTGGTCTCCTTCGCCTTCTCCTTCTCTCGGCATAAGCCCTGCTATCTGACTCATAAAAACATCTGCAACAAGGACATATCCAACTGCATGCTTTTACAAATCAAAGATTTCTGTCATTTCCTTGATGGGCACCTCAGACCCCCATCACATCGCCTCAGGGCATTGTCACTGTCACACCAACTGACTCATCGAAGCCATCAATGGACCAGATCCTAGGCAGCCTTATATTGACAATGGATAGATTACATCTCTCTAGAGACCCTCTGAGGCCTTTGTTGTACATCAGAGACTACATATATTTTGCCTCTCCTATCTTGCAAAGGTAATGGGATAGATACAAATTAGTTTGGTTACAATGTACTGTCTAACACTAGAACATATTACCTAGGTGGCTGTCACGTCCTGACCTTAGAGATCCTTTTTATGTCTCTATTTTGGTTTGGTCAGGGCGTGAGTTGGGGTGGGCATTCTATGTTTTGTGTTCTATGTTTTCTATTTCTGTGTGTTTGGCCGGGTGTGGTTCTCAATCAGAGGCAGCTGTCTATCGTTGTCTCTGATTGAGAACCATACTTAGGTAGCCTTTTCCCACCTGTGTTTTGTGGGTAGTTGTTTTCTGTCTTTGTGTCTGTACCAGACAGAACGGTTTGGTGTTGTTCGATTTTCGTTTATCTCTTTGTTATTTCTGTCATAGTGTTCACTTTGCTAATAAAGGCATGAACACTTACCACACTGCGTTCTGGTCTCCTCCCTTAGACCATGGTTACAGTGACATCGTCTGCTAAACCCCATTTCTGACTCATAACAGTCTGAATTAATCTAAGCTAAAACAATAAATCTGTCGATAATTTCGCTTTTTTTAGGGTGAGGAAGTCTTAGTCTCCCCATTTTACATCTAGCTAAGAATTTGTGTGCTTCAAAATGCAGTATTTCTTAAGTTTGACAATGCACACTAAATGTCAACATTAGCAGCCTGCTAGCTGAGCCAGTCACTGAAACAATGATGCTAACCAACCTATCTGCTTAGTGCTGCACACACAGTGTTGCATGCTTTCAAACAAGCTAGCTAGTTAGCAAGCTACTGTACTATTGTTATTTCTAACATTATTCTGAGTTTTCATGAAGCAGCTATTCTGCCGTGATTCATTGAGTCTCCGTCACTAAGCACGTGTCTGTAGACACAGTACACAGACTCATATACAATTCAAATAAAACAATAGCCCACACCATAGAGATATACAGAGAGGCTGATGGTCTATTTAATTCTATGCTGATCACAGCAACCCTGCAACATAATGGGGATGAAACCTCTGAATGGAACTTGAAACGAGTTCTGCACCATCAGTCCCCATCAGATCTAATTCAGTGGGAAGCTCAGTGGTGTGGGGGGAGGAAACCGTGAAAACGGGGTTTCCTAAAACTAAATCAATGATTGACAACCATGATAATCCCATCCATTATGCTTTTCAATGGTTACTGACTCAGAGTGTTGATTTGATTGGTTCTAATTCTGGCAACACTTTAGTAACAATGAACATATGAAAACAATAAGCTAGAGAGTATTAACAGAATATTTTTCTGCTAAGTTAATTGATGTTTAATTTAGGGTATGAAGTGATGGCCTTTATCATCTGATGAAGATTTTATAATTAATTAAATACATTTGAATCTCCTAAATTGACTGAGTTGACCTCAGTCAGCAACAACAACATCAACAATGACTAAGGTCAAGGCAGGGGCGGACTGGGACCAGTAATCGGCCCTGGCATTTCTAACACACCGGCCCATTTTTTCCCTTGAGGCCCCCCCTATTAGCCAAATTATTATAATTTTGCCACCCCAAAAAATGACTAGTTAGATAGACCCCCTGGGCAAAAAGTGGACCAGCCCATCTGGCATTTGCCCGAAATGGCCAGTCCGGCCCTGGGTCAAGGTGATGATAACAGCAATGACAATACAACAATGGTCTGGTTAAATCAAGGGTTCCTAACATACTGTAGCTTTCCCCAATTCCAAGAAGGCAGGGAAGCGTGGGATGCACTTTTATAGTATTTCAATAGGGCCAAAGAGACAAACCTTTGAGTTGAGCAGGCACAAGGCTTGTCTTCACTAAAGTGGGGGTGTTACGTTTTGCACACTTGCATTCATACACGTACAAACACTGGATCCTACTGTGACACTCACAACCTGGTGTATGTGACATGACACACTGTTGGGCCAGGGGAGGGAACAAAGTGGAGTTTCTCTCTTTCTCTTTTACACACACACACACACACACACACACACACACACACACACACACACACACACACACACACACACACACACACACACACACACACACACACACACACACACACACACACACACACACACACACACACACACACACACACACACTTTTAGATAACTCTGTTGTGCGGAGGGGAGCCAAAGGTATCAAAGCATAATCACAGTGATCAATAACTCATACTGCAGCAGAGTACACAGATCAATAACACATACTGCAGCAGAGTACACAGATCAATAACTCATACTGCAGCAGAGTACACAGATCAATAACTCATACTGCAGCAGAGTACACAGATCAATAACACATACTGCAGCAGAGTACACAGATCAATAACTCATACTGCAGCAGAGTACACAGATCAATAACACATATTGCAGGTCCTATACCCTCTACACCAGAGTCACTATCTGACCATACTGCCTGTCCTATAGCCTCTACACCAGAGTCACTATCTAGCCATACTACCTGTCCTATAGCCTCTACACCAGAGTCACTATCTGGCCATACTGCCTGTCCTATACCCTATACACTGAGTCACTTTCTAGCCATATTGCCTGTCCTATAGCCTCTACACCGGAGTCACTATCTGGCCATACTGCCTGTCCTATACCCTATACACTAGAGTCACTATCTGGCCATACTGCCTGTCCCATACCCTCTACACCAGAGTCACTATCTGACAATACGGCCTGTCTTATAGCCTCTACACCAGAGTCACTATCTGGCCATACTGCCTGTCGTATACCCTCTACACTAGAGTCACTATCTGGCAATACGGCCTGTCCTATACCCTCTACACTAGAGTCACTATCTGGCCATACTGCCTGTCCTATAGCCTCTACACTAGAGTCACTATCTGGCAATACTGCCTGTCCTATACCCTCTACACCAGAGTCACTATCTGGCAATACGGCCTGTCTTATAGCCTCTACACCAGAGTCACTATCTGGCCATACTGCCTGTCCTATACCCTCTACACTAGAGTCACTATCTGGCAATACGGCCTGTCCTATACCCTATACACTAGAGTCACTATCTGGCCATACTGCCTGTCCCATACCCTCTACACTAGAGTCACTATCTGGCAATACTGCCTGTCCTATACCCTCTACACCAGTCACTATCTGGCAATATGGCCTGTCTTATAGCCTCTACACCAGAGTCACTATCTGGCCATACGGCCTGTCCTATAGCCTCTACACCAGAGTCACTATCTGGCCATACGGCCTGTCCTGTACCCTATACACTGAGTCACTATCTAGCCATATTGCCTGTCCTATAGCATCTACACCAGAGTCACTATCTGGCCATACTGCCTGTCCTATAGCCTCTACACCAGAGTCACTATCTGGCCATACGGACTGTCCTATAGCATCTACACCAGAGTCACTATCTGACCATACTGCCTGTCCTATAGCCTCTACACCAGAGTCACTATCTGGCCATACTGCCTGTCCTATACCCTCTACACCAGAGTCACTATCTGGCCATACTACCTGTCCTATAGCCTCTACACCAGAGTCACTATCTGGCCATACGGCCTGTCCTATAGCCTCTACACCAGAGTCACTATCTGGCCATACTACCTGTCCTATAGCCTCTACACCAGAGTCACTATCTAGCCATACTAGGAAGGACAAACCACATTGCCATGTTAACTATTATAGAACCAGCAAGCTCAGAGTATGCGGGGGTAAGTGTATATCAATGATCTACTGTGGTGTAAGGAAACTCTGGTAGATTCTCTGACCTATCCTATCCTGTCAAATTAGAGTTGCGGGAGAGGAGGAACCCAGTGCAGACTGTTGAGATGCACTCAGGACTGTGGAGTCAGGAGTCAGTCTGTGGATCTTGGATTTAGGCAGTGATTAAAGGATTGAGGGAGGGAGGGAGAACAGCACTTTATTATTGATACACTGACATACACAGTGGTAGGTGTGTGTACAATTGTACCTGGGTGCATGCATACAGTACCTATGTGCTTGCATGTATGCGTACATACGTGAGTGTTTGTTTGTGTCTGTATTTACTAACGCTGTGTGTGTTGATTAGAGTGCTTAGACTCACAAGCTGGAGGTCAGACTGGAGGGAGTAATTAATATCAACAGAATGTGTGAAGGAAGAGAGTCAAACACATCAACACCTTTCAGCATCAGCATCTGGAAATAGACAGGCCAGTACATCAACACCTTGTGAAGTAGAGGCCCATCAAAGCCATTGAATGGTTCAGTAGGAACATATGTTCCAACTGTATTCTGGTAGCCTGGATACCAGTCTGCTATTCATGCCACACACACCACACACACACACACACACACACACACACACACACACACACACACACACACACACACACACACACACACACACACATCTACGTCTTCCTATTTCTCCTCTGATCTGGTAGAAGTGTTAATTAGATTTGTGCATGGTTGGAAGTTAGTCTTCTCCACCTCTCTCTCTCAGGGTCAACTGGCTGTGACAGGGAAGGCTATACAACCTCATGGGCAAATAGTACATTTAATTTAGTCCAATCATTAATGGCAGGGAATTAGTGTGTTATCACTCTTCTTAATTGCAAGAAACTAAATCCCTGTAGCCTGAGTTAGATTTTTGTATTTTTATTTCACCTTTATTTAACCAGGTAGGCCAGTTGAGAACAAGTTCTCATTTACAACTGCGACCTGGCCAAGATAAAGCAAAGCAGTGTGACAAAAAACAACACAGAGTTACACATAGGATAAACAAAATTACAGTCAATAACACAATAGAAAAATCTATATACAGTGTGTGCAAATGCAAATGGAGTAGATGGCTGAGTGCCAAATGCAGGCCTGCTGTTAACTTTTTTAAATATATTTTTTTAAACGTCAATGAAAGTTATAGTGGTGCTGCTACTTCTATTGTACCTCTGGTATTTGCTAACTCATGTGTAGTTTTAAGATTTAACATGAAACACTTTAACTAGTTGCCTTAAACACTGCTCCCTTGCAACTCAACAAGCACCAGCTGCTACTAACTGCCAATCATCCTCCACACCTGTCCTCAATCTCCTTAATCACCACAGCCACACTACTTTAACCTGACAAATGAACATTCCTTCTCTATGTTCTGTAGTGCATGGCGTGTTGCATTACACCATGCATTCCTATCTTTATCAAGTCTTTGCATCCCTTCACCTTTTATCTAGTATCTTTTAGGTTCTTCCAAGGATCTCCTGGGGAGGGTCATCTGCAGCCCTAGGCTTCATCTGGTCCATTCTAAATCTCCTCCTGAATCCTCGTTCGCACATCAATTTCCTCAATAAATATTCTAAACCCATTTCAAAGTCTGGTCCTTAAACTTGTGAAACATAACACTTGAAACGCTATGTGGAGGTCATACATGGTGTTAAAGGACAGGGAAACATGCGGAGTGGAGCCATTTATAGGCTGGTCATACTCATTAGGAGTGCACACGTGTGAACCTCATTCTTCACTGTGAAAAGGTTAAACAGATACAATGTCCTGTGTGGAGGACACGACTTGGAACTCTATCGTCAAGATCGTTCATTGGGCAGAACTCCATTGAATGCTAAGTTTAATTTACATCAGGAAATGAAATATTTGTACTGAACTCTCTTTGGGGATAGTTTTCTAAAGTCAACTTTCTGCTTTGTAGACTGAAGATCAGTTTGGATGATTGCTCAGTTTGTTTCTTTGTGTCGGGGGGGGGGGGGGGGGGGGGGGGGGGGGGGGGGGGGGGGGTGTATACCTGAAACCTAAAAGCTTCAGTTAGCGATCCAAGTTAATACCTATACTTTAGCTCAGTGGGCTAACACAGATCAGCATTGAAAATAATAATCTCTTCTTAATTAATTTAACATGTATAAATAAAGGTCAAATAAATAAATAAATCACTTGTAGGCCACAGGAGATCTACGTCCCATGTGTTCACCCATCCCACTAAACTCTTCTTGACCCTGTCGAAATGTATTCAGCTCTCAAACACAAAATGTCTTGGGGTTGTTACAGAAAGTTCTCCTGAGAAAAATATTGCAGCAGACACCATCCTCTAAATTTGCCATTTCATCATTTGCAAGGGAACAGGGAGGTTAGGTGTGATTAAGGCTAAAAATCAGCTTATAGACTCGCTAATTAAACCCAGTGAAAACAGCAATCAGCACATTCTGATTTTAGCCCTAACACTGGCGTGATTTCCAAATTTAGAATATAACATTCCACAGACATGCACACAGGCATGCACATGCAGCAATGCACATGTGCACAAACACACACACACACACACACACACACACACACACACACACACACACACACACACACACACACACACACACAAATGCTTTTATTTGGATAAACAGTGAACCATGGTGAACCATCTATTACATTCTGACAGTCAGGAGTCTGTAAAGGCCTCCTTCGTATGCAGGCAGATCGCTCAAGAGTGACTTCAAAATTGGACATCCATACATCCAGGGCACGCCAGGGCAAGTCGGGAAATGCTTTCAAACCCGCCCACTAGGGACAACAGTGAGCACTATTACCATCAAGTAGGCTAGGGTTTTGCTAGGGCGTGGACGGGGTGGTGAATGGGCATAATCCCATGTCTCTGGATGTGTGTGTGTGTGTGTGTGTGTGTGTGCGTGCATGCGTGCGTGCGTGCGTGGACACTAGTTTTGGAGCAACTTCGAAATTTGGTGTTTGGAGAAACGTCGATAAATGCCTAACTCTGCAGTGAGACTGTGAGAGCTTGTTGCCATGTGGACATGCTACCATTATCAGCTGAAACAGAGCAGTATTCCTAGACACACAGACACACACACACACTTCGTGATCTACCAATGGAAACAGGATGTGACACTCAATCAATTGTTCTTTCATGTGTGATCCAGGCACACACACACACACACGCGCACACACGCACACACAGTGTGACCTTAGATATAGACATGACTGGTCTTGAGTGTACATGTCTCCTTCACCATAATATCCCCTCTACAATTCATCCCATACCACAATCAACACTCTCAGCAGGACAGTACAGCTATAACAGGAACTAATTTACATGGCTACCAGGCCTGGAGATCTTTTGATAAAAGCAGAAGAGGTACAGGAAGAGTGTGGTGGCTGGGATTGAGGTTCCTTGGTTTGAGAAATAGAAAAACTGAATGGGAGTTGCCAGAAATAAACCAGACACAGTCTAGCTTGTTCTTTATATTGAGTTCCAGAATAAATGTTATCTAGGTTCTTGATAAAACACAATGTTTTGTTTATTGTTCTGTTCATTGTAAATATTCTGGGAGCTTAGGGAAAAGTTTTGTCAAAGATTCTGTCTCATCCCACCTATGTGCAAAGGCTTCCATCGTCAGAAAACTCTACCTGACCCTTTTGGCAAGTGAGTGTCTTCTCTCCTGCAGTGAAAATTGAACTGACATATACCTGGAGATGTGAGATGGAGGGAGAGCGGGAGTACTCTATTTTTAAAGGCGAGATTCGCAGCGTGCCCCTGGGGAGAACGCATCCACTGGCTCCCCTCCTAGGATACCACTGCTGGAGGAACCTCTTAGCAGCTGAGACAGCAGCAGAGAGAGTTACCTGGTTGTGTGTGGGACAGACCAGGGATTTGGATGCAATCTATGTGTAAGAGAGAGAGAGAGTGTGTGTGTGTGTGTGTGTGTGTGTGTGTGTGTGTGTGTGTGTGTGTGTGTGTGTGTGTGTGTGTGTGTGTGTGTGTGTGTGTGTGAGATGGAGCCAAGGCTACTTTCCCTCCAGACTTTTTAGGATTACACTAAGCTACTTGGTTTTAAGCAGTGGTTTGCAAACTTTGTTGGCTACTGACACGAGTGATCCAGCCATGACCTGCCAGTTTATCCCGATCCCCAATTTGGATTACCATTAGATTAAGAGTGAATATTATTAGATAATACTGTACAGTTTTTGGTAATATACCATAATGGGATTCATTGATCAAATGATCAACCAAAGATCATGTGTTGAGTGGAAACATGTTACAATGTTCATCCTTGCTCTTATGTGATGAACTGTAAAATATTTAAGAGCATAATAAAGTTAATTGTATTTTACTGAATATCTAAAGCCATTCTGTACAGCAGTGTGTGACTGTGTGCCGAATAAAAAGCAGGAAGTGAGTCGGAATAGCACCGTCATCATCCTGCTTCACTCTTACAAATATAAAGCAAGGTATTCCATTAGTCATGGCAACTTTTAGCTATTTGGTGAAACAACATAGCAGTGCCTTTTCAGCTCAATGCTTTTTGCTCGGTTGCTGTGACAATGACAGGCAGCCAGGAATGTAGACAGGCAACCTTGGCCAGCATGAAAGCTTTGTACACAGTCAGAGAGGAGGACACAAGGCCCACACATACGGTTTGTCAGCTTAACTTTCTGACTCACTCACACACACACTGGCTACACATCTCCACTGTAGACATCTGAAGATATTATGTTTGGTGCAGCGCTAGTTCTTCGGCTGACAGGAAGTCCTTTTGAAAAAGGATTCGAGTAGGCCTAAACTCAGTCGCTGTTTCTGACGTAGGAAAATGCACTTTAGGCCTACTCGAACCTTTTTTCAAAACGGTTTCATTGTACCCACATAACAGATTTCCTAAGGATTCATGACTCATGATAGCTGCCATAATATTACATGAGTTATAGCTCTTGACTATTTATGATGTCTGTAACATCATTATTAGGACGTAGGCCAAAGGGCTCAAGTAAAATGCTAGTGAAATCCTATAACCTTGTGTACAAGGCTTTTAGTCTCTCTCTAGCCTTATACAACAACAATCACCTCTGTTGTTCTGGATGTTCTGTGTCTGTGATGATGAATGGCTGTGGGGGTGGATTGTACACAAGCTTTAGCCAGACCCACAGGCTTCTCTGGCCAGATCCAGTGTTGCTGAGTGAGCCAAGGTGGAGGCACACTGGCATCCAAACCACTGAGAGAGCAGTCCATAGCCCTGTTCAATAAATCATCTCTTTGTCCCCTCCGAGTAATATATTTTTTTACATTTACATTTGAGTCATTTAGCATACACTGTTATCCAGTGCGGCGTACAATTAGTGCATTAATCTAAAGATAGCTAGGTGGGACTACCACATAATCACTGATCCAACCTCGAAAGGGAGGTGAAAACAAGAGCTTACATCCATTCATGTCAGAAAGGGGATTACTTCAAGACAGGGAGGTAAGAAATAAGGAGGCATTGCAAAAGTATTGGAATAGGGCTCAGGGCACAGACTACAGTGGATTACGGGAGAGAAATGGGATGAGACTGATGGTAGAGATGACTCATCCGGGTGTATCTCAATAGTGTGAAGTGGCTTTTCCTCTCCTCATCTCCTTTCCTCCAACTGCACTGGCATCAAACTGGACGAGTGAAAGCACAGATAAATGATTGATTGTTTTACCATAGCCTTTGTTTTAAGACCAGTACAGATGAAGGCAACAAAGAGGGAAGGGCCCTTTAGACCGTCTGTATTTCTACATAGCTTCCTTGTACTAATTAGGGGTAATATTCCCTGGTGTGTCAACACTTCAATGTTAATGCTTCATTGATACAGATTGAATAGAGCCGTAGTACTACACAGTTTAAATCCCCTAGAGTCAATGTCCGTGCCCCGCGGGAATCTAATTAGCATAATTTTAAAATACCAATAAAAATCTGTCAATTTAAGCTAGAGATATCAGCTTGCATTGGATGCCTCTTAATCTACCAAATCCGCCAATGTCACACTTCCTCATCTGTGGTGAAAGGTGACAGAGTCTTCTCACAAAATCACCTGTAGCAACCGAATGGTTATGACCCCTATGGCCCCTCTATGGAAATATGAGACTCTCACAAACACAACGGGGTTCTCCGTTTTGCTCTCTGACCGCCAAATGTGCCTTGGGACTCGTCTGAAGTCGGTACAGCCGATCTGACAACTTCTGTCTGTAGCATCCGAACAGCTTGGGCTACACACTAGGCCCAGATTTGGGTTTCCCCTCTGTGGAAAGGTGAGACTCTCATAAACACATACATGTTGGTTGTCTTTCTCTAGGACGCCAACAGTCCTCACAAGACTCATCTGAATGGCCCCCAGAACCAGTTGAAGAATACTGTATATGGCGTCTGTTTTGTGCCAAAAATAAGGGGTTAAATACATGTCAAAGAAATTCAACAAATTCCATGTAGTAAATATGTTATTCAATGTGTTTGTGTAGGCAAGTAGCAGTAAGGCCAAAAATATATTTTCATTAAAAAAATAAAAATAAAAATGAAAAATCATTTTCATTTTTGGGGATACTTCAATGGGTTTTAACATTCTAAATCAAATAGCTAAATGGTCCTTGGTATGACCTTCTTAAAACAATTCCATATAGCTTAGTAGAACCCCCCTCCCCCGGCTTAGACAGTGCTTAGACGGTTATGGGTTTTAAGTGTCTGCCAGCCCCAGTATGCTAGGGTACAACAACTACATTTAATTAAGTTACCATTGAAGTAAACTCTTCAGAAGTTCCTCGTCCAGGACAGAAGATGATTTATAAAGAGCCTTCTGGGAGTGGTTAAAGAAATTCTTCACAAAATCAATTCAAAGGCTTGTGTGTCGCTAAGTGGAGACAAATTAGTTTTGTCAGTCCTTAAGTTGATGGGCCATTGATTTCTGACTGAATAGTGGCAACCCCATGGCAACCTTTCCCCAATAGAATCTTTCCCCCAAGGAACCACACCTGTTGGCATTCTCACAAACAATCGAAACATTGTTTCAATAATATATAGAACTTTTCTCGCAGCTCTGGTATATAAAGCTTTTTTGAAGCCTTGCTCACAATTAATTCTGTGGCAGCACAATGACCAAACGATATACTGTATGTGAGGATCTTGATCATATCTTTGATCATGACACTGGTAAGGAGGAGAGAGGCCAGGAAACTGACAGCGAAGATGCATTAGAGGAGGAAGTGTCTGAAGTTGAAGACAACACAGATTATGATCCAGACCAAGAGACAATCGATGTGGAACATTCCAGTGATGAGGAAGAGGGCCCTGCTGAGGTTGTTGTTACATTCCAGTGATGAGGAAGAGGGCCCTGCTGAGGTTGTTGTTACAATCCAGTGATGAGGAAGAGGACCCTGCTGAGGTTGTTGTTACAATCCAGTGATGAGGAAGAGGGCCCTGCTGAGGTTGTTGTTACATTCCAGTGATGAGGAAGAGGGCCCTGCTGAGGTTGTTGTTACATTCCAGTGATGAGGAAGAGGGCCCTGCTGAGGTTGTTGTTACAATCCAGTGATGAGGAAGAGGGCCCTGCTGAGGTTGTTGTTACAATCCAGTGATGAGGAAGAGGGCCCTGCTGAGGTTGTTGTTACAATCCAGTGATGAGGAAGAGGGCCCTGCTGAGGTTGTTGTTACATTCCAGTGATGAGGAAGAGGGCCCTGCTGAGGTTGTTGTTACAATCCAGTGATGAGGAAGAGGGCCCTGCTGAGGTTGTTGTTACAATCCAGTGATGAGGAAGAGGGCCCTGCTGAGGTTGTTGTTACATTCCAGTGATGAGGAAGAGGGCCCTGCTGAGGTTGTTGTTACATTCCAGTGATGAGGAAGAGTGCCCTGCTGAGGTTGTTGGTACATTCCAGTGATGAGGAAGAGGGCCCTGCTGAGGTTGTTGTTACAATCCAGTGATGAGGAAGAGGGTCCTGCTGAGGTTGTTGTTACATTCCAGTGATGAGGAAGAGGGCCCTGCTGAGGTTGTTGTTACATTCCAGTGATGAGGAAGAGGGCCCTGCTGAGGTTGCTGTTACATTCCAGTGATGAGGAAGAGGGCCCTGCTGAGGTTGTTGTTACATTCCAGTGATGAGGAAGAGGGCCCTGCTGAGGTTGTTGTTACATTCCGGTCAAAGAATGGGAATTTGTCCTGATCTTCATCCATACCTGAGAGGAGAGGTCGGCTGCCGGCTGAAAATGTTATCAGGATGACCCCAGGGCCAATGAGATACGCCATATCCCGGATTGATGACAGAAAATCCTGCCACTATTTAAACATTTGAAATGGTTTCAAAACAAATGTCATTGTTAAACTTTGACACAAAGTAGTCTGTGATAAATAACACAATATGTTTCATCTGAGTATTTGTAATACAGTAGTCCAAATAATCCATACATTATGCTTTTTTTACTCAAAAACGAGTTGTATGAGCTCAAGTCAATGAGGCCTACAGGCCATAAATAGCAAATAGAAGTTCAAAACTTGTAATGTTTACAAGAACTTAAGTTGATAAAAAGATCTAACACAACATTAGGTGATAATATATGTATTATTATGGATTTATAATCAGCTATAATTGGGCGGACATTTTGGACTGGGAACACAGAATGAATTAACATTAAACGAACACAACAGGAGGGTTAAGGTATCTTTACTTTTCCTCAAGTATGACAATTATGTACCTTTTCCACCAAGTCTGTCCAAATCAGCTCATTATGAATGGTCTGCTGTGACAGAGAGACTGTGGCTGACATCTAGTGGTGAAAACTGTCGATTCAGTTTATAGGACAGCATGACTGATCACATCCACTGAGACTCAGAGGTCCTTCATATTCCCATCACTCCCCACAGCAGGTAGCAGTGTCTTTTAGTGATTAGAGTCTGTACCTCTAGTTCATTATGTACAGTGACACAGCAGTCTGGGACAGAGAGAGGAAGAGAGAGGGAGAGAGAGAGGGAGAGAGACAGACAGGCAGAGATTGATTTTAGTTAGCTAGGTACTCTTGCTGCCTGTGTGTGTGTGTGTGTGTGTGTGTGTGTGTGTGTGTGTGTGTGTGTGTGTGTGTGTGTGTGTGTGTGTGCGTGCGTGCGTGCGTGCGTGCGTGCGTGCGTGCGTGCGTGCGTGCGTGTGTGTATAACCCTGGGAAGTAGGGGTGCTGAGGGTGCTGCAGTGTAACGGATGTGAAATGGCTAGCTAGTTAGCGGTGGTGCGCGCTAGCAGCCTTTCAATCGGTGACGTCACTTGCTCTGAGACCTTGAAGTAGTGGTTCCCCTTGCTCTGCAAGGGCCATGGCTTTTGTGGAGCGATGGGTAACGATGCTTCGTGGGTGTCAGTTGTTGATGTGTGCAGAGGGTCCCTGGTTCGCGCCCGGGTCGGGGCGAGGGGACGGACTAAAGTTAAACTGTTACAGCAGCACCCACTGAAAAGTAAAAAAATAAACAAAAAAAATCATGAAAAAATCATGTATCTTTTGCAGAAAAAAAAGTTTCACAAAAGTAGTACCTTAACTAGTATTAGCCCTTTACTAGTATTAGGCCTTTACTAGTATTAGTGGACCGATATAGACGTCTATAGAAAAAAGGTGGTTGTATAATTAAGAACAGTATCTTGCAGGATTCAATAGTTGGAATTGTAAGAGTTGTTGCTATGTCCCTTTCTCTGCGATTCTGTCATTCTAATGGAATCCAGAAAACCCTGTCCTCAAACATTTACATCAAAAGGTGCAAAGTTATTTTTTAAACTTTATTTAACTAGGCAAGTCAGTCAAGAACAAATTCTTATTTACAATGACGGTCTACACCGGCCAAAACAAGACAAATTAAATATTTTTCTTGATCAAATAACATGGCAAACAACCACTTTTTGTGCAGTATTAATTTACCCTCCTTACACTGTAAGCTGGTCATCTAGGTTTGTACCAGTAGACTTTTTGTCACTATGATAGAAAAACAATGACCAATACAGCAATTGAGTACATTGAGGCATCAAGTGGTTTGTGATGACATGATGTGGCCCAGTTGGTAGAGCATGGCGCTTGCAATGTTAGGGGTGTGGGTTTGATTCCCATGAGGGACCAGTATAGAAAAGGTATGCACTCACTACTGTAAATTGCTCTGGATAACAGCATCTATGGAAAAGGAATTAAAAGACCATTTCAGTTTTCACATAGAAATAAGTTGCATTTTCAAAGTATTTCAAGAAACTGGAAAACATATGAAGCAAGTATTTTCATATTCCACAAGTATTATCAGATTAACTGTTTTGTACAGATTATTATCAGACCAAAGTTACAAATGCTGGTAAACACTCAAATACATGTAGTTTGAAAAAAATACTAAAGTATTGCACTAGTCCTTTACTAGGCCTGTTTTAGCTATTAGCAGTGTCTTCATACACCCCCCCCCCCCATCCAACTACTTCCTGAGGCTGTGTGTGTGTGTGTGTGTGTGTGTGTGTGTGTGTGTGTGTGTGTTGTGTGTGTTGTGTGCCTCCACCTTCTTGCAAATAACACCTGGTTGACTCATTCACACCACCACTTCCAAGCCTTGATTCAACATTGATCCATTTTATAATTGCTAACATATTATTATTAGTAGCCAATATTATATAATTTGATATAAATATAAACATGCAATGCATCCATTCTACAGAAGTACTCACACATTGTAGGTCTAGACTATGTAAACATCTATTTTCTAAAGCAGGCATAGCTATTCATATGGCCCACAGTAGAATAACATGACAAAGAAAGTATGGGCTAAGGGAAAAAATACATGTCATAGTGCAGCTGTAAAGGAATTTCCCCAACGCAATCCGTGATATGTATTGCATTGTGGGAAATGTAGTTCAACCTACACACGCTTGGCCGACAAGCTTACTACCGGATAGGCAAAACAAAATGGATACTTTTTATGTTAATTCAGTTTTCCTGAAATAGACAGGCCTACACACTGAATATTTAATTGCTTGCCAAAGCCACAAGGTACAGCTCCACTAAAGACCGTTTTTGCTCCTTTGTGAGTTACACAACCCAATTTATTGTAATGGCTTTAATGGGGTGGGTAACGTGAAGTACACCAACCCCCAGCGGCCTGTGCGAAGGACAACACTTTTACAGAGTTTAGTCATAAACCTATCTTGGTAGTTGTAGTTCCCGTAGTCAGACTGTTTCATTGTAGCCTTCATGAGGCGGATTCTGCTCAGCAGAGGGAAGTAGATATGAAAATAGGGGCCAGGTAACTCTCTTTGTCTAAATATGCTTTCTACTTTGATAATCGTGTTACTGCACTACATTATAATGCATTTCAAGGCCTCCAGTGTGTCAATTTTGTCTACGTTATTTATTGTAATGCAAACGCTAACACAGTTGGTCGTTTTACTGTATACCAGTGGTCAGTGTTACGGCACAAAATTACCGCACATGATTACATGACGTTGAATGTTCTATTATTGGTTTCGCTTTGCGCAAATAGGCACGCGCGTCTTTGAAAAGCAATTGTCAACATCTGAACGTAATCGTGCATGTGAAAGGCTAGGCCTACACCTCTGCTTACAGGCTTGCTTACACCTTGATGTAGTCAGGAATATCTCTGGCTTGTCCAAAAATATCAAATTGCTGCAATCTTACGAAACGTGGTCCGCCGCAAAATTACATTAGAGACATGACATGATTTCACAGACAATTGCACAGGCAGCAGTTGAAGGAGGTTATGCAGTGAGGGAGAGGGCGACATTGTTTGTTGACATCCGGTAGGGCTACTTAATCTGCGTTTACACAGGCAGCCCAATTATGATATTTTTTGCCACTAATTGGTCTTTTGACCAATCACATCAGATGCTTTTAGAGCTGATTTAATTGGTCATAACACCAATTAGTTCGAAAAATATCAGAATTTGGCTGCCTGTGGTATACTCGCGGGAAACTAGGGCTACCTGGGTAAAATAACCCATCCTCGCCAGTACTTGTACACTGGTGGGTGTGGGTTTATTGCTTGCGTAGCCATAATTCATTATATGATACACTGTAACAGGTTATCTTGTTATGATTTGCAGATTGCATGTCTCCAGATAAATGTGCCATCTAACATTTGTCATTTGAAGATAGGAATTTCTACCCCGTGACACAGTCCATGTGTTATCAATATAGCCTAGTGAAATGCTAATTCATAATTAGCCTACACTTTAATACAATTGTATCAAGTTAGTTTCTCCAGATTGAGATTATGGTAGAGGTCCTTGGTATATGAGCCACATTATTATTCCCACTAAGTGGGTGAACTCTATTGGCACGATTTGCAGGGTGTATGCCTTTTACGCCAGTGACCCGGGCTCGCTTCCCCTGCCCTGCCGTTCGCTACACTGGTGTCAGAAGTGGGATGGTGTTTGTGAATTTACGGCACAGAAGTGTTAGGGGGCTGAGTTGTCGAGGGCATAGGGACGCACCTTTCCCTTCTGAGGGTGCAACATAGCGATCCTCACTATGTGAGCCAGCGACCTGGGTTCGCTGCCCTGCCCTGCCTTTTGCTACATTATTTGAGGTTTTGCATTGAAATAATACACTCTCTTTGCTCTCTGCCCACAGGATTGTGTGAATTTCTGGAAATATGTCCAAGAAAAGGGGCAGGTAGGTTGAAACACCTGTTCTTGGTTATTTCACTGGTATTTGAGTACTGTTTTGGGTATTTCACTGGTATTTGAGTACTGTTTTGGGTATTTCACTGATAATTGAGTACTGTTTTGGGTATTTCCTGTTTTGCTTTAACTATTTTACACCTATATTCTTCTCTCAGAAAGCGTAGCAGCGGCGAGCTGAGTGAGAGTTCGGGTTTGTCTCTGTCGTCGACCCCAGACGCTAACAACCTGCTGGGCCTGCGGATTGAGCACAATTGGAGGGAGAAGGGCAACCTGACCAAGTGGAAAGGCACAGTGCTGGAGCGCCTCACCGTCAACACCTCCCTGTACATGGTCAAATACGACGGCTTCGACTGCGTCTATGGCATCGAGCTGTTCAAAGACGAGCGGGTGTCCAACCTGCAGGTTTTAACAGAGAAAGTCGGTGGGTTCACCTACTGTTTGAGTATGTTGAAGCTTTGATTTAAGCATGTTGGTAATGAGAGAAGAAATTCTCGACCTGGAATGACCACCAAGCAAATATGTACAAAACACAAAAGAACAGTGTGTGCTGGTCTTTGTTCCAGGTCAGTATGTACACAACAGATTAATCTTATCAAGGCCTAATTGTAAATAAAAGCCTGCATACCATTATCCCCATTGCTCTCCTTATCCATAGGTTAATGACCTACCTTTTCGTTATCGTGTGACCTTTCCGCACATTGCTAATTGTAATCTCCTGTACAGCAAACTACAAGATAAAGGTGTTGTCAACTCGATGCAAGATCATTTTATTCAATCCCAGCACCTAGCTTGTACTGTATATGTGTCAATGTAGAAGAATTGTATATGATTGGACCTATACACCTATCCATTCAGATCGAAAGGGCCTAGGGCTGTTTTTCTTTTTTAAATGGAGTATTTGTTATCCCATGTTACCTCTCGCCCCCAAAGTACACAAAAAGAGCAATTCTCTCAGTCTAAGTTAAATAACTATTTTAGTCGCCTGGTGGAACCAGCTCACGTTCTGTTTTGGGGCTCCTGAGTGGCGCAGCGGTCTAAGGCACTGCTTCTCAGTGCAAGAGACGTCACTACAGTCCCTGGTTCGAATCCAGGATGTATTACATCTGGCTGTGATTGGGAGTCCCATAGGGTGGCGCACAATTGGCCCTGTGTCGTCCGGGTTTGGCCGGGGTAGGCCCTCATTTGTTCTTAACTGACTTGCCTAGTTAAATGAAATAATCTGAAACCAAAAGTGAGCGCAGTGTTCCGTATTCTTGACCAGGCTGCTATTTTAGTGTTTTTCAAAACTATAAGTCCTTCTCTTTACCTCCATAGTAAACAACAAGATCAAGGTGCCCCACGATGCGCCAGAGCTGGTGGGCAAGGCTGTGGAGCACCTGTTTGAGAAGGAGGACGGTGAGAAGAATGAGTGGCGGGGCATGGTGCTCTCTCGCGCCCCAGTCATGACCAACTGGTACTACATCACCTATGAGAAGGACCCTGTGCTCTACATGTACCAGCTCTGGGACGACTATAAGGACGGAGACCTCCGCATCCTGCCTGAAGCTGGTGAGAAAGTATTTTATTTACTCCATATAATTATCTTAACCTTTAGAAGAGGACTTTTATTTACTCCATATAATTATGTTAACCTTTAGAAGAGGACTTTTATTTACTCCATATAATTATCTTCACCTTTAGAAGAGGACTTATTTACTCCATATAATTATGTTAACCTTTAGAAGAGGACTTTTATTTACTCCATATAATTATCTTCACCTTTAGAAGATGACGCGACAGAGGGTCTGATACAAATCACAGGTCTGTTGCAATGGTTAGTGCTGACACAAAGGAAACCTAGTTTAACATTAGTAAAGGAGTTTGTAAACCTAGTTTAACATTAATTAAGGTCATTGTAAAGACTTTAACCCACACATATCTTATCTCCATAAGAAGAAATAGAAATGGTCTTCACTGCATATAGCAGTTGAAATGGGGACATACAGCACAGTATGTGGATGGCCAGGGAGGGAGCCATGTCCACAGTACTATCGGATGAAGTAATTGTTGTAAAGCTGAATGAAAGGCAGGTTTGACATGTAAAGCGAAGGAAAAGATATACAGAAGAGATATACACACGTCTGATTATGCTGGGCAGATGCTGCTGGGGATCAGTATACATCCAGAAAGACAACTCAAAATCAGGTCATGAATGGCTTATGAGGCTACTGGGTGAAATGGTTGTAGTCTGTTGAGAGCATGAGAACTGGAACACGTCTTACGTGGCTAGCTGCTGAGTAGAGGACCTGAAAGAGGAGGAAGTATTTGTTCTGGTATGTGAAGTAAAACGGCAGACACCATATGCATATCTATTTTTTTTCCTCCTCTATTTTTTCCCTCGTTTCCCAGAGAACAAACACCTGCTGCCTGCGGACAGGAAGCCAGGCGAGGAGACGGAGAGCCTTGTGGGTAAGCAGGTGGAGTACGTCACTGATAAGGGCGTGAAGAGGACTGGGCTGGTTATCTACCAGGTTCCCGCCAAACCCTCCGTCTACTACATCAAATACGACGACGACTTCCACATCCACGTTTATGACCTGGTCAAAACCACCTAGAATACAACTCGACTCGGTCAAAACCACCTAGAATACAAATTCGACTCGGTCAAAACCACCTAGAATACAAATTCGACTCGGTCAAAACCACCTAGAATACAAATTCGACTCGGTCAAAACCACCTAGAATACAAATTCGACTCGGTCAAAACCACCTAGAATACAAATTCGACTCGGTCAAAACCACCTAGAATACAAATTCGACTCGGTCAAAACCACCTAGAATACAAATTCGACTCGGTCAAAACCACCTAGAATACAAATTCGACTCGGTCAAAACCACCTAGAATACAAATTCGACTCGGTCAAAACCACCTAGAATACAAATTCGACTCGGTCAAAACCACCTAGAATACAAATTCGACTCGGTCAAAACCACCTAGAATACAAATTCGACTCGGTCAAAACCACCTAGAATACAAATTCGACTCGGTCAAAACCACCTAGAATACAAATTCGACTCGGTCAAAACCACCTAGAATACAAATTCGACTCGGTCAAAACCACCTAGAATACAAATTCGACTCGGTCAAAACCACCTAGAATACAAATTCGACTCGGTCAAAACCACCTAGAATACAAATTCGACTCGGTCAAAACCACCTAGAATACAAATTCGACTCGGTCAAAACCACCTAGAATACAAATTCGACTCGGTCAAAACCACCTAGAATACAAATTCGACTCGGTCAAAACCACCTAGAATACAAATTCGACTCGGTCAAAACCACCTAGAATACAAATTCGACTCGGTCAAAACCACCTAGAATACAAATTCGACTCGGTCAAAACCACCTAGAATACAAATTCGACTCGGTCAAAACCACCTAGAATACAAATTCGACTCGGTCAAAACCACCTAGAATACAAATTCGACTCGGTCAAAACCACCTAGAATACAAATTCGACTCGGTCAAAACCACCTAGAATACAAATTCGACTCGGTCAAAACCACCTAGAATACAAATTCGACTCGGTCAAAACCACCTAGAATACAAATTCGACTCGGTCAAAACCACCTAGAATACAAATTCGACTCGGTCAAAACCACCTAGAATACAAATTCGACTCGGTCAAAACCACCTAGAATACAAATTCGACTCGGTCAAAACCACCTAGAATACAAATTCGACTCGGTCAAAACCACCTAGAATACAAATTCGACTCGGTCAAAACCACCTAGAATACAAATTCGACTCGGTCAAAACCACCTAGAATACAAATTCGACTCGGTCAAAACCACCTTGAGGTCGACTCTCATTTCAACTCAGTCAAGGAAGTGAGTTCAAAATTCAGTATTTACCAAATTGAAATATTGAGAAGCTTAATTCATCAATGCAATTTGAATACCTCCCCTGAATTGAAATGAAACTCTGCAAACATGACACTTACTGTCATTATTGTGGACATGTTCCCTGCCTTGTCTCATCTAATGGGAGAAGGACTACCAAGGTCAGAAGTTTGCTAAAAGTGTGAAATCTGTTACTTAGATCGACTAGGCTTTTGTAAACAGTTCAAAGCTTACATCTATTTATTTTTCATTTAAAGTAACTGTCAAACTTTTCCAGATTTCGATGAAATATGACAATTAATTACTTACAATATGAGTAAAATAGTTTTCCTTCCAAAAAAAAGTAATTAAGTATGTTAAAAAGCAGCTTTTCTGTATTTGAATGGTGTGTGCGTACCCCAACAACATAATGGTGTTGGCGTATACTGGTCATCACAGATTTTTATGCGAGTAGGCCGCTGATTGGACAGCTCATCCTCCTCAGGAGTATGACATCATACTCTATAAGGAAATAGCAAGCAGTTTTTAAACTGTCTGTTTTAGATACAAGTTTGAGGTGGGGTTTTTGAAGTGTTTATTTTTCTCCAATTTATGCTTTGGCCACATGAGTATAGGACGAGTCAACAACATTATTTGGCTTAACAGAATATTAACTTTTTTTAAAGTTACATTTTCACTCGACAGTTACTTTAAGAAACAAGAGATGAAGCAGCAATGTTTTATTTTTCTTATCTCTATGTGCAACTTATTTTAAAACATATTTAGCTATCATTTTTATTTATATATTCTGAAATAAAACATGGATATGAACTTTGTACCAGGGCAAAAGCTTTGATACAATGTATTCCCAACTGATGGTTGATGACTTGGTTACTATGGACAATAGAATTAGTGTTTTGTTTGGCTAAGGAAGTAGATATTATCAGTGAAAATGACCTATGTTAATGTTCAAATGTGTTGCTTGAATAGTGCAAGAAAATAATGTTATTTAATAGAAATTATAAACAATTGCCAAGATTTGCCTGCTCATGTTTCAGAACCACCCACACCAGCTAAGCTGACATTTTAATTTGAGAGGAATTATTTGACTTAGCTACTAGTTTCATAAATTCAGAGAGTCATGTTTAAGACATTTTGGATTACAATCAACCCTTAGTCATGGTTGAATAATCAAATATTTCTGTCATGTTGTTAGACCGTCATGACTGTAACTGTACTTACTTTTTGTAAATACCTGTAATGTGTGACGCATTTTTAAAAATACTGCAAAGATGCTTTGGTATTATTTGCTCTTCCTGTTTGATGTTGAATAATGCTTTATTTCGCGATTGCAGCCATTGTTGGTTCATTATTTTTCCCCACTAGTGGCCAGGTTTACTTAGCATTTAAACCTTTTTTTCCAGTAAGGAATTAAACATAAAAGGTAATAAAACCGTTTCATGTTTCTAGCTTAGTTTTTGTTCTTTGTTCACCTCAGAAATTAAGGTGTAAAAATGTCCCTTATGTGAATGCTTTTGTAAAGCTTCACATATGTTTTAATGGGGCTATTTATCCACACTAAAAAGGTTGATGTTGAAATTGACTTTTGAAACTAGCAATTGTTGAGAGAAGTTGAACAAAGATAAAGACCTTTTATCTTTAAATCTCTGACCGGTGAAGATTCCCTACCAGTAGTGGCATTTTGCCAGAGAGATAACATTTTACAATGCCTAGAAGGCCCTAAATAATTCAATTTAGGTTAAAAGTAATGTTACCTCAAAATGCCACTTAATTTAGATCTTAAATTCTACATAAATGTGGAAACTTATTGTCCTCCTCTCTTGTGTTCTGCTCTGTCATTCTCACAGTGTTTGCTAGGTATTAAAACCATTAATTATTTCATCATGCCCATCAGACAGTCAGTGGTATTCAAAAGCTCTGTTTGGGAAAATATCAGAATTTTCTCTCCTCCCTCTCCTTCGTTGTTACGGTGCTTTATTGTGTAGTTTGCAAGTTTACAGGACTGTCGAGATTCAGAGGAAATATATTTACCATGTTATTTTGCTGCTTTCTACAAAAGTTGATTATTTAGTAAGCTTACAAGTGTTCAATTCTCCGTTTTGTCTGTTTGTGTAACAACACTATCATGGATAATAAAAGAGATATTTTTTTCACAAGGTGTGTGTTCCCAGCTCCTGGTACATAGCATATCTCCCATATTCCTGTGCATGAGAATATGGTGAGCGGGAGAAGTAGAATGAGTATAAGGAAGAGGGCATACAATTACATTGTGTATTTGCCTATCTGACATTAAAAAATAATTATACATGCAGTACCAGTCAAAAGTTTGGACACACCTACTCATTCAAGGTTTTTGGGGGGGTTTTTGTTACTATTTTTTACATTGTAGAATAATAGTGGAGACATCAAACTATGAAATAACACTTATGGAACCATGTAGTAACCAAAAAAGTTAATCAAATCAAAATATATTTTATATTCTTCAAAGTAGGTACCCTTGCCTTGATGATAACTTTGCACAATCTTGGCATTCTCTCAACCAGCTTCACCTGGAATGCTTTTCCAACATTCTTGAAGGAGTTCCCACATGCTGAGGACTTGTTGGCTGCTTTTCCTTCACTTCGGTCCAACTCATCCCAAACCATCTCAATTGGGTTGAGGTCGGGTGACCGTGGAGGCCAGGTCATCTGATGCTGCACTCCATCACTCTCCTTCTTGGTGAAATAGCCCTTACACAGCCTAGAGGTGTGTTGGGTCATTGTCCTTTTGAAAAGCAAATGATAGTCCCCCAAAGCGCAAATGAGATGGGATGGTGTATCGCTGCAGAATGCTATGGTAGCCATGCTGGTTAAGTGTGCCTTGAATTTTAAATAAATCACAGACAGTGTCACACCTCCTCTTCTATGCTTCACAGTGGGAACGGAGATCATCCGTTCACCTACTCTGCATCTCACAAAGACACGGCGGTTGGAACCAAAAATCTCAAATTTGGACTCATCAGACCAAAGGACAGATTTCCACCAGTCTAATGTCCATTGCTCATGTTTCTTGGCCCAAGCAAGTCTCTTCTTATTATTGGTCCTTTAGTAGTGTTTTATTTGTAGCAATTTGACCATGAAGGCCTGATTCACGCAGTCTCATCTGAACAGTGGATGTTGAGATGTGTCTGATGAACTCTGTGAAGCATTTATTTGGACTGCAATTTCTGAGGCTGGTAACTCTAATGAACCTATCCTCTGCAGCTGAGGTAACTCTGGGACTTCCTTTCCTGTGTCGGTCCTCATGAGTGCCAGTTTCATCATAGCACCTGATAGTTTTTGTGACTGCACTTGAAGAAACTTTGAAAGTTCTTGAAATTTTCCGAATTGACTGACCTTCATGTCTTAAAATAAAATAATGGTGGACTGTCATTTCTATTTGCTTATTTGAGCTGTTCTTGCCATAATATGGATTTGGTCTTTTACCAAATAGGGTTATCTTCTGTATAACACCCCTACCTTGTCACAACACAAATGATTGGCTCAAATGCATTAAGAAGGAAAGAAATTCCACAAATTAACTTAACAAGGCACACCTGTTAATTAAAATGCATTCCAGGTGACTACCTCATGAAGCTGGTTGAGAGAATGCCAAGAGTGCGCAAAGTTGTCATCAAGGCAAAGGGTGCCTACTTTGAAGAATCTCAAATATAAAATATATTTTGATTTGTGTAACACATTTTTGGTTACTACATGATTCCATTTGTGTTATTTCATAGTTTTGATGTCTTCACTATTATTCTGCAATGTAGAAAATAGTAAAAATAAAGAAAAACTCTTCAATGAGTAGGTGTAACAAAGTTTTTACTGGTACTGTATACATTTGGAGTCGGAAGTTTACATACACTTAAGTTGGAGTCATTAAAACTCATTTTTCAACCACTCCATAAATTTCTTGTTAACAAACTATAGTTTTGTCAAGTCGGTTAGGACATCTACTTTGTGCATGACACAAGTCATTTTTCCAACAATTGTTTTACAGGCAGATTATTTCACCTATAATTCACTGTATCACAATTCAAGTGGGTCAGAAGTTTACATACACTAAGTTGACTGCCTTTAAACAGCTTGGAAAATTCCAGAAAATTATGTCATGGCTTTATAAGCGCTGATAGGCTAATTGACATCATTTGAGTCAACTGGAGGTGTACCTGTGGATGTATTTCAAGGCCTACCTTCAAACTCAGTGCCTCTTTGCTTGACATCATGGGGGGGGGAAAAAAAATCAGCCAAGACATCAGAAAAAAATGTGTGGACTTCCACAAGTCTGGCTCATCCTTGGGAGCAATTTCCAAACGACTGAAGGTACCACGTTCATCTGTACAAACAATAGTACGCAAGTATAAACACCATGGGACCACGCAGCCGTCATACCGCCCAGGAAGGAGACGCGTTCTGTCTTCTAGAGATGAATGTACTTTGGTGAGAAAAGTGCAAATCAATCCCAGAACAACAGCAAAGGACCTGAAGATGCTGGAGGAAACAGGTACAAAAGTATTTATATCCACAGTAAAACGAGTCCTATATCGATATAACCTGAAAGGCTATAGCAGCAAGGAAGAAGGCACTGCTCCAAATCCACCATAAAAGCGCCAGACTACGGTTTGCAACTGCACATGGGGACAAAGATCGTACTTTTTGGAGAAATATCCTCTGGTCTGGAGGAAAAAGGGGGAGGCTTGCAAGCCGAAGAACTCCATCCCAACTGTGAAGCACAGGTGTGGTAGCATCATGTTGTTGGGGTGCTTTGCTGCAGGAGGGACTGGTGCGCTTCACAAAATAGATGGCATCACGAGGGAGCAAAATTATGTAGATATACTAAAGCAGCATCTCAAGACATCAGTCAGGAAGTTAAAGCTTGGTTTCAAATGGGTCTTCCAAATGGACAATGAGCATACTTCCAAAGTTGTGTCAAAATGGCTTAAGGACAACAAAGTCAAGGTATTGGAGTGGCCATCACAAAGCCCTGACCTCAATCCTATAGAAGATGTGTGGGCAGAACTGAAAAAGCGTGTGCGAGCAAGGAGGCCTACAAGCGTGACTCAGTTACACCATCTCTGTCAGGAGTAATAGGCCAAAATTCACCCAATTTATTGTGGAAGGCGACCCGACACGTTTGACCAAAGTTAAACAATGTAAAGGCAATGCTACTAAATACTATTTGAGTGTTTGTGAACTTCTGACCCACTGGGTATGTGATGAAATAAATAAAAGCTGAAATCATTCTCTCTACTATTATTCTGACATTTCACATTCTTAAAATGAAGTGGTGATCCTAACTGACCTAAGACAGGGAATTTTTACTAGGATTAAATGTCAGGAACTGTGAAAAACTGAATTTAAATGTATTTGGCTAAGGTGTATGTAAACTTCAGACGTCAACTGTATATGCCAATTTACATGGCTGGCGTCCAAGTGTCGCTGCCCCTTTAAGGTAAGACAAGCATTAGGCTAGGGCTACAAAATGTATGAGGTGGAAGGCAAGAACCACTTTGTCCGTGGCTTGCAGCATTGTGATCATAGCATGCTTTACAGAACTTGATGGAGTTTTAGAATAACCTTACGGGACCGTTTTGTTTTTACAGTTCGATGAAGTAGGATATTGGCACAGGCACGAAATTGTTTTACCAATTAAAGTCACGTGTCTTACCTGAGCATCACCTGCGGCACTGAATAGAAGTCAACATTGTTATGCAGGTCCCGATGAAGACCGTGTTTTTAATTTTTGCCGTTTGCCTGATGGCAGTCCTCTGGAGGGACACATTTGATCCAGGTGAGTCCTCAAACATTGCTCCATAGGACAGGCAGACAACAGTGCTCCATAGGACAGGCAGATAACAGTGCTCCATTGGACAGGCAGATAACAGTGCTCCATAGGACAGGCAGACAACAGTGCTCCATAGGACAGGCAGATAACAGTGCTCCATAGGACAGGCAGACAACAGTGCTCCATAGGACAGGCAGACGTCGACCAGAGGGCCACAGTAGAATATAGATCGAGCGAAGTAGGAAGATGAAGCGTGGGTAAACGGCGCGAGACTGCGACTCTCCGGTCTCTTCCTTCCCCTCGGCGTGGGGCTCAGGGCCGAGACAGTGGCTGCGTATATAAGGGGATGTGCCAGTATTAGAATGGTGATTTATAGCGGGCAAGAAATCAATAAACAAAGGGGCCTGTAGACAGGACCCCGACACCTACTAATAGTGATGAGTACAAATGAAAATTTAAGGCCCAAGCAATGGGGCCGTGCCAGCAATAGAATGATGATTATAGCGGGCAAGAAATATATAATAAAATGGGCTGGAAGGCAGGACCCCTACACCCAATAATGGTGGAGTACAAACAAAAGTTTAAGGTCCAAGCTATGGGGGCATGCCATCAACAGAATGGTGATTATAGCGGGCAAGAACACACCTTTTTAGCTCATTTAAGGTTCTTGTTTGTTTAGATTTCCCACATCCAGGAAATGTAATTTTCATTTCCCAGTGTTCTATTAGCCTTTTCCATTTCAAGTTTTTAAACTAAATTAAGATTTAATGCACTAGATTTAACTTGTCATCATTTACAATATAATCAGAAAACAACTTTGATGACATCAAATGGGACACCACTCACTTTGTCAATTCAATTTAACCCGAGTTCTTGAACAGTTTCAATCCACAATGGACATTAGTCACTTAATGACTGCAGATACCCATTAGAATATCTAGACTGGATTGGACAGGGCTAGACTGGACTGTGGAGACTTGGTAGATTTGAAGTGTTTGCAGATGTGGCTATGGGGCAGATCTGTCCATTTTAGGGCAGACATAACTGAGTGTGAAATATGGTCAGGATCTACAACGTATGGATCATATTTAAACTTAATGTGTAACAGTATAACACTTCATTTCTAATCTTAATTTGTCATTGAGAATTTGGGACTAGAAAGTTCTAATTGCAAATTGAGTTATTGACATAGCCTTGTTCTGTACCATATTCTCTACCTATATACAACTCTAAATACCCCAATTCATGTTAAGTTAAAAAGAATACGAGATAACATTTCTGACACCATTTCAACCAATGAGGGTTCGGTACTTTAAAGCCAATGAACTCCTCATCTTTTTGCAGATAACCTTTATAGTCCCAAGTTCTTGATATGACAAATGTTATCTTAATTTTTCATATCTTACCTTGATATCAACATAAGTAACTTTGACCATCCCCGGTGCAGCTATGTATTTATTCCCTGTTATGTAATCAGTCCATACATAGTCTCTCCAGACGGCTTGCCTCCCACAATGTTACCAATGTTCCAGCATACACAGTGTGCTGTGCTATGATAGTAGTGCAACCTAGACTCAGGGGTAGACATAACATAGTAAATAAATATCCGGGACACTCAAATTAGTATGATATGCTACGTTTGGTATGGTATCTATTAATTTCTGAATGTCCATCATCCATTTGGAATATGTTCCGAATTACAATTCGTATGATATGTTTTGCGAATCACAGTTCATACATTATGTTATGAATTTGCCATACGTATGATATGTTATGAATTCCAATTTGTTGTGGCTAATGTTAGCTTGGTGGCTAGTCGGCAACACTAATGTTAGCTTGGTGGCTAGTCGGCAACACTAATGTTAGCTAGGTGGCTAACATTAGCTAGGCTAGGGATTAAGGTTAGAGTTAAGGTTAAAGCTAGGGTTAGGAGTTAGGTTAGAGGGTTAGCTAATTTGCTAAGTAGTTGCAAATTAGCTAAAAAGTAGTAAGTATACTGAAAATAATATAAACGCAACATGCAACACTTTCAAAGATTTTACTGAGTTATAGTTCATATGAGGAATTAAATCAATTGAAATGAATTAGGCCCTAATCTATGGATTTCACATGACTGGGAAAACAGATATGATTCTGTTGATCACAGATATCTTAAAAAATGGGCCTCACAACGGGCCTCGGGATCTCGTCACGCTTTTTCTGTGCATTCAAATTGCCATCGATAAAATGCTTTTGTGCTCATTGTCCGTACCTTATTCCTGCCCACACCATGACTCCACCGCCACCATGGGGCACTGTGCTCACAATGTTGACATCAACAAACCACTCACCCACACAACGCTGGTTGGACGTACTTCCAAACTCTCTAAAACAATGTTTGAGGCGGCTTGTGGTAGAGTAATGAACATTCAATTCTCTGGCAACAGCTCTGGTGAACAATCCTGGAGTCAGCATGCCAATTGCACGCACCCTCAAAACTTGAGACATCTGTGGCATTGTGTTGTGACAACTGCACATTTTAGAGTTGCCTTTTATTGTCCCAAGCACAAGTTACACCTGTGTAATGATCATGCTGTTTAATCAGCTTCTTGATATGCCACACCTGTCAGGTGGATGGATTATCTTGGCAAAAGAAAAATGCTTACTAGCAGGGTTGTAAACAAATTTGTCCACAACATTTGAGAGAAATAAGCTTTTTGTGCGTATAGAACATTTCTGGGATCTTTTATTTCAGCACATGAAACATGGGACCAACACTTTTACATGTATTTCAGCTCATGAAACAGGGGACCAACAATATACATGTATTTCAGCTCATGAAACATGGGACCAACAATATACATGTATTTCAGCTCATGAAACATGGGACCAACAATATACATGTATTTCAGCTCATGAAACAGGGGACCAACAATATACATGTATTTCAGCTCATGAAACAGGGGACCAACAATATACATGTATTTCAGCTCATGAAACAGGGGACCAACAATATACATGTATTTCAGCTCATGAAACATGGGACCAACAATATACATGTATTTCAGCTCATGAAACAGGGGACCAACAATATACATGTATTTCAGCTCATGAAACAGGGGACCAACAATATACATGTATTTCAGCTCATGAAACAGGGGACCAACAATATACATGCATTTCAGCTCATGAAACATGGGACCAACAATATACATGCATTTCAGCTCATGAAACAGGGGACCAACAATATACATGTATTTCAGCTCATGAAACATGGGACCAACAATATACATGTATTTCAGGTCATGAAACAGGGGACCAACAATATACATGTATTTCAGCTCATGAAACATGGGACCAACAATATACATGTATTTCAGCTCATGAAACAGGGGACCAACAATATACATGTATTTCAGCTCATGAAACATGGGAACAACAATATACATGTATTTCAGGTCATGAAACAGGGGACCAACAATATACATGTATTTCAGCTCATGAAACATGGGACCAACAATATACATGTATTTCAGCTCATGAAACATGGGACCAACAATATACATGTATTTCAGCTCATGAAACATGGGACCAACAATATACATGTATTTCAGCTCATGAAACAGGGGACCAACAATATACATGTATTTCAGCTCATGAAACAGGGGACCAACAATATACATGTATTTCAGCTCATGAAACAGGGGACCAACAATATACATGTATTTCAGCTCATGAAACATGGGACCAACAATATACATGTATTTCAGCTCATGAAACAGGGGACCAACAATATACATGTATTTCAGCTCATGAAACAGGGGACCAACAATATACATGTATTTCAGCTCATGAAACAGGGGACCAACAATATACATGTATTTCAGCTCATGAAACAGGGGACCAACAATATACATGTATTTCAGGTCATGAAACAGGGGACCAACAATATACATGTATTTCAGCTCATGAAACAGGACCAACGCTTTACATGTTGCATTTATATTTTTGTTCAGTATTTAATAGTATGTGATGATCATGATGACAATTAAGTATTTTACGATTAAGTATTTTAAATTTGTGTTTAACCTTAAAACACCACTATTTTATTTTAGTCACTGTGATCATGTGATCTTCCTTCTCCGTCAGTATTCTTTCTCACCCCACGCAGCCTGACTGACTGCCTGTCTGTCTGTCTGTCCTTCCCCTCAGAATCTGTTCGTAATGCCAGGGTGCTGGTGACTGGGGCTAGCACAGGCATCGGAGAACAGGTGGCATACCACTATGCCAAGATGGGCGCCCAGATCGTCATCACGGCCAGGAGGGAGTACGCGTTACAGAAGGTTTGAGGATCTATCTGTGTCGGTTTCTCTGTCTGTCTGTCTGTCTGTCTGTCTGTCTGTCTGTCTGTCTGTCTATCAACTTCTATCCTTTCTACTGTCTCATGATGACCAGATAGATAGTGACAGCCTCTGTACCAGTGTGTCATTGCTCCCTCTGTCCTGTAGGTGGCAGCGAACTGCACAAGCCTGGGGGCCCAGAAGGCTCTGTATGTGACAGGGGACATGTCCCAGTCCTCAGACCCAGAGAGAGTGGTGAGGATGGCTGTCGAACAACTGGGTAAGGACTGATCACTAAGAATACATTCAGTCATATTGTGAGTATTTATTATGTTATGTTAGAGATTCATAAGGCACACTAGTATCTGTTTCTCTTTTTCGCAGGAGGTCTTGACATCCTGGTTCTAAATCACATTGGATCCACCCCATTCGCCATGTGGAACGGAGATGGGGATCACGTCAGGGAACTGATGCAGGTACGCTTTTGTTTTCTTC
Organism: Salvelinus fontinalis; assembly: GCF_029448725.1. Taxonomy (NCBI): domain Eukaryota; kingdom Metazoa; phylum Chordata; class Actinopteri; order Salmoniformes; family Salmonidae; genus Salvelinus; species Salvelinus fontinalis. Next base: position 21,352,771 of record NC_074681.1, on the reverse strand, counting down.
TTCTTCATATTAGGCTATAATTCAAGTCTTGTGTCTGGCCAAGCGAGACAAGGTCATTCAATGAGTGTAGTTTTTAATGTGTTGTCTTCCAAAGTTGAATTTCCTCAGCTATGTGAACATGGCTTCAGCAGCTTTGCCAGTACTGGAGCAGAGTGCAGGGTCTATGATCGTAGTGTCATCTCTGTTGGGTGAGTACACATCACACAGCCTTATACAATACAGATTTACACAGATAGTATTATACCAATAGTCTTAAAAAATAGTCTTATATAGATAGTCTTATACAGATATAGTATTATACAGATAGTCTTATACAGATATAGTTTTATATAGATAGTCTTACACAGATACAGTCTTACACAGATACAGTCTTACACAGATACAGTCTTACACAGATACAGTCTTACACAGATACAGTCTTACACAGATACAGTCTTACACAGATACAGTCTTACACAGATAGCATTAAACAAATACAGTCTTATATGGATAGTCTTATACATATACAGTGGGGCAAAAAAGTATTTAGTCAGCCACCAATTGTTCAAGTTCTACCACTTAAAAAGATGAGAGGCCTGTAATTTTCATCATAGGTACACTTCAACTATGACAGACAAAATGAGAAAAAAAATTCAGAAAATCACATTGTAGGATTTTTAATGAATTTATTTGCAAATTATGGTGGAAAATAAGTATTTGGTCAATAACAAAAGTGTATTTCAATACTTTGTTATATACCCTTTGTTGGCAATGACAGAGGTCAAATGTTTTCTGTAAGTCTTCACAAGGTTTTCACACACTGTTGCTGGTATTTTGGCCCATTCCTCCATGCAGATCTCCTCTAGAGCAGTGATGTTTTGGGGCTGTTGCTGGGCAACACAGACTTTCAACTCCCTCCAAAGATTTTCTATGGGGTTGAGATCTGAAGACTGGCTAGGCCACTCCAGGACCTTGAAATGCTTCTTACGAAGCCACTCCTTCGTTGCCCGGGCGGTGTGTTTGGGATCATTGTCATGCTGAAAGACCCAGCCACGTTTCATCTTCAATGCCCTTGCTGATAGGAGGTTTTCACTCAAAATCTCACGATACATGGCCCCATTCATTCTTTCCTTTACACGGATCAGTCGTCCTAGTCCCTTTGCAGAAAAACAGCCCCAAAGCATGATGTTTCCACCCCCATGCTTCACAGTAGGTATGGTGTTCTTTGGATGCAACTCAGCATTCTTTGTCCTCCAAACACGACGAGTTGAGTTTTTACCAAAAAGTTATATTTTGGTTTCATCTGACCATGTGACATTCTCCCAATCTTCTTCTGGATCATCCAAATGCTCTCTAGCAAACTTCAGACGGGCCTGGACATGTACTGGCTTAAGCAGGGGGACACGTCTGGCACTGCAGGATTTGAGTCCCTGGCGGCGTAGTGTGTTACTGATGGTAGGCTTTGTTACTTTGGTCCCAGCTCTCTGCAGGTCATTCACTAGGTCCCCCCCGTGTGGTTCTGGGATTTTTGCTCACCGTTCTTGTGATCATTTTGACCCTACAGGGTGAGATCTTGCGTGGAGCCCCAGATCGAGGGAGATTATCAGTGGTCTTGTATGTCTTCCATTTCCTAATAATTGCTCCCACAGTTGATTTCTTCAAACCAAGCTGCTTACCTATTGCAGATTCAGTCTTCCCAGCCTGGTGCAGGTCTACAATTTTGTTTCTGGTGTCCTTTGACAGCTCTTTGTTCTTGGCCATAGTGGAGTTTGGAGTGTGACTGTTTGAGGTAGTGGACAGGTGTCTTTTATACTGATAACAAGTTCAAACAGGTGCCATTAATACAGGTAACGAGTGGAGGACAGAGGAGCCTCTTAAAGAAGAAGTTACAGGTCTCTGAGAGCCAGAAATCTTGCTTGTTTGTAGGTGACCAAATACTTATTTTCCACCATAATTTGCAAATAAATTCATTAAAAATCCTACAATGTGATTTTCTGGAAAAAAAATTCTCGTTTTGTCTGTCATAGTTGAAGTGTACCTATGATGAAAATTACAGGCCTCTCTCATCTTTTTAAGTGGGAGAACTTGCACAACTGGTGGCTGACTAAATACTTTTTTGCCCCACTGTATGTAACGGATGTGAAATGGCTAGCTAGTTAGCGGTGGTGCGCGCTAGCAGCCTTTCAGTCAGTTACGTCACTTGCGCTGAAACCTTGAAGTAGTGGTTCCCCTTGCTCTGCAAGGGCTGCGGCTTTTGTGGAGCGATGGGTAACGATGCTTCGTGGGTGATTGTTGTTGATGATGTGTGCAGAGGGTCCCTGGTTCGCGCCCGGGTCGGGGCGAGGGGACGCCATAAAGTTATACTGTTACATTGATGCTGTTTACCCGGATCACTGGTTGCTGCGGAAAAGGAGGTCGAAAGGGGCGTGAGTGTAACGGATGTGAAATGGCTAGCTAGTTAGCGGTGGTGCACGCTAGCAGCCTTTCAGTCAGTTACTTCACTTCCTCTAATAACCTAGAAGTAGTGGTTCTCTTTGCTCTGCAAGGGCCGCGGCTTTTGTGGAGCGATGGGAAACGATGCTTCGTGGGTGACTGTTGTTGATGTGTGCAGAGGGTCCCTGGTTCGCGCCCGGGTATGGGCGAGGGGACGGACGTAAAGTTAAACTGTTACATATAGTCTTATACAGACAGTCTTATACATATAGTCTTATACAGATACAGTCTCATACAGATAATATTATACAGTTGCAGTCTTATACAGTTGCAGTCTTATACAGTTGCAGTCTTATACAGTTGCAGTCTTATACAGTTGCAGTCTTATACACATACAGTCTTATACACATACAGTCTTATACACATACAGTCTTATACACATACAGTCTTATACACATACAGTCTTATACACATACAGTCTTATACACATACAGTCTTATACACATACAGTCTTATACACATACAGTCTTATACACATACAGTCTTATACACATACAGTCTTATACACATACAGTCTTATACAGATGCAACTGCACTAGTAATCCTTATAGGGGGAATACAATTTAAAATCCTGTTCTTCTCAGTCTGAAGTACTCAGACAAGCACTGTGGATACTGTGTGAACTCACAACCTTTCTCTTCCCTCTCCTCTACAGGTAAGATAACCACTCCTTTTGTGGGGCCCTACGCGGCCACCAAGTTTGCAGTGAACGGTTTCTTTGGTTCCATGCAGCATGAGCTAGCCATGCAGCGCAGCAATGTGTCTCTGACCATCACCACACTGGGCCTGATAGACACAGACTCAGCCATGGACAAAATCAGGTTAGTCACAGGAGCCATTTACACTTGGGTTTTCAACAGAATAAGAGATTTGTATTCTACAACTCTCATCTCTTCCAAATAGATTCATGACATCAAGACTGGTTGTACTTGTGATGTTGAATGACTGGTCACGTAAGAAACATAACATGAATGAGTTGTATTGAGTGATTGTGTAATGGTATATATTTCTGGTGGTTCAGTAACTGCTGCATTTATAGTAGGTCTTAGTTAAAGTGTAATGGGGAGTTAAGGTAAAACATTACAGTAGGTATCATGTAGGTCTTACCAATGTGTCGTTATTTTATTATGCAACCTTTATTCAAACCATTGAGATAACCTGGTGTGCATTTGAAATTGCACCTAGTACTGCACTATATAGGGAATAGGCCATTTCAGATGGAGTCCTGATTAAAGCATTTACAAACACCCTGCAGGCAGCATGTCTTTACATTGTTCTATGCCACCTCCAGAGGATATACCAACATGACGGCCTACCCAGCCAGCGATGCTGCCCTCCACATCATCAAGGCCGGGGCCACCCACCAGAAGGAGTCATTTTACCCTGGATACATCTACTTCGTCTGCTTGTGCAGAGACTGGTTCCCCTTCTTCAGAGACATCATCATCCAGAACTCCTACACATATTGAAGGAGCCACCATACCCCTATTTAAGGAGGCACCTAAGCCTACAGGAACGTGTGTGTCCTCAGGCCAAGAATAGCAAAGCACTCTTTACTGGCTCAGCTGCCTTATCAACCTTTGAGTAAACAAATGAACAACAGATTTTCAGCACGGTTATAGAGAAGGGCATTCAACATGTACGGACGGCACTTACACAAATTACTGATGATTGGATGAGATACATTTATAATAAAAAGATTATGGAAGCTGTTTTGTTAAGACTTCAGTGCATCTTTTGACATTATTGATCATAATCTGTTGCTTTACATCCCCTGCTATATTGTGGATGGAGAGTTACCTGTCTAACAGAACACAGAGGGTGTTCTTTAATGGAAGCCTCTCCAACATCATCAAGGTAGAGTCAGGCATTTCCCAGGGCAGCTGTCTAGACCCCTTTACTGTTTTCAATCTTTACTAATGACCTGCCACTGAGTAAAGCCAGTGTGTCCATGTATGCTGATGACTCCACACATTATCTTCCACAGCAAGTGAAATCACTGCAACACTTAACTAAGAGCTGCAGTCAGATTCAGAATGGGTGTCAAGAAACAAGTTAGTCACGGAATGAACCCTGTAACAATGCGGAATTAATGGGTCAAAATTTGACGTTCATCCACATTACGTCAAATCCTGATTTGAAACTATGAGATCAAGTTGCAGCTTTGGCCTCAGTTGATCACCTTGCATATATTTTCCTTTGCCATTTGATCAACTGCATTGTACTTGTTGCATTGTACCAGTAAAACGGCTCTTCGGCTAGCTTTTGCTACAGCCTATACCAATGAGCGTTAGAATTTTAGCTAACAACTGCTGCATCCAAAATAGTTATTTTGCAAAGATCACAACCAAATATAATGTTAACGACTGTTCAAGCAAGAATCAAAACATCATTGTAAGTGTATAAGAACCCCAAAAAGTGCTTTTGTTTAGATGTAATAAAAGTGTAAATCTAGGCTCTATTGAATGGGAGTAGATGGCGATGGCTTTCTTACTGCAGCCAAGAGAAGTGGCATCTGTATGTTACGTCAGTGTGTTGTCTACTAGAAAGAGGTCTATAGGTTAGACGGTTTTTGCTTGAGCTGTTTATCTTTCTTAGTTTCTTCAGTTTTTAAGCAAGAGGATGAGTGTAAGTCATATTTCTATCAGGATGAGGTAAGACCCAGATGCAGATCGTGTCGAAGTAACAATATTTATTACAGCAACAGGGGCAAAGGTACTGGCAGGTAGCCTATGGGTCAGGTCATGGAAAAGGTTGGTAATCCAGAGACGGGGCAAAGGTACTGGACGGCAAGCAGGGTCAGGGGCAGGCAGAGTGGTCAGGCAGGCGGGCTCAGGGTCAGGACAGGCAAAGTGGTCAGGCGAGCTCAGGGTCAGGACAGGCAAGGGTTAAAACCAGGAGGACGAGAAAAGAGAGACTGGGGAAAAGCAGGAGCTGATGCAAAAAAACGCTGGTTGACTTGACAAACAGGAGACAAAGGGCTGTGAGACATGGGTTTAACAAGGGACACATGAAAGGTGGGGTGTATACGAAAGGCACGGGGCAACAGAAGACGAACAGCAGAGGGACTAATAATTTTAGAGATGGGAAACGGGCCAATAAACCGTGGGGAGAGTTTGTGGGATTCCACCCGGAGGGGCAGATCCCGGGTGGATAGCCATGCCTTCTGCCCGAGATGATACCGGGGAGCCGGGGTCTGATGGCGATCCACTTGTTGTCGATACCTGGAGGTGGTCTTGAGGAGGGCCGATCGGGCTCTCCTCCAGGTACGACGACAGTGGCAGACAAACATCTGGGCAGAAGGTACGCCGACCTCTTCCTCCTGCTCGGGGAAGAGAGGGGGCTGATAACCCAGGGAACATTCAAAGGGCGATAGGCCCATGGCAGAGCAAGGAAGGGAGTTGCGTGCGAATTCCACCCACACAATCTGCTGGCTCCAGGTGGTGGAGTTGGTGGAGACCAGGCAGCACAGAGTTGTCTCAAGGTTATTATCTGTATTGAAGAGAAAGTAATGGGTAAGAAGCCTACATAACCCATAAAATGCAACATCCGTTTATGGCCAGCTATGTAAACTCTAACATTGATTTATCCTGCAATAGATGTTGTTGAATTGGTAACATTCCTTTTTCTTTTCTTCTAATGCCTCGTAAGGGGCAAGTCATCTAAAAGTAACTGAAAGTAATCAGATTACATTAGTTACGTTATTGATTACAATGTTGGACATGTAACTCTAATGGATCAAATTAAGGAAGTAACCTAACCTACCCTGTTGGTAAATGTATCTATTATTCTGTTAACAGATATAATTATGTGCTCTGCTGGTTGTCCTCCGTGTAGTGGCTAATGGTGCCAGGTTGGCCTATGAGAAAAGCTAGCATCTAGCCACAGACCACAGGTATAAACCTCGGGTCGAAGCAAAAGTTTGTGAGTATGGTCCACAAATGTTTTACTCAAATGTTTGTTAACAAAGTCAATGTAAACAAACACTATACAGCCTCAAAACATGGTTAAAACTATCATTTTTTTATACACTATATACAGTTGAATTTGGAAGTTTGTATACACCTTAGCCAAATACATTTAAACTCAGTTTTTCACAATTCCTGACATTTAATCCAAGCTAGGATCACCACTTTATTTTAAGAATGTGAAATGTCAGAATAATGGTAGAGAGAATAATTTATTTCAGCTTTTATTTCTTTCATCACATTCCCAGTGGGTCAGAAGTTTACATACACTCAATTAGTATTTGGTAGCATTGCCTTTAAATTCTTTAACTTGGGTCAAACATTTCGGGTAGCCTTCCACAAGCTTCCCAGAATAAGTTGGGGGAATTTTTGCCCATTTCTCTTGACAGAGCTGGTGTAACTGAGTAAGGTTACAGGCCTCCTTGCTCGCACACACTTTTTCAGTTCTGCCCACACATTTTCTATGGGATTGAGGTCAGGGCTTTGTGATGGCCACTCTAATACCTTGACTTTGTTGTCCTTAAGCCATTTTGCCACAACTTTGGAAGTATGCTTGAGGTCATTGTCCATTTGGAAGACCCATTTGCGACCAAGCTTTATCTTCCTGACTGATGTCTTGAGATGTTGCTTCAATTTATCCACATAATTTTCCTGCCTCATGATGCCATCTATTTTGTGAAGTGCACCAGTCTCTCCTGCAGCAAAGCACCCCCACAACATGATGCTGCCACCCCTGTGCTTCACTGTTGGGATGGTGTGCTTCTGCACTACCAAGTTCCAAACTGCCTCTGGAAGCATTGTCAGCACAAGAACTGTTAGTCGGGAGCTTCATGAAATGGGTTTCCAAGGTTGAGCAGGCATTGGCTGGAATGGTGTAAAGCTCGCCGCCGTTTGACTCTGGAGCAGTGGAACAATGCATCACGCTTCACCATCTGGCAGTCCAACAGACAAATCTTGGTTTGGTGAATGCCAGACTGTTACCTGCCACTAAGCATAGTGCCAACTGTAAAGTTTGGGGGAGAAGGAATAATGGTACGGGGCTGTTTTTCATGGTTTGGGCTAGACCCTTTAGTTCCAGTGAAGGAAAATCTTAACGCTACAGAATACAATGACACTCTAGAGTATTCTGTGCTTCGCTACACTCACAATAACATCTGCTAACCATGTGTATGTGACCAATAATTGGTACGCCGACTGAGAGCCAGGCCTAATCGCCCAACATCAGTCCCTGACCTCACTAATGCTCTTGTGGCTGAATGGAAGCATGTCCCCGCAGCAATGTTCCAACATCTAGTAGAAAGCCTTCCCAGAAGAGTGGAGGCTGTTATAGCAGCAAATGGGGGACCAACTCCATATTAATAATGACAATGATTTTGGAATGAAATGTTCGAAAAGCAGGTGTCCACATACTTTTTGTAACGTAGTTTATCATGGATGGTCAGTCCTTGCATCCATAGCTCTATCTATGTATTTGAGAGTGATTACATTTCTCCAGCCCCATCCACCAGCTTGTTACCGGAAAAGTGATGGGGACAACACTTTGTTATTATTTCAACTGCGGATTGGCCCTTTAAGTGAACCCCCGTAGGTCTATGGCATTAACCACTTACCACTGTTCCCACACAGGAAGCCCAACTCCACCTATGGTTGGATGTTGTATCTGTGTGGTGCTTATCCTGTGTTCAAAATACTTTCATTTGTAATGGGGGTGGTGAATACTTTCCATTGTAATGGGGTGGGGGGGGTGAATACTTTCCATTGTAATGGGGTGGGGGTGGTGAATACTTTCCATTGTAATGGGGTGGGGGTGGTAAATACTTTCCATTGTAATGGGGTGGGGGGGGTGAATACTTTCCATTGTAATGGGGTGGGGGTGGTGAATACTTTCCATTGTAATGGGGTGGGGGTGGTGAATACTTTCCATTGTAATGGGGTGGGGGTGGTGAATACTTTCCATTGTAATGGGGTGGGGGGGGTGAATACTTTCCATTGTAATGGGGTGGGGGTGGTGAATACTTTCCATTGTAATGGGGTGGGGGTGGTGAATACTTTCCATTGTAATGGGGTGGGGGTGGTGAATACTTTCCATTGTAATTTATTTTTTTTATTTTTTTTTACCGTTATTTTACCAGGTAAGTTGACTGAGAACACGTTCTCATTTGCAGCAACGACCTGGGGAATAGTTACAGGGGAGAGGAGGGGGATGAATGAGCCAATTGTAAACTGGGGATTAAACTGGTCCCGTGTGGCTCAGTTGGTAGAGCATGGCGCTTGCAACGCCAGGGTTGTGGGTTCAATTCCCACGGGGGGACCAGGGTTCAATACCCACGGGGGGACCAGGATGAATATGTATGAACTTTCCAATTTGTAAGTCGCTCTGGATAAGAGCGTCTGCTAAATGACGTAAATGTAAATGTATTAGGTGACCATGATGGTTTGAGGGCCAGATTGGGAATTTAGCCAGGACACCGGGGTTAACACCCCTACTCTTACGATAAGTGCCATGGGATCTTTAATGACCTCAGAGAGTCAGGACACCCGTTTAACGTCCCATCCGAAAGATGGCACCCTACACACAGGGCAGTGTCCCCAATCACTGCCCTGGGGGATTGGGATATTTTATTAGACCAGAGGAAAGAGTGCCTCCTACTGGCCCTCCAATACCACTTCCAGCAGCATCTGGTCTCCCATGGGGTAATGGGGTGGGGGTGGTGAATACTTTCCATTGTAATGGGGTGGGGGTGGTGAATGCTCCTTATCCACTAGCGATGTGCAGCACCCATTGTGACTAATCAGACTTACCTGGTCGGAGGACGTGGGTGGGTATATGGGAAGCAGGCTGTATTGATTGACAATATTGGCTATATCTCGTTATGGGTGGTCACAAGTGTGCAATTGATGGCTACTTTAATGGTACATTTTGAGAAAATGGGCATTGATTTCAGATTGGCCCACCTTAATTTAAGCCCCCTCCAGGTGGTATGCGCAGGGGCATGAAAGGATTTGTGTTCTAGCCATGGGTTCTTCTAACCCACCGTTCCTTTAACATGCAAAATTGTGTCGAGAGAATAAGATACACAATAAATATTAGTACTAGGGCGCTCAGCGGAAGGTTGAAGTGGGGATGTAGAAGAAAAAGAAACGCACACCTATGTAGGCGAGGTGCTGGCTAGCGGAGTAGAAAACGTAAAAATAAAGGAGAGCCGCACACTCTAGGAGCTCAGATGCAAAAATGTAATATCCAACGTTTTGACAGTCAAGCTGTCTTCATCAGGGTATAATCACAAACACTGCGGGAGGACTCGTTTATATAGTGTCAAAAGACACACAGGTGTCGGTAATCATGGCCAAGAGTGGCCTAATAGCATTGGTTAATTCTCAAATGTTAAAATGGCATACAAAGAACAGCATACAAAAACCAAATGGATAGCATACGATCATAGATTCATTTTATACTACACAAGCTTACAAACAATTACAATGGCAAAGTCACAATAATCACAAGAATGGCTTCAGATCAAAGTCTACTGTGTGTCTTTTGACACTATATAAATGAGTTATCCCGCAGTGTTTGTGATTATACCCTGATGGCTGTCGAAACGTTGGTAATTACATTTTTGCATCTGAGCTCCTAGAGTGTGCGGCTCTCCTTTATTTTGAAGTGGGGATGTAACATGAAGACCTTTGAAGAGTGTGTTACGGACCTGGGTTCTAATGCTATTTCAAATATCTCTATTACTTTCACATACATTCAAAGTATTCAGATATATTTTATTTGAAAAGACAAGAAGTTGAACATATTCATGTATTTGGAAATACACTTTGAATGTATTTGAAAAACTAGAATACACTGACTCAAATACATTCCTATGTGTTTAACCCAGGAATTTGAAAATAGTATTTGAAATAAATATTTGAAAATCCTCTTAAATACAATTTGGTCGACTATTTGATTTTTCAAATAACCATTAAAATATTTTCAATTCAAGATACTCAAATACACATATTTGAAACCAGGCTTGGTGTTATGACACGCTGGACAGCATGTCATTTGAATTATTCCAGTTCAGCAATGGACCATTTTCAAAATGTCCTCTTTTACATCCACATTTTACATCCTTTGATGTCAGATAAAGCAATTCTAGAAGTGTTTTTATCTATGAGGTGTAGTCATAGAGCCATACACTGTGGGCCTTCTGTACTTTGAACTGTAAATTTGCCCTAGTTCAAATATATCAGATTAAAATGCTAGTCTTAAAAGATTACCAGGGGGAAATGGCTGCCTCTCCCTTTGAGCAGAATGCCTGGAAAACTGATCAAAGCATGTGTACTCACGAGATTCCACATTTCTGATGTATTTTCTGATTGTATGGATGTGACCATTTGTACCTGTTTTTGTATTTTATCAATGTTCCAGTGTTTAATTATATCTTTCCAGACACATTTAGTTGGACAGAGAAGCTGGGAAATATTACCTGTGCCATTGCCAGCAAATCCAAACAACCAGGCCTGACAACGCAGGGTAAAGATATGAGTACACGAGTCAGCTCTCTTGGAAAAACAGAATGGAACCAAAAACATGCATACCAACTCACACACACACACACACACACACACACACACACACACACACACACACACACACACACACACACACACACACACACACACACACACACACACACAGTGTTTGTATACTCACCCACACACACCTACACACAGTCTCAAACACACACACACGCACACACCTTCCCACTCACACGACTGATGTTACTGGACTCTATCATTGCACAATCTATTGCACAATTCCCACCACATGTTGTAAATATCAGTCTTAATTTAATTTGCATTCTTGCATTATATTTTATAATATATTCTTTCTAAATTACTACTCTATTTTATCCCATTGAGTCTTCATTTGATTGTTTTATTACCTGTTTACTTTTTCTATTGTTGTTGCACTGTCAAGACGTGAACCTACAAGTCAGCATTTCATTTCACTGGGTACTCTGTGTATATCATGTGTATATGACGAAAAAACAAACTGGGACTTGAACTTGTAGTATGCTGCAGACTGTAGGCCAGTGCCCTGTGCTGAGAGGCAGACTGGGACTTGAACTTGTAGTATGCTGCAGACTGTAGGCCAGTGCCCTGTGCTGAGAGGCAGACTGGGACTTGAACTTGTAGTATGCTACAGACTGTAGGCCAGTGCCCTGTGCTGAGAGGCAGACTGGGACTTGAACTTGTAGTATGCTACAGACTGTAGCCAAGTGCCCTGTGCTGAGAGGCAGACTGGGACTTGAACTTGTAGTATGCTACAGACTGTAGGCCAGTGCCCTGTGCTGAGAGGCAGACTGGGACTTGAACTTGTAGTATGCTACAGACTGTAGGCCAGTGCCCTGTGCTGAGAGGCAGACTGGGACTTGAACTTGTAGTATGCTACAGACTGTAGGCCAGTGCCCTGTGCTGAGAGGCAGACTGGGACTTGTTGTTATTCTCATTGCTCAGCATCACAACAAAATCACTAGTCTTCCACACAGCACTAGGATCAGGTGTCTCTCTCTCCATCCATCCATCCATCTGGTGTTCCGGATCCCTTGCTTCAGCTGAAATAAAATATTAAGAAAGACATGATAGCACAGAGCCTTGACACAGATTATGAGGGTAAAAAATCCCATTCCACTTGACATTTCACATATGCACCCACCTAACATTTTTATTCCCGCTCTGCACATCCACATTTATACAGTATGCACTCAACATGTAAATACCACACTCTACTACTCATACTTATTGGGAGCTGTAGTTGGAACTCTAGTGGAAGATATGAAAAGTGACAAGGGGTGTAGAGGTGAGAGGTTTATTTGGCACTGTCCTTTTCTCATCCCTGTGTTTTCTCTCTCGCTCTCCATCTCCCTCTCTCTACCTGTTTCTGTATGTAGCCTGTTGACATTCCGTTCTGCCTTTGTTCTAATGCCAACCATTCAGCCATTCTCAAAGAGGTAGAGGAGAAGATAGGTGGAGAGGGGGAAGAGGAGGAGGACAGCAGTATGAGGGGATATGGGGGAGGGGAACATAGCACTAATAATAAACCCTATTTGCAAAAGCACTGCTACTGCATGTTGTCAAATTCCAATATTAAAGAAATAGAGATGACCTTAATTAATAATGGGGTTTGCCTGAGCTACATACTGTAGATAGTTGTGAAAATGGTTCTACATTATCATAGTGTTCATATTGTGTTACACTATCTACACGTTACTGTCACCACTAAGGAAAACAGATGACAGTCAAAGACTGAACTTCCACAAGGAGATAAATCCAATTTTTGTTTGCTTTTGGCTTGATTTTATCATCTGGATAGCGTGCACGCTCACAGCTATAATCATTGTCTTCCATCTCCAGTGGGTTTCATGGGCAGAGCAGGTAGCTATGCAACAGGACTGGGAGCAACTGGGAGAGGAGGGTGGGGTGGTGGTGACAATTTAGTACAGAGAAGGGAAGGTTGGGGGGTGGGAAGGGAAGGGAAGGTTGGGGGAAGAAAGGATGACAGTAAATGTTGGCAACCATGGTTTGTAGAGAGGCTGGCTGATCACAGGCGGAGAAAGCTCTCTCTCAGGAAAACAGATCATTTAGAGGAGATGTGTCATTATATGTGGAAAAGTCAATTCCTCTTTTGAGTAGGTATTACTTTCCAAGTCATGCCTTTCCTTAATTTTCTGTTGACAGTAACATATTTTTTTTTTTAAATGACACTCAAATGTAAAATTATAAATGAACATCTCAATGGCTCTTTTTGACCTGGATTTCATGAAGCTTTCCACTTGAAAGTAACTGGGGATTTCAATGAAGAAAACAAGGCCAGATGAATGAAAGGTGTTGTGGAGGAACCAGTAGTCTACTAATGATGTCATTACATGGTCTGATCTTGTTGCTAACAGGACCAACAAACAAATTGAAAATCTAGTAGCGAATTTTTTAAATTTTTATAAACGATATTTGTTATTGATTGTCGAATAGACATTGTGGACGTGTGAGCTGTCCAGTGGCTCAGTGCTGAATGACGCCCTATCCCTATCCCCGGCATCAGACTCGCCTTTCCTTACACCGGCCCCGAAAACCACATGTTGCACGAAAGTTTTCCATCTAATGCTGATTTAAAAAACCCAGATATTCGACGTAAATGAAGACAAAACACGTAAATAGGCTACTGAAAGTTAACCTTTTGAGATTTGTTCGATAAAAAAAACAACGGGATCAGGAATATTTTTCTCGGGGCTCAAGCTATATGCTGGCAAACGAGCGAGAGAATGACATTGCATTTCAGAATAATTGCTGTAAATATGGAGTCCACTCTTAATTTGCCAATGATACTAACAAATATACTTCTCACACTGACCGTTTTCTTCTTTCGGGCACGTCCTGGATCCCTTCAACCATAATTGTGTAAACAACACAATATATTGTCTGTACAATTCTCTCTACAATGGCAACGTCTTTACAACAAGTTAACATTTTTTTTTACCTGTCTAATATGTGAAAGTGAAATAGAGGACGTCTGACTTACCATCATAAAGCCTACGGATCAACAGGTGACTCCTTGGTACCGTTTCTATTGGGTTGTCTTGTCGCCCCGCTTTCTCTCTTTCCGGCTGCCATTGAAACACACGTCAATCTCAGCTGTAAACCCTCCCCATCTGCGGTCCACGTAATGGTTATTAGGATGTTACTAGGTAGCTCAGCGAGAGATGAAATTCTGTCCGTTTATATATTGTCCGGTCACCAGAAAGGGGGCTGGATCAATGCAGATCACGACTACAGGAAAAGACCAATTGAGATTCGATATTTTTTTTATATATATATTTTTGAAAATCATGGGTGCGGCCCCAACAAATGATGACCTGAAATTACAAATAAAAACCAATGGAGTGAAACATAAATTATCTAAAAGGCAAATAGGCTTACACGCACATTATATAATGTTTAATATTTATTATAGATGAAAAAGGGTTTTATGAAATAGATTTCATTGATTGATCGATCATATAAGGCTGTTCTTGTAAGCATTAAATCCCCTATCTTGAGAAAAGGTGAAATTCATGAGCCAATGTTCTGCAAATTGCCCCAGAAAATGGCCACAGTGTATGGTCACTTTACAGACAGTTAAAAGGCAGTACACCAACAGGATGAATGATCATATGAATGTGTGCATAATGTATTTTTCTACCTGGAATTACCTGAACAAATAACGAAAATATGAAATAATATGCAAATAGATCGCAAGGGTGCACTCTTCAAATAGATTGCCAAACTTTCAATAACCACCGACGGTTATGTGTGACTCATTATTGTGGATGCTGCTCATCTCACTCCTCTCTCAGATAAACATATTTGGAAAACCCAAGTGGTTCTATTTTCCATTTCAATGCTCATTTTAACCCCCCCACCCCTTATACCACACAAATACCTAATTACTAAAAAGGTTGAAGCCGTCTCATAGCCAATGTGTTGTAGACTAAAATCTAAAATGTGAGTATGTTCCCATCTGAGGGCCTTGAAGGATGTTTTTGGTGCACCACTGCCCTTCCTGTGAATAAACTCAATTACGCAGGAGCATTGTCTGGCAAGGTTAATGTGAAGAGTCCCGCTCGCGCCTCAAGAGGGCCCCAAAAGGCCGGAGCCATGCAAACTCAAAAACATGTACAAATACAAATGTGAGGTACAAAATGGGTGCAGTTTAAAATCATATCTCTGACTGTATCACTTGAACACCCTATTTCTCAATATGTCATATTGGGCATGAGTCTGTAAGGACTAAGGATGCTATGTAGTGTCAAATCAAATCAAACTTTATTTGTCACACGCGCCGAATACAACAGGAATACAACCTTACCGTGAAATGCTTATACAAGCCCTTAACCAACAGTGCAGTTCAAGAAAGAGTGAAGAAAATATTTACAGAGTCAATGTGTGGGGGTACAGGTTAGTTTAAGTAATTTGTACATGTAGGCAGGGGTGAAGTGACTATGCATAGATAAAAAACAGTGAGTAGCAGCAGTGTAAAAAACAAATGGAGGGAGGGGGGGGGGGGTCAATGTAAATAGTCCGGTGGCCATTTGATTAATTGTTCAGAAGTCTTATGGCTTGGGGGTAGAAGCTGTTAAGGAGCCTTTTGGTCCTAGACTCGGCGCTCCGGTACCGCTTGCCGTGCGGTAGCAGAGAGAACAGTCTATTTCTTGGGTGACTGGAGTCTGACATTTTTTGGGGCTTTCCTTTGACACTGCCTAGTATATAGGTCCTGGACGGCAGGAAGCTTGGCCCCAGTAATATACTGGGCCGTACGCACTACCCTCTGTAGCGCCTTACGGTCAGATGCCGAGCAGTTGCCAAATCAGGCGGTGATGCAACCGGTCAGGATGCTCTCGATGGTGCAGCTGTAGAACTTTTTGAGGATCTGGGGACCCATGCCAAATCTTTTCAGTCTCTGATGGGGAAAGGCGTTGTCGTGCCCTCTTCACGACTGTCTTGGTGTGTTTGGACCATGATAGTTCGTTGGTGATGTGAACACCAAGGAACTTGAAACTCTCGACCTGCTCCACTACAGCCCCGTCGATGTTAATGGGGGCCTGTTTGGCCCACCTTTTCCTGTAGTCCATGATCAGCTGGTTAGAGAGGCATACAATCCTATAAGGACACAGCCTATTGAATGACCAGTGTCGATCAGTGTCTAATGTTTAACAGCAAATAGGGTATGCAAAGTATTATGGCCTAGAAATAGGATAAAGCATCAAGTCACGTATCGTTACAATCAGGGGCGAAAATCTGATATCAACCTTGGAGGGGACAATTACATGAAATTTTCTCAGGAGCAATTCCTGAGGGAGACACCAAAAGTAGTGCTGTAACACATAGACTATGTTGTAATATGTTAAATGTATATTGAGGGACCATAATCACTACTACTGGATAATTGTTAGGTACAGTAGTTAACTGAAGGGTTGTCCCAACTTGTTTAAATCATTATAATACTACTAATAATAATAGTTATAGCAATGTTCCTTATCAGTGCAGTGTTCCTCTCTCTTGAAACGTTTGCAAGAGTTTGCGGTTCTATAAATTGTGGGTGTGGCTGATATGGTTTTGTGTCATCACTGAGGTAACTGGACGATGCTGTGCCACTGTCCCCTATACTGGTGCTGCTGGCAACAAGGGTGACACCTGGTCCTGCCGTGGCTGTGACACTGTCCTCAAGTCTCTCTCCTTGGCTCTTTCCCTTTCACCACCCTCACTGACTCACAGTCTGTCTCCTAGAAAAGAAATAAGGTGTTTGCTGTACACCTAACTACCGGTACCCAAAACTACACAATTAATCACAACAGCAATACCATTGCCTTAAACAAATCTTGGTTCAGTCACCAGTTTAAATTGAGAGTGGGGGTATTCATGGCATTTTCCAATTATGTCCCTATTTTACAAATCAAAAAAATTGAGAACCTTTCATAATGTTGCCAAACAAAGACTCAACAAACTTACCTGAGACTCCCTGTCTCTGCCAGTCTGTCCCTGCATATCTGTCCCCAGCTCTGCTGTCTGTGTGCCATCTGTTGCCTGCTCTGCCTAATGACATCATTGTGAAATATTTCCATTAGCATTTCACTTCTTTCTTATGAACATTTTATCAACTGGTCTTTGAGATATTAGGCTACTAGAGTTCTTACTTTGCGTTTTGGTGTACTGAAAAATACTCTGATGTCCGTCTTTTTACTTTTTTCTGACATTTTTCTACCTGGCTGGCTGGCTGACCGGTCTAGCTGCACACACACATTTACACAACACATGCTGCAACGTTTTGAAATTTTAACATAGTTTGTTTCATATTGGCAGGCTTCCAACAATAGCTGAATTTGCAAAGCTAGCGAGCACCAATTCCGTTTCTGTGGTGTTTGCTATAATCTTTGCTACCTGGTTAAAGGTGAAAAAAATAAAAAATTCACTAGCGACAATATAGCTTTTGCAACGAGACCATTAAATATATTTAAGACAATGGTATAAGAGAGTGTAGTTTTGTTCAGTTTGGACTTCAGTTTATCGCTAACCTTATCACAGGGACTTTGAAGCACTACAGCTGCATGCTAATTTTGGAATAAACTGACGATAGCAAATATTCCATCTTTGACGACGCCACATAAATGGAATAGGTACTAGCTAGCTTGATAGTTAATGTTTGCTTTAGTTTGCGCGCTAGCTCTGCAAATTCAGCTAGTGTGTGAACCCTGCAACATGAAAAAAATATATACATTGCTAAAGCGCGATTAACTGGATTACCTCACGTCAATTACGTACATTGAGTGCCTTTCGGACAGTAGATACGAGCCCTCTATTACCTTGCCAGCTAAAGAACTGGCAGTGGATCAAACCATTGTGAGGCAAAGGGCGGGGGGGTCGCAATCTTGTGAAATTTAAAAACGCGCTATTAAGTGTCTATAATCAGTACAAGTGCTTTCATTGCCTATTATTAATATTATTGAAATTACATAGTTATGTTTACAGTGATATATTGGGGGGGGACAAATCATATTTTCCCCAGGATGGGGGGGGGTCGTGTCCCCCCTGGGATTTCCGCCTATGGTTACAATGTTGTATTGAAAACCAACCCAAGATATAGCCTGGGTCTTTCTGGGTAGCCAACACAAAGCCACGCTCCTTTAGCCCTGTTTATACCTGGTTCTAAAATGTAGCCTTTGTCCTGATCTTGTCCACATTCTGATTGCGCCCACATGTTTAGACAATTGTAGATGATTAAAAGACGCATTGTAATCTGATTGTGATCAGATCTTATAAGTGTAAACAGGCAAGATCGGGACAAGATCAGGAAGAAGGACACATGTGAACAGCAGGTATAACAGAGTCTTTGATAGCCCAGCAGTCTGGTGGTGATTAGCACTACAGCTGGGTTCAATATGATACCTAAAGACCTCTCTCTCTCTGGGCCGTCTCCTGATAGACTCATCGGGAGGCAGGATTATGCATATGAACACATCTCCCTCTATTCTCCAGCCTGCTCTCAAGGCTTAATTTAATGGTAAAGCAACTAAGCTGGAGTGGGTGCAGAGATGTAACACTTTGCATGCCCTGTTGTATGCCTACATCACAATACATCTGTGTAATTTGCATTGGATTATGATTGGGTTCTACAGTAGACAGCAGACAAAATCCATTATCTGTCTACCGAACACACCGCTTTGATCCTTCATTGTTTTTCTGTTTGTGTCTGTGGTCCAATAATCTCCAGTAGTTTCCAATTGTCTATCCGGTCCAAAAACAAACCCCTGTCTGCTAATCTCTATGTGTTTGCAGATCTGAATGGACTGGATAGGTGTAAGCAATGTCGGACCAGTCACTATATTGCTTAAACCAGTTGTGTTCCTTCAGATTAGTAAGCAAGCAACCAGGTTAGATAAAGGGATGGAGCTTGGTAAGGGTTGTTTTCAGAATGAGCCTCCATCCCCTCTACCTCACCATGAACAGTGAAAGGTAAAGAGGCCTCTCCTTTCAGTTCAGTGGTCATGAAGAAAAGGAGACAAGTAAAGGAAGCAATTCAATACTATTAGGATGCAGCTGTCCTATGGGCCCAAATGGAACATTACCAGTTCCTGATCCTTTGGTGTTGGCAGGTCTCTAAGGACAATATTGTGGGAAATCTTTGTAGCCATTTGTGGTACTAAGTGAAGCAGAAGCACCATATTTCTCCCACCTCCCCAGTCATTTTACACCTGTGAACACTGAAGGGGTGGGAGCTAGCGAAATAGCTCTGAAGGGCTCTGGACAGCCACAGTGTTTGCAGGCTTTTGTCATTGCACACTCACCCAATCAGAATAATCCACAACCTGGGCTCAGGGGTAGACGTAACATAGTAAAAGTAAATCCCGGACACTCCAAGTAGTATCATATGTTTTTTTTTGTTTAGTATGTATTCATTTCTGGATGTTCATCATCCATTTTGTATGATATGTTGCAAATTACAATTCGTACAATATGTTACGAATTGCATTTCAAACTATATGTTCCCGAATTTACAAACATGATATGTTACGAATTACAATTTGTTGTGGCTAATGCTAGGTGGCTAATGCTAACGTTAGCTAAGCTTGGATTTTATTTTGTTAAGATCCCCATTAGCCGACGCCAATGGCAACAGCTAGTCTTACTGGGGTCCAACACATAACGAAAAAGACATTAGAGACAAAAGACTTTACAATTGACATACATTTTAAAACGTGTGTGTGTGTGTGTGTGTGTGTGTGTGTGTGTGTGTGTGTGTGTGTGTGTGTGTGTGTGTGTGTGTGTGTGTGTGTGTGTGTGTGTGTGTGTGTGTGTGTGTGTGTGTGTGTGTGTGTGTGTGTGTGTGTGTGTGTGTGTGTGCGTGCGTGCAAGCATCTGTCAGTTACATACACATGCCAATACATAGACACAAAAGGTAGGTGACATGGGGAGAGGCATTGTGCCGGGAGGTGTTGCTTTCTTTTGTAGTTTTTTATCCAGGTTTGCTGTTCACTTGCCTTATATGAGATGGAAGGGAGTTCCATGCAATCATGGCCCTCTACGGTACTTTACGTCTCCTTGAATTTGTTCTGGACCTGAGGACTGTGAAAAGACCACCAGTAGCATGCCTGGCGGGGTAAGTGTGTGTGTGTCAGTGTTGTGTGTAAGTTGACTATGCAAACAATTTGGAGTTTCCAACACATTAATGTTTCTTATAAAAGAACAAGCGATGCAATCAGTCTTTCCTCAACTCTTAGCCAAGAGAGACTGGCATGCATAGTACTGATATTTGCCCTCTGATTACAATGAAAGCAAAATATGCCGCTCTGTTCTGGGCCAGCTGCAGCTTAACTAGGTCCTTCTTTGCAGCACTTGACCATATGACTGGACAATAATCAAGATAAGATAAAACTAGAGCCTGCAGGACTTGCTATGTGGAGTGTGGTGTCAAAAAAAGCAGAGCATCTCTTTATCATAGACAAACCTCTCCCCATCTTTAGCACCATTGAATCAATATGTTTTGACTATGACAGTTTACAATCTAAGGTAACACCAAGTAATTTAGTTTCCTCAACTTGCCCAACAGCCACACCATTCATTACCAGATTCAACTGAGGTCTAGAACTTAGGGAATGATTTGTACAAAATATAATGCTCTTAGTTTTAGAGATGTTCATGACCAGTATATTAATGGCCACCCATTCTAGAACTGACCGCAACTATTTGTTTAGGATTGTAGTGATTTCACTATATGTGGTTGCTGACTTCCTGGTAAAAAATAGAAGAGTAGAGGGCCAAGATAGTTGCCCTGCGGTACACCACACTTGACATGTTAACATTAGAGAAGCTTCCATTAATTATGGCTGCAGTCCCGGGATCGATATGACAACAGCCAGTCGAAGTGCAGGGCGCCAAATTCAAAAAACAAATCTCATAATTAAAATTCCTCAGACATTCATGTGTTTTATATCATTTTAAAGGTAATCTTGTTGCTAATCCCACCAAAGTGTCCGATTTCAAATAGGCTTTTCAGCGAAAGCACTACAAACGATTATGTTAGGTCACCACAAAACCACAATAACCATAGCCATTTTTTCCAGCTAAAGATAGCTTTCACAAAAAACAGAAGAGATAGAATTAATCACTAACCTTCGATTATTTTCATCAGACGAGACTCATAGGACTTCATGTTACACAATACATGCATGTTTTGTTTGATTAAGTTCATATTTATATAAAAAAATCTGAGTTTACATTGAGGCGTTAGATTCACTAGTTGCAAAAACATCAAGTGACTTTGCATAGCCACATCGTTTCAACAGAAATACTCATCATAAATATAGATGATAATACAAGTTATACACATGGAATTATAGATATACCTCTCCTTAATGCAACCGCTGTGTCAGATTTAAAAAAAACTTTACGGAAAAATAAACCATGCAATAATCTGAGACGGAGCTGAGATGAATAGCCAAATTAGCCGCCATGTTGGACTCAACAGAAACCAGAAAATACATGATAAATGTTTCCTTACCTTTGATGAATTCATCAGAATGCAGTCCTAGGAATCCCAGGTCCACAATAAATGCTTGATTTGTTCGTTAATGTCCGTTATTTATGTCCAATTAGCTACTTTCGAATTGTTTACCAAACACCCTAACCAAAGTCTCAAAGCGCGACCACTATAACGTGACGAAATGTCCAAACGGTCCGTTACAGTCAGTAGAAACATGTCAAACGATGTACTGAATCAATCTTTAGAATGTTGTTAACATACATCTTGAATAACGTTCCAACCGGAGAATTAGATCGACTTCAATTGAGAGATGGAACGGAGCTCCCTCTCACGTGAACGCGCGTGTTGAATGCATGGTCACCTCATGGCAGTGATACCTAATTTCTGTCTCCTTCGACCCCCTTTCACATTAGAGTCATCAGACTTAGTTCTAATGACTGTTGACATCTAGTGGAAGCCGTAGGAAGTGAAAACCCATCCATATCTCTCTGTATTTTCAATGAGAGCTTGGTTGAAAATATGGCACCCCCAGAAAAAATCCAAAAAGGAAGTGGAACTTCTCAGGTTTTTGCCTGCCATATGAGTTCTGTTAATCTCACAGACATAATTCAAACCGTTTTAGAAAATTTAGAGTGTTTTCTATCCAATACCAATAATAATATGCATATATTAGTAACTGGGACTGAGGAGCAGGCCGTTTACTCTGGGCACCTTTCATCCACGCTACTAAATACTGCCCCTGCAGCCATAAGACGTTAAAGAAAACCAACCCTCCGTGTTCTATTAGATAGATACCTCTGAATTCACAATATAGCAGAGGTTGAAAATACCATAACACGGGTTATGGTCAATAATATCAAAGGCTACACTGAAATCTAACAGTACAGCTCCCACAATCTTCCTATGGTGAATAAAATATCAAGCATAGACTGTATAATACGGAATATGCATTTTACATTATGAAAAACAGAAATGTGAAAATGTATCACTGTCTCTTTAACAACCATCTGTCATTTGTGTCAGTGCAGTACATGTTGATTTCCCTTCTTTATGAGCATGCTGAAAGTCTGTTGTTAATCGTTTTGCAAGGAAATAGCATTGTATTTGGTCAAACACCATTTTGTCCTACAGTTTGCTACGAGCTGGCAACAAGCTGAAAGGTCGGCTGTTAGAATCAGTAAAGGTCGCTTTACCATTCTTTGGTAGCAGAATGACTTTGGCCTCCCTCCAGGCCTGAGGACAAACACCTTCCTCGAGGCTCAGATTAAATATATGACAGATAGGAGTGGCTATAGAGTCAGCCACCATCCTCAGTAACTTTCCATCTAAGTTGTCAGTGCCAGGAGGTTTGTCATTATTGTTCGTTATCAATAATGTTCCACCTCTCCCACACTGACTTTACAAAATTAAAACTTACATTGCTTTTCTTTCATTATTTGTTTTTGTATGCATGAATAGGACTGCTCATTGTTGGCATTTCCTGCCTAAATTTTCCCACTTTGCCAATTAAGTAATTATGAAAATAATTGGCAACATCAAATGGTTTTGTGATGAATAAGACATCTGATTTGCTGAAAGATGGAGTTGTCTTTCTGCCCATAATTTAATTTAAACTATTCCAATGTTTTTTTTATATCATTGCTCTTTGCTTCATAATACAGTTTGTTCTTCTTTCTGTTGATTTAGTCACATCATTTCTCAATTTGCAATAAGTCAGCCAGTCAGATGTGCAGCCAGAGTTATTAGCCACTTCTTTTGCCCCATCTCTTTCAACCATAGAGTTTTTCAATTCCTCATCAATGCATGGAGCCTTAACAGTTCTAACAGTCAGTTTCATAACAGGTCAATGTTTATCAATAATTGTAACAAGCAATTTCATAAATTCATCAAGTGTAGATTCTGGATGATCCTTATTAATCACACCAGACCAAAAAATATTTTAAACATCATCCACATAAGAGTCACAGCAAAATCTTTCGTATGATCTCTTATACGCTATTTTAGGCCCAGCTTTTGGAACCTTGGCTTTCCTGGATATAGCAGCGCATCACTGCATCCAACGGATACAGCTTTATAACAAAGTTCTACAGTATTAGTAAAAATGTGATCAATACATATGGATGATATAGTTCCTGTAGTGTTTGTAAACACCATGGTAAGTTGATTAATAACCTGAACCAGATCCCAGGCACTGGTGTGACCACCATTTGCCTCATGTAGTGTGACACATCTCCTTCGCATAGAGTTGATCAGGCTGTTGATTGTGGCCTGTGGAATATTGTCCCACTCCTTTTCAATGGCTGTGCGAAGTTGCTGGACACGCTGTCGTACACGTCGAGACAGAGAATCCCAAAGATGCTTAATGGGTGACATGTCTGGTGAGTCTGCATGCCATGGAAGAACTGAGACATTTTCAGATTCCATTAATTGTCTACAGATCCTTGTGCATTATAATGCTGAAACATGAGGTGATGGCGGCGGATGAATGGCACAACAATGGGCCTCAGGATCTCGTGACGGTATTTCTGTGCATTCTAATTGCCATTGATAAAATTGTGTTGGTTGTCTGTAACGTATGCCTCCCCATACCATAACCCTTCTGCCACCATGGGGCATTCTGTTCACAACGTTGACATCAGCAAGCCACTCGCCAATACAATGCCATACAATGCCTGCGGTGTTGAGGCCGGTTGGACGTACTGCCATATTCTCTAAAATGAGGTTGGAGGCGGCTCATGGTAGAGAAATTAACATTACATTCTCTGGCAACAGCTCTGGTGGACATTCCTGCAGTCAGCATGCAAATTGCACGCTCCCTCAAACTTGAGACATCTGTGGCATTGTGTTGTGACAAAACTACACATTTTAGTGGCCTTTTATTGTCCCCAGAACAAGGTGCACATGTGTAATGATCATGCTTTTTAATCAGCTTCTTTATCAGGTGGATGGAATATTTTGGCAATTGAGAAATGCTTACTAACAGGGATGTAAACAAATTTGTGCAAAAATTGTAGAGATTTGGAACATTTCTGGGATGTTTTATTTCAGCTCATGAAACATTGGACCAATACTTGTTGCGTTTATATTTTTGTTCAGTGTAGATACTGACTGTTAGCACTTGGTGGCCTATAGGAACACCCTAAAATAATAGGCTTTTGATGATGCAGGTGAACCTGCAACCACAACACTTCAGCTAGCGGTTAGGGTTAAGGTTAGGAGTCAGGTTAAAGCGTTAATGTTAGCGATCATGCTAAGTAGTTGCACATTTTCTAATTAGCTAAAATTGTCCATGATGAGATTCAAACACACAACCTTTGGGTTGCTAGACATTCGCATTATACAATAACCCTACTTTCATTTTTGACCTAAGTAACCTTCTGTCTTACGTAACCATACGTAACATAGGCCTACTAATTTAAGTGTCCTAGATTTACATTTACTATGTTACATCTAGTCTATAAGACTAGGCTGTACATTCAAATGATTATTGTGAATCAAATAGCAACAAAAACCTGCACGAACTACAGCCTGATGTTGGTGCGGAAATGGAACAGGGGTGTGGATGAGGCTGCTGCTGTAGGAGACAACGCCCTCTGGTCATTCCTTTGGGACAGCAACAAGAGCCATCTCACAGAGGGCTTCAGTTCATAGTACGATATTCTTCATCACACACAGCAATCAAAGCTCTTTAGCAACAGTGATGTATGTCTTGAGGGATTATTCCACACGTTCTGCCGATTACACATGCCCCACATCCCCATTCAGACACAGTTGATGATACAAACAATTACACATGCTCCACATTCCCATTCAGACACAGTTGATGATACAAACAATTACACATGCCCCACATCCCCATTCAGACACAGTTGATCACACAAACAATTACACATGCTCCACATTCCCATTCAGACACAGTTGATGATACAAACAATTACACATGCCCCACATCCCCATTCAGACACAGTTGATGATACAAACAATTACACATGCTCCACATTCCCATTCATAGACACAGTTGATGATACAAACAATTACACATGCTCCACATTCCCATTCAGACACAGTTGATCACACAAACAATTACACATGCACCACATCCCCATTCAGACAGTTGATACAGATAAAAACGTACACTCGAAAACCTTATATACAATCACTTTTTTTTATTTTTTAAATTCCATTTCTCTCAGTACAGAAATATTTATCTTCATAACATTCTTTAGGCATTTCAAGTTGGCAGCATTCTTTGTTTTTATTTGTTTCTAAGTGGCATAAAAGGAGTACAAATGCTTATTTAGGACTGGAGCTAGTATATACACCGAACAGATCAGCGTTCCACCTTTCTCAGATAATATTAAACTCTCAGAACAAGCTATGGGTGTACTACTGGACACTAACACAGCTCAAATAAATACCACTCATTCAAAGATGGCACACCAGGTCACTCCAACACCACATCCAAACTGAGGAAATGAAAAATAATCACTAGAAAAATCAGCCTAAACATTTCTTTTAAATGAATTACAACAAAATGAGATTTTCACATCTGCTTAGAGTCAAGAGCAAAACGATAAGTGCCATGGACTAAATATATATTTGTTTAAAAAAAAAAAATTATACCACAGACACACACAGCACAATGCACTAGTAATGCCTTTAAGAGGCCATCAACATCTTTACTTTTTTCTTTACAGTGACTTTCAGTTCCTGCTACACCCAGGAAAAAAAGTTACCCTGATTAAGATTAAAAATGTTACTTTTGATATTTCAGTTTTTTCTTTCTTGTATAAGTCTCAATGCAAAGGTTATGCCTAGTTATTTACATCTGTTTTGAATGGTACTAGCCCATTATCAGACTGAGTGCAATTGTAACTCAAGACAGCAATAATGTGAAATGTGTCTAGGTTAATGTAGGTTAAAGATAGAAACTGGTTAAAAAAGATAACTGCCAAAACAATACGAGTATATATAGTTTGTTTGCGGCCACTGCTCAAATTATAAATTGCCGATTTTTTTCTAATTAAAAAAAACATAAGATTTCCACCATTATTATTATCACGCATCATCACACTTCAAATGAACTTTACAAGGTGAATAAATTACAATGGTCTACAACATGCAAAAAAACAGTGAGCTCCCACCTCTCAAGCCCTAGGGTTAACCATCACTAGTTTACAAACTGGTACAGGACAGCTCACCCTGAAGTCAAAGCATGTCATACATTTCCATACCTTCAATGGTGAAAACATGAGTTTGATTTTAGACATGAACTATCCCTTTAAGGCAGGCACAACCACAAAAGCATCAGGCTCTTCACAAAGTCTGTATGTAACATTAACACACAGAAAACAAAACCCAAACACAGGCTGCAGAAGCAGACTGGCGACGACACGTGATAACAATGTTTAAAAAAAGAAAAACAATAAATAAACATTCAATAAAAGGACAAACTTCGTATTTGGCAGGTATGCACAGTGTCTGTCAAAAAACAGAATCACTTGGGGGAAAGGAAAGTTCCAGAGTCCTCTTCTTTCTCTTCCTGGGAAAGCACCAATATTACTGTATGGGGGTGTGGCCTTGTGATGTCACACTGGTTATGATGGGCGGTGAGGCAGTGGAAGAAGACTCCTCTATCGGCTTGACGACCTGGCCTTGGGTATGTGAAAGGACCCTAGCCTACCAGAGGCCTAGGAAGAGATAAGGGGTCGGACTTGTTGTGTGCAGTACATTATTCCCTATGGGCTTGTTCCCCCACCCCGCTTGTTCCCCTGCCGAACAGCTGCGCCCCTCTGGCTACCGGATCCTGGTGAACAGGTTCAGAACAGATACAGACTCCTGCAGAGGAAGAGAGCAGGGGTCAGATCTCTAAAACACTACAATCCTCTATATCAGCTGAGACAGTGGTTTTGCTTATTGCGTTGTTATTGGTAACAAAATCATTTGAAAGGTAGACTTCATATGGGGCACAGGCAGCACAAAAATCTATGACCCCAATCAATATGAGGTGTCTGGCTACCTTGGTGGACCGCATCTTGCTGAAGACGTTCCAGAAGCGCAGCGTCTCGTCTCCGGCGCCTGTCACGATGGCCTCTCCGTCTGGGGACATGGCCAGGTAGAGCACTCTGTAGGAGTGGCCTGTCAGTTTGGCCACCTGTGTGAGGGAGGGGTACTTCCACACCAAGATCTGGTTCTGGGAGTAGCCGTGTGTGCTTACCTGGAGGTAAAAAGGATTTTAGTCACAGATGTTTAGGAGTCAAAATAATTTCCTTTAAAAAGGGCCTGTCTTTGTGCCAAATATATGGAAAATATCACATTTCATACAAATGTTTGTTTCCCACAGAATGACCCTAAAAAGCCGCCCCTACCTACGTACCAGTTCATTGGTGTGCTTGGACCAGGCCAGGTTGCAGACCTGGGAGCCCGTGTCGGTGCACTGCAGGGGCTGGCCTGTCAGGGTGTTCCAGAAGCGGATGCAGCGGTCGGCCGTGCCCCCTCCAGACGCCAGCAGGCCATGCTGATGGGGGGACCAGGCGATGGCCTTCACTGCTGCCAGGTGCTCCGTGTACTGCTGCACCGGGAGAACGCTGGAGTGGTTCCATACCAGCAGCTATGGGGAGGGATTGTTATTTTTCTGGGAAGTTAATGCCATAGGATAAGGATAAAAGCAGGAGTGTACAATAGATATTCAAGAGGTTTGTGTGTGTCCTGCAATCCCTCCGAGGCCAGTAGCTGGTGGTCTGTGCTGTGTGTACCTTGTTGTCATTTCCCCCTGAGGCCAGTAGCTGGTGGTCTGTGCTGTGTGTACCTTGTTGTCATTTCCCTCCGAGGCCAGTAGCTGGTGGTCTGTGCTGTGTGTACCTTGTTGTCATTTCCCTCCGAGGCCAGTAGCTGGTGGTCTGTGCTGTGTGTACCTTGTTGTCATTTCCCCCTGAGGCCAGTAGCTGGTGGTCTGTGCTGTGTGTACCTTGTTGTCATTTCCCCCTGAGGCCAGTAGCTGGTGGTCTGTGCTGTGTGTACCTTGTTGTCATTTCCCCCTGAGGCCAGTAGCTGGTGGTCTGTGCTCCACTTGAGGCCGCAAACTTCCTGTCGGTGTCCCTGGAGACGACGTTCTGACTGGAGGGGCGGGGCCCGGATGTCCCTCTGCAGGATAACCCTGTCACGACTGCCAGACGACAACTGGTCGGCATTCCACGCCAACGCACCTAGAGAAAGATTGAGCAAAAAATATAAAAACAGCTGAAATGCACTGTTTTCATAGTTTTCTTTTGACTAAAGGATGAATATTTCATGACGAAGCCATAGCAATAGAATTACTAGATATTATATTCTATGGTTGCAGCACTACCGTTCCTCTGACTCAGAGGAGAAGCTCTCCTCTTCTCTCTGTAGGACAGCCAGCCAGCCTCCTTCTACTCACCCACTCTGGCTGTGTGTCCCTCCAGTACTGACAGTTTCTTCCCTGCTGCCGCGTCCCAGATCTGTACATAGCCCTTATGAGTCCCCACCGCTACTAAGTTCCCCTTGAGAAACCACACACACACACAGAGAAGAGTACAATAACCGGACACACATGGTATCAGGGCATATCCATCACACCCCCTGAAGCGTATAGAGCCAGGACTGCAGAGCCCTGGAGGTATAGGGTAAACAAGGGGTGCCCATGACAACACATAGGAGTTAAAGCAGACAGACTCACCCTCTCTGACCAGCCCACTGACGTGACAGAGTCCCCTTCCACTGACAAGTCACACAGACGCGTCACCTGAAGACCAAAAGACACAATCCATAGATTGTCAATTTCCAATCCACATCATATGAAAGAGTTTACGAGAGAAAGGTATTTGCGATAAATGGAGACAGTGTCACTGATTTCAGTGTGATAACACACAAACATTCACACACACACCTGGCTAGTGCAGGCGCTCCAGAGGTAGACGCAGGTTCCCAGGCCGACACTGAGGACGTTGAGGGAGGACCAGTCCACCAGGTTGAGGTAGAAGTCATCCTGCAGCTCTGGAGCATCAAGCACCTTGAAGGGGATCTTAGAGATCTTACGAGTGGGTTTCCTAGGTGACCGTAACAGCTTCTGACTACAAGGAGGGAGACAAGGAGACAAGACAGATGACACATTCAATGTGACACAGAAAAGACTCATTATAATGGAATGAGAGGGAGAGGAGAACTAGAACACCACTGTTAGCCATATAATATAAAACCAATGCATAAGTGAAAGTGGTGAATACCTGTTGCTGCTAACAGGAGACAAGGAGTATGGAGACACTGTGTTGCCATCCTCGGGTAGAGATCGTTTGGCACTGACAGAATACTGTAAACAGAAACAACTGGCATATTTAGTATCAAAGGTAAACATGTTGTACGACTAACAAATTAAAACTGCAGCACACACAATACACTAATACCCCTGGTAGCTTTGAAAAAGACGCTATTCCAACAGAATGTATAAGGGCCTATGTTAAGTACACTGAAGAGGCTCCTCTTGGCGGGGGTGGAGGGCTGGAGGCGGCGGTCTTCTGACTGGGGGTCCTGGACCTTCTCTATGCCTGCCCCCAGCAGCTCGTTCTTCAGTAGGGCAGAGTACGCCAGGCCGTCCGCTAGAAGGAGGGAGGGGTATGTTAATCTCCATTTTAATGGGTATGAATGAATGAGTAAAACAGAATCAATGAGTAAAACAGAATCAATGCACACTACAGAAACACAATAAATTCAACAGAGTCAATAGGCTTACCTTTGCTAGTGTCTGTTGTGCCATCCTTTGTCTTCCTGTTCTGATTGTGAGACTTCTCATTCTCCTACACAACAACATTAACAATGACTAATATGTAGAGACAGGAGAGGAGCGCTTCATTGGTTTATAGTTAAACCATGAGGTGCTCTTTGATCATGGGGTGAAATACTGTACATGATTTGATGCTGGATAGTAAACAATGCCGGAAAAGCCTTTGCAACAAAACTTCCGGAAGTAATCAAGGCACTCTCATGTAGTGGAACAATTTTAAAAGCCTTTATTGTTTAATGCATAGCAAAAAATGTTAAATGCACCGACATGGTGCAGCTACAACACCCTTCATTAGGGTGACAGAGAAACCCAGCAAGTGACACGATCAACACAGATATAAAACTTGGGGCACAAAAAAAATCCCAAAGTGCATTGCGGGGGGACTCACGTTGATGCGGTGGAAGTTGACGCTCCAGTTGGCGCCGGCGCGGGAGGGGATGAAGCGGTCGCCATGTTTGCTTGGTGACGACAGGGGGGAGTTGGTGGGTGTCAGGGCTCGTACTGTATCTATGGCCTTCTTCATGGGGAGAGAGAAGGGGATACAGGGTCAGAGAGGGACTCGTCCACAGAGAGGACAATTTAACCACGAGAGATGAGAAAAAGACAATCATTGCACATTAATAGCTCATGAGATCCGCAGAGCCCAAGTGAGATAAACAATTAACTAAGGGGGTTTCGTGATTCACGGGTGAGGTGTTCAATAGAGATACAATTAAAAGGAATACTCTAAGATATAGCCTATGCCTATTTTCTACTGGGTTTCCACAGGGAGAGGGGAGAAACTTGACTTAAAGTAAACAGGAGGGGTCAATCAGAGAGGTGGTTTTAATGCAGACAAAACATCAGGGGACCTGACAGAGCGACTCATTGAATAAAACCGTAGCTTTTAGACTTCACACACTGTTTGACAGCAAAGCTCTCGTGTCACACATTAGACACCCTCTTTAGTCTTCACAAAGCAGTTTGTTATTAAACATGTAAGGGAGGAGCCAGTATCAGACTATTGTCAAGCTAATCTGAAAAAAATCTATATAGTCTTTGTTCAGTAGCTGTCAACTTCAAACACTGACAGTGTGTTCTGCTTAGGCTAAATGTATGTCTGATATAGTTTAGCAAGAAAATAATACACAAACTGGTTCTCTAGTACACCTGACCTACTTTCAGGGGATTTGTATCTCTGGATAGATGACCATACGCTTCGTCCCATCAACTGAACTAGAACTTACTCTTGAAATCCCTGAACATTATGCTGTCAGCCGAGTGTGCCAACCAATTCCGACAAATAAATCTAGATGTTGGCATCTATGAACATCATATGCCATCTCAATACAGAATGATATTGTGCCAATCCAGAATAATACACAACTTTTATTGAGTCTATGCACTTACTAAAGGGCTGGCGTTCTCGTTCTGGATGTTGATCTGCCTGAGCAGCCGACACTCATAGTCCTGGTCCATATCTGTAAAGGAGCACATTTACATTTCAGTCATTTAGCGAACACTCTTAACCAGAGCAACTAGGGTTAAGTACCTTGCTCAAGGGCACATCTACAGGTTTTTCACCCAGTCGGGTCGCGGATTTGAACCAGTAATCTTCTGGTTACTGGCACAATGCTCTTAACTGCTAGGCTACCTGCCGCCCTACAACAGGGACGTAGTAGGCCAACACAATATTTGGAAAACATTTTTGCAACAAAAATTTGAGCTTCTATTGGACAAATGCTGGTAGGTCCCTCAATTTGTTCCGCTCTATACATTCACCCCCAGAAAAGATACAGCATGGATATAACTTCAAACATTGTCATCTAAACAGACCCCCCCCCCCCCAAAAAAATATATATTTTATTTAACCTTTATTTAAATAGGCAAGTCAGTTTAGAACAAATTCGTATTTACAATGACTGCCTTGTTAACTGCCTTGTTCAGGGGCAGAACGACACATTTTTACCTTGCCAACTCAGGGATTCGATCCAGCATCCTTTCGGTTACTGGCCCAACGCTCTAACCACTAGGCTACCTGCTGCCTCTATGACAGTGGTTCCCAACCAGGGGTACTTGGCCTACTGGTAAAATTGACTTGACTTCAGCAGTACTTCTGGCAGAGAAAAAGTAACTTGTTGGTACAGTAACCACTACTATATTATACTGCTTGGTGTATATAAACTCAACACCTCAGATTCATGGCACTGCTTTGACTTCTGGAAATTGTAACTAACTATTGAGGTCGTTTTGTGTGGAGACTTGACCAGCTGGTTCACTAATCTCAATTTATCTTCTGTCGTGTTTGTTGTGTATATAGTACCATCAGAAACCTATTGGTATTGCTTATTGATGTCGTGACCTGTAAACTTAGCCCATTGACAGAAGGCCTCAGAACGGATGAACATCACTTCCATCCCATAACTAACATTACGCTTGTCACTTTCATGTATCTCGATGAATGAGTGGAAATATGAGGTTTTCTAGGAATTTCGTATTTGAGCTCTACTAGTCTGCTCAACAAATACTAATCGATGTTGTAGACAGCTAACGTTAGCTAATTAGTCGACAAACCTGAGTGCTCGTTGCACTAGCTAGCTACAAAGCTAACGTTAGCTAGTTATTCATTAATAGCTAGCTAACGTAGTTCAAGACAAGAGAACCAACATGAGCGCCACTTTTAAAACCCATTAGAAAAGGCCACTTATAGTAGCTAGACTACCATTAGCACGCTGAATAGGCTAAAAGTTAGCACTATCTAGCTAACGTGCGCTATTGTGATTGTTTATCTCCAAACGTTCGAACTTGTTCCTCACACCATTATTTTTCAGATTGACCTACCGTGCAGCGTCAAAGACTCTCAGTTATGCACCAAGTTTGAGACGGTTTGTTTGGCGAGATTTTTTGTAAAATAAATCAATTTTATTTATTCTCCAGCCCAGACAGAGACAAATGTTTAGACCAACAAATCGAACAAACGCTCGACTGGGATTCGCAAAGCAACATGGGAATGGCGCGGTGACGTCACTGTTTTTGAATCACACATTTTACGTCGTCAAGGGAACAGAGGGTTTCCACTAGTTAGCACAGCCACAAAGTCAACGCTTAGCTTTTCGGTCATAATTTAAGGTTAGAGTTAAGCATAACGTTAGCAGTATGGTTAAGGTTGGGGTTAGGTGTACAATCAGATTTTATGAAGAGAAATGGTAGAAAAGGTTGTTGTTTTTTACTTTGTGTTTATGGTAACGAATGATACCAGGCAGAGGGGCAGGCAGGGAGGTGAAACCAGTGACCACAGTTTCTAAACCATCTTTGATGAAACATCTTTAGGGGACATTACTGTGCTAAAGATATCATAAAAATGTCAATTACTTTGAGGTGAAACTAAGAAGAAGGAAGAGGCACCATAATGTGATAGTCTCTTTGTTACAGTTGAGACATTCCATTGAAAGCTAATAATGGGCTCGTTTGAGTAGTACGGCTAAAGCAACCGACTGTAGCCGAAAGTCGAGTCGACAGGAGGTGATCTGCAACATAAAACGTTTTCTTTATAATGTCGAATTAAACATGTCTCCAACCCCCATATCACACACTCATGAACTGAAATCATATGTGTGTTCATTATACAGTCAATTGAGAGAGAGGCTCAAATATCACACCAATTTGTATATATCCCAGGTAAATTGGATTCTTTTAGTGATTGGTCGTTTGCGAACGAGTCGGCTCTTGTAGGTGAACGTTGGGAGCCGGCTCACATATCAGAAGAGACAAATATATTTATAAAAAAATTAAGATATAAATAATCAAAATATTTAAATGAATATGATTAACTCATTCAAAGAACGAAAAAATAAATACAATAATATAGGCCTAATTGCTCAAGCGCAATCAGACACGCAGTGTCAACCAATGAACCAAAGATGCGCGAGGGAAGGCCGAGCCAACTCACTCACAGTCACACACTTAGCAGACCAAGAGAGAGGAAGGACGGCTGTGAAAACAACAGCTGGAAAATCAGTCTG
The DNA here is from genome assembly GCF_029448725.1 of Salvelinus fontinalis. NCBI lineage: Eukaryota > Metazoa > Chordata > Actinopteri > Salmoniformes > Salmonidae > Salvelinus > Salvelinus fontinalis. The sequence goes on along the minus strand of NC_074681.1, from coordinate 21,318,469 downwards.
AAGCACAGTAGCATTTGGATGCATTTTAATAAACAAGACAATGTTAGAGCACAGTGTAGAATTTGCCAAAACAAAATCTCATATAAAGCCGGTTCTACGCACAACCTACACCGGTTTATGCGAACTGTGCACCCAACTGTAAAGCTAGCTGTAGCAGAGCTTCGAGAACCTAGCGGGCCTGCTAGTGATAGTGGTGGAGCCAGTATCCACTCAGCCAAGTAGGCCTACTCCGCGACCCACAGCAACGCAGTCTTCTATGGACCAGTTTATGCCAAAGTCTATGTCTGTAGCAAAACAAGGCCAAATTGATATTGCATTGGCTTTAAATGATTGCCACCGATTTCCAGCCATTTTCGATCGTGGAGAACAGAGGTTTTAGAAATTATAGCAATAAGTCTAAATCCAATGTACACAATTCCAAGCAGGAAAACCCTTTCAAAATCACTTATTCCACACTGTACGAGAGCACACAGGCTTCAGTGCTGGAAAGAGTCCAAAAAGCTACTGCAGTTTGCCTTACCACTAACTGCTGGACATCAAGGGTAACCACTTCTTACATGTCGGTTACATGTCACTTCTTTGAAGATTTTTCAATGTCTAGCTGTCTTCTGGACTGCTTTGAGTTCAGTGACAGACACACCTCAGAAAACTTGGCAGAGGAACTGTTGGGAGTGGCCAGAGAATGCCAAGTAGATGGAAAAGTGGTCTGTTGTGTTAGCGACAATGCAGGTAACATAACCAAAGCCATGAACATTTTAAAATAGACCCATCATCCATGTCTTGCCCACACAATCAACCTGATTGTAAGAGATGCTCTGAAGGAGCACAGTAGGTGCTGAAAAACGCAAGTCTGCACAACGCCAGATGGGGGATGCCTGAGCTGAGGCCTAAACAAGACTGCACTAAAAGGTGAAATTCAACATTTTATATGTTGAAGCGGTTTCTTGAGTCAAAGGATGCCATCATCTCTACCGAGTCAAAGGATGCCATCATCTCTACCCTGGCCATTGTCAATGCACCTGTTGATGCTCTGACCCAAGAGGAATGGGAGGTGGTGGAGGAGGTGTGCAGAGTCCTGGAACCCTTTGAGCAGGTCACTGTGGAGATCAGTGGAGAGAGGTACAGTAAGCAGTTATTACTACATCATTATTTAATCCATTATTATATATGCATATGTAACAGTATAACTTTAAACCGTCCCCTCGCCCCGACACGGGCGCGAACCAGGGACCCTCTGCACACATCAACAACAGTCACCCACGAAGCGTCGTTACCCATCACTCCACAAAAGCCGCGGCCCTTGCAGAGCAAAGGGCAACACTACATCTAGGTTTCAGAGCAAGTGACGTAACTGATTGAAACGCTACTAGCGCGTACCCGCTAACTAGCTAGCCATTTCACATCCGTTACACTTATGAGCAGTAGATGAGAATGTAGAATCAGTAGACAAAACATGAACCTGAACTAATAAGTTACTGTTCTCTCTTTTCAGCTATGTGACAGCCTCAAAAGTGAAACTCCTGTGTAAGGGTCTGCAGCGAATCACAGCCAGCTGCCAGAGAGAAGCAAACGTAACCACAGGACATGTGGTAGAGTTGATGGACACCCTATGTTCATCAATGGACAGAAAGTTCCACAGAATGGAATACAATCACGTGCTATCAGAAATCGCTGCACTTGACCCCAGGGTTTAAGAAGTTAGCCTTCAGTGATGCCAGAGCGATTGATGAGGCTCTTCAAAGAATAACCTCAGCAGCAGGGAGGGACAGCCCCAGCAGTCAGCTGGCTCAGGCACCAGGGCAACAGGAAGAAGAGGGATCAGATGGAGCAGAAGCACCAGCAGTAGTGCCACAAACATCTGCTGTTTGGATGCTGTTTGAGGAGAGAGCAACTGGGGATGCAGCACGAAGGAATCCTTCAGCAGATGCCATAATGGAGGTTCAATCCTATTTGGAGGAGCCCCTCCTCCAAAGACCTGCAGATCCTCTGAGCTGGTGGAAGAACAAGGCCTCTGTCTACCCACGGCTTACTAAAGTCATAACTGGGAGACTCTGCATAGTGGCCACATCCTTTCCCTCTGAGAGGGTCTTCTCAAAAACAGGACAAATAATTACTAAGAGAAGAAACTGCATCAGCCCTTCGAAAGTGAGGCAGCTTGCATTTCTGAATGCGAATCTCTCATAAAAGCAAAATATGGTCAACATTGCTGTGTGCTGCTGGTTATAACATGGCATTTTTTATTTATTTATTTTATTTTACCAGGTAAGTTGACTGAGAACACGTTCTCATTTGCAGCAACGACCTGGGGAATAGTTACAGGGGAGAGGAGGGGGATGAATGAGCCAATTGTAAACTGGGGATTATTAGGTGACCATGATGGTTTGAGGGCCAGATTGGGAATTTAGCCAGGACACTGGGATTAACACCCCTACTCTTACGATAAGTGCCATGGGATCTTTAATGACCTCAGAGAGTCAGGACACCCATTTAACGTCCCATCCGAAAGATGGCACCCTACACACAGGGCAGTGTCCCCAATCACTGCCCTGGGGCATTGGGATATTTTATTAGACCAGAGGAAAGAGTGCCTCCTACTGGCCCTCCAATACCACTTCCAGCAGCATCTGGTCTCCCATCCAGGGACTGACCAGGACCAACCCTGCTTAGCTTCAGAAGCAAGCCAGCAGTGGTATGCAGGGTGGTATGCTGCTGGATAACATGGCATTAAAGAAGAGAGAAAAGAGAGACCAGTTTAATGTTGCATTTTGCACATTGTTATTTATTTTTCTTTGATATGGTGCAATATTCTATTATTATGTTGTTCAGATTGTATTAGTTTTGAATTGTTACATTTATATGCACTTTGTTTATATACATTAAAAAGTTATACTTTAAATGCACATGTTTAATAGCATTATTTTTCATAACAGACCAATGCATTTTTAAATACATTGTGGTTAAGGTAGAGTATGATTTCATTTAATTAGAATTGTTTTAACACCAATCATAGTCAAACTATCGCAAACTGTTTGATTTGAAAAAATACAAAACATATATTTTTTAAAAGAGCCGTTTGGGAGCCAAAAGAGCCGGCTCTTTTTGGTGAGCAGAGCCGAACGAGCCGGCTCTTTTTGGTGAGCTGAGCCGAACAAGCCGGCTCACTGAAAAGAGCTGGAATGCCCATCACTATTTTCTGTTTCAGTCATGTCTTTGGTCATGTTTGAGTGGGTCAAACAAAAACACCCTAATGTTTGGTTGACTGCTCCTACAGTTTTGCTTTGGTACTACAATTTAACTGTTGCCCGGCCCAGAAAGACAATTTCCATACACGGCCACATAGAGAAGTCAGTAACCTCGGAAGTTAGTTCATAGCTAGCTAGCTAAGTTAGCCACACAATGCTACCGTAGCTAGTTAACTTGTTGTATCTGTTGTGGGCACTTGTTGACTCGTGGTGTCGTGCCAGTCCCCGCTTCACTGCCATACCAGCCTGTTGATCCAGCATTGCCACTCCCTAGCTTGGAGTGATCACGGAGCTCAGCGGTCCTGTTGGCTACCGGTCCTCACTTGACCGAGTCCACCAACACCGAGACAGACAGTCCACGCTTGACAATGCCAGTCAGATAGCTTCAAACGGGCAGGAGTTTAAAGCCCGGACCTTGATAAATATTTAGGCGGGAGTCTCAAACCCAAAGCATGACGGTATAACTTTCTCTCGAAGCATCTGAAGCCGATACAGAAGCATACACAGAATCACACCAAAACAAAAAGCATTAAACATTTTTTTTTTCTTGGAACACACTTCTCTTATGTGAAAATCCATTCTTTGCACATGTCACGACTCCCGCCGAGGTCGGTCCCTCTCCTTGTACGTTCGGCGGTCGACGTCCCCGGTCTTCTAGCCATCGCTGATCCATCTTTCATTTTCCATTGGTTTTGTCTTTATTTTCTACACACATGGTTTTCATTATCCAATTACATGTTCATGTATTTAACCCTCTTTTTCCCCATGCTTGTTGTGCGTGATTATTTGTATGTTCAGTTCGGTTTATGATTACTTTTTCGACGGGTGCTGTGTTCAGCCGTGCCTTATATTAACCGTTGGTATTTTCGTCAAGTGTATTTGTTTACCTTGTGCCTTTATTTTTTGAGTAAAGTACGTTGCTCACTCATTTTGCTCTCCTGCGCCTGACTTCATGCACCAGCTACACTCACCTTCTGACAGCACACTGATTCAGTACTGTACACAGGATGTTGTTCCACCCATATCAACAGTGTGAAAAACAACACCAACCCTCAGATGAGCACACACTTTGCGTTCTTTGCTAGGGAGCTGAAGATGCTCAAGTGGCTGCACAGGGTAGCAGCTCGTGCACTCACTGTCAAAAATTCAAACCAAGAGCATTGAAATCTCAACTTGTGGGCTTCGGGGGGAGCCTCCGGATTCTCATCAGATGAGTCTGCCACACAGATCAATGATCATTCCAAACGCTCCAGGTCTAAAAATGTGTTTTGCTCCCTTCACATGACACACGAGCCTCCCACTCTTATGAGCACTCTGGTGATGATGCTATGTACCACAGCTCTAACATCGTCCAGTCCCAGCCTGCTGGCCTGGCAGTGATGGTCAACCAGAAAATATCCTTGTCTGAAATATTTGAGGGCAAGCAGGAACCTCAAAGTGGAACATGCATCTACTGCCATGGCGTCCACATCCATGTTTTATTCAGTTCTTCAAAGACTGAGACATCCATTCTGTTGTTCAAAGACTTTGTGCATGAGATCCAATGCACTTGGAGCATGCCAAATGACAGAACTCCTGCCAAGCACATGCACTCACTTAGCTACAGTATATGTTGCAGATGAGAGTGGTTTTGGACAGTTCCCCCGTATGGACAAATAATTTGCATCGCTTGTTCTGCCTGCTTCTCTCCGTCACAGTTCAGACCAAGAGCTGCCTAATAAACAATGCAGGAGATCTGACCGCTTCCTACGCAGAACACATGACAGCACTGCTTCAGCTGCTAGGCTTAGCAACTCAGCAGCAGTACTGGCCTTTTAACAGAAGGAGCTGCATGAACCCCTCTCCGCAAACTATGATACTGACACCGTGAATGAATTGAATACAGTTAAAGACTTGCTCAGATGGTTGGGAAATATTTGGCAACAGTGTGTGGCATGGCGCCACCTATGGTTAGTTCAGTCTAAGCTCCCTGACAAAGAGACGGTTCCACTCGTAGGTGTACCCATAACACCTGCCCAGACATTTGGCCCAGCAGTGGCCCACCTCCTCCAAGTGTCTAGGGAAGACAGAGAAGCACATATGAAGCCTCAGTGCCTCATTACAAAGCCTAAAATGCACACTAAGTGGGGACTAGATTACTCTTTTCTAAATTCATTGGTAATCCCCCAAAAACTGAAAAACACATTTTTTGATGGAAAAAAACTTTGTGTGCTAGTAGAATGGGGATATGAAAGTATGCATCTTTCAGGTCCACTGTGGTGAACCAATCACCTGATTGTACTGACTTAAGGATGGTTTTGAATGGCAGCATTTTGAAGGGAAGTGCTGAAAGATGACGATTCAGGCACCTTAGGTTCAGGATCGGACAGAGGCATCCGACATTTTTTGTTGGATCTACCTCTTGTTGTTTTCAAGACACCCCTGAAACGTGGGTGTCACTGACAAAATTGTATTGCGCAGCCTTGTGTAACACCCATTTGTTGGCCGTTTACCTTTTCCAGTTGGAAAGGTGGTGCTCGAGGAAACTGTGATGTGCTAGATAGTCGGTCTCATCAGGATCGAGGCTCTGTGTGCTGTGGTGCAGAGGGGATGTGGCCTGCATATGGTGCACTTCTGCCTCTTGGGCGATGCTGAGCTCTTCGGTAGGGCTGAGGGTGTCTGTTCCTCCAGTCCTGAGCAGCATTAGTCTGAGCCTGGTTTCTTGGCATCCCAGTTGGGACCCTGGGATGGGAGAAAAGGTTTGCTGCCTGATGCACTTTAGGCTTGACACTGGAAACCCAAATAATGCAAGCAACAGTCTCTCCAGAAAGTGTGGTATCTTTGACAAATTGTCTTTCACCCTTCAATCTAAGAAAATAGATGATCGTTCTAGAGAGTCAGAGGCTCCTGGGCCCCCTTGCTGCTGCAGTCCATGTTGTACCATTGGGCGTGCTCCACATGCTGCCAATACAGAGCTGGTACAACAGACACAATCTATGTTCCAGAAGGGACAAACACAAAAGCTGACAATTTCAATTAGTTGCTAGAGAGCAATACAATGGTGGCGCTTAGCACTTCAAACTTCCAGTGGAGCTCTCCTAGTCATAGCTCACAACCGGGTGACTTTGACCACATACGCCTCCCAACAGGGATGGGGAGCAGTCTTGAACCAGTCAATGATCAATGGTGTATGGTCAGCACCATGGAGAACGCCCTACATCAACATACCGGAGCGCAAGGTGGTACTTCCTTCCAGTACTGAGAAGACAACATGTACTCATACTGACAGACAAGACAATCGTGGTTGCACACATCAACCGCCAGAGTGGACTGAGGTCAAGGGCACTGCACCAATGATGTATATAAACCCTGGATTACTGATGCTATGTATTGGCCATTGAGAGGCTTTGAAGCCACCTGTCGGCCATATTGGCACTCCCCAGTAGGAGCAGTCCTCCATAGGAATGAATGGAATTCTACACCATTTCAATGAAACGTTTCAAGGCCAAAATTACATTAATTTAAGTATTTGTGTTGTTGTAGTGGGAACAGTGACTTTAGTAATCTCTAAAAATGGTAGTTTAACAAAAATATTTTTATATAATCTTTCATTTTAAATGTTTATGTTTAGCTCACATAATATAATTTAAAAGTAAAAGTATGCATTAAGACGTCTGTAATAAAATACATGTAATCTAGACATTAATAAATGCATTTCTAAAGCTTCCCAATTTCTTTTATAATCTTGGGAGTGTAAAGATGGAGACGCGGTAGATTCAACACAGCGCCCCCTATTAGTCATCTAGTGTATATATAAATTAGGGATGCATGATACATATGTAAACATATCGGAATCGGATGATATTAGCTAAAAATGCCAACATCGGCAACGGCCCAAAGTCTAGTTTAACGCCGATGTGCAAAACCGATGTCAAAGTTGACGTGCATACCTATATAATGTCGGTACATGATGTAATGACACCAGGTAAAATTTTGCGCTACACGTGCAACACAGCATTCCTAACCTAGCCCACAATGTCTGCTGTGTGGATCGAGCAGTCAACAAGTCAAGCAGTCATTTGAAAGAGTAAGAACATTTCAGCGAGACAACTCAAAGGCAAAATTCTTAAACGCCAAGATAATGGAATTCATTGTCCTTGACAATCAACCGTTCTTTGTCGTGGGTGATGTTGACTTTCGCCGACTGGTCGAGCACCGGTACACACTACCAAGTTAGTGCTATTTTTCAGATGTTGCCCTACCGGAGTTACACAGTATTGCTATTAGCGTCACTGCTATTACCTTCACAACTGACATTTGGATCAGCGATGTCAGCCCCATGAGCATGCTGAGTCTGACAGCACAATGGGTCGTCGTGGATTTCCGACTGAGGAAAGTAGTGCCTTAGACCGCTGCGTTCCATGTATGTGTGTGTGTTAACTATTTAACTGTCCTAGAATGCTTAAAAGGCCGCAAAAATGTTAAATATCGGTTAGCGCTATTGTTTTTTTGGGGGCAAGGAAAAGATCAGATATCGGTATCGGCCAAAAATGTCATATTGGTGCATCTTTAATATAAATAATTTCACTGCACCAGGTAGAAAGTGAGCTACTGCTTTGGGCAAGCAGACACTTTACATCCCTCAGAGCAATACACTCACCGGGTTTGTAGAATCAGGCAGCAGACCTCTCCAGAGGAGGCCCTCTTCCTTCAGACTGGAGGACACATCCCACAGTAATGGAGATGATCTAGGCTCGATTCGAAAGGGCCATTGCTGTCGGCTCGCATCGCAAGACTCAACCCATTGTCCTATGTGGTTCTCAATAAAGGGTCCAGCAGGCCCACTCAGGGTCGATGCCCTATCACACAGATGGCTGCTGTATGCGCTTCCACCAATTCCCTTGCTCCCTCAAGTATTGAGGAAGATTAGTCTCGAGAGCGCGTCAGTTCTACTTGTATGTGACTGCCTTGTAGCTCCAGGATTGCCCTCCAAATTTGGCCCTTGGATGGTTTTATTTGGCCCCCCAATTGTTCTGGGAAAAAAAAAAAAATTTGTTGTACATAAAATACTCTAAAAACACCAGGAAATTAGCTCCAATTGATTTTAGTTTTGTAATCTGTTCCCAAGTATTCCCAAGCATAATAGAGATGTGATCATATATACTGAACAAAAATATAAAGGACAAATAAAGTCTTGGTCCCATGTTTTATGAGCTGAAATAAAAGATCCCAGAAATGTTTCATAAGAACAAACAGCTTATTTCTCTCAAATTTTGTGCACAAATTTGTTTACATCCCTGTTAGTGAGCATTTCTCATTTGCCAAGATAATCCATCAAACTGACAGGTGTGGCATATCAAGAAGCTGATTAAACAGCATGATCAACACACAGGTGCACGTTGTGCTGGGGACAATAAAAGGCCACTCTAAAATGTGTAGTTTTGTCACACAACACAATGCCACAGATGTCTCAAGTTTTGAGGGAGAGTGCAATTGGCATGCTGACTCCAGGAATGTCCACCAGTGCTGTTGCCAGATAATTTAATGTTAATTTCTCTACCATAAGCCACCTCCAAAGTCGTTTTAGAGAATTTGGCAGTACGTCCAATCGGCCTCACAACAGCAGACCACGTGTAACCACGCCAGCCCAGGAACTCCACATCCGGCTTCTTTACCTGCAGGATCGTCTGAGACCAGCAACCCGGACAGATGATGAAACTGAGTATTTCTGTCTGTAATAAATCCCTTTTGTGGGGAAAAACTCATTCTTATTGGGTGGGCCTGGCTCCCCAGTGGATGGGCCTATGCCGTCCCAGGCCCACCCATGGCTGCACCCCTGCTCAGTCATGTGAAATCCATAGTTAGGACCTAATTTATTTATTTAAATTGACTGATTTCCTTATATGACCTGTAACTCAGTAAAATCATTGAAATATATTTTTGTTCAGTATATACAAAGGTAAGCAAGGTTTGAAACAATTCTGCTTTAGTCATATCTGTTTGGGATTCTTGCGGTCAATTTGCAGTCTACACATGATTTGTAATTATGTTTCCGCTCCCTGACCTTCCACTCATGAAAGAAACGACCCGCGGCTAAATCTAGATGATGCCTGCTCTATGCGAACCCTGTATTCCTACAAGTGAAATGTGTTCAGGAAGTGTTTTGTCGACCATGCAGAAATGTCACCTTCCTGCCCAATTTGTCATTTTTACTTTCCTCCAGGAGCTCATGGTTGCAGGAAAGGCCCCATCTGCACTGAACGTGTATATGGCAGCCATCTCTATGGGTCATAACCAGATTGCAGGTGCAACATCAGGGCACACCCTCTAGTATCATAGTTAGTTAAAAGGTGCACCCCAAGGCTCCTTCAGTACCCCTCATGGGAGTTCACTACGATCACTTATGAGCCCTGTCTTCACCTGAGTTACAGTGCCTTCAAAGTATTTATACCCCTTGACTTATTCCACATTTTGTTGTTTAAAAGCCTAAATTCAATATGGATCAAATTTGAGTGTTCTTTCTCACACATCCACACATTACCCCATAATGACAAAGGGAAAATATGTTTGTATATATTTTAGGAAAATTTCCCCTTGACTTTTTCCACATTTTGTTACGCTACAGCCTTATTCTAAAATGGATTCAATTGTTTTTGAATGAAAAAAAGCAGAAACAGGTTAAGATATTTTTTCAAATGTTTGAAAAAAAATAAATAAATGAAATGCCACATTTACATATGTATTCAGACCCTTTACTCAGTACTGTGCTGAAGTACCTTTGGCAGCGATTACAGCCTCGAGTCTCCTTGGGTATGACGCCACAAGCTTGGCACACCTGTATTTGGAGTTTCTCCCATTGTTCTGTGCAGATCCTCTCAAGCTGTCAGGTTGGATGGGGAGTGTCGCTGCACAGCTATTTTCAGGTCCCTCCAGAGATGTTTGATCGTGTTCAAGTCCGGGCTCTGGCTGGGCCACTCAAGGACATTCAGAGACTTGTCCCGAAGCCACTCCTGCGTTGACCCTAAGCACACAGCCAAGACATTGTCCTGTTGGAAGGTGAACCTTGACCCAGTCTGAGGTCCTGAGCGCTCTGGAGCAGGTTTTCATCAAGGATCTCTGTACTTTGCTCCATTCATCTTTCCCTCGATCCTGACGAGTCTCCAAATCCCTGCCGCTGCCACCACCATGCTTCACCATAGGGATGGTGCCAGGTTTCCTCCAGATGTGACTCTTGGCATTCAGGCCAACGAGTTCAATCTTGTTTCTCATGGTCTGAGAGCCTTTTGGCAAACTCCAAGCGAGCCGTCATGTGCCTTTTACTGAGGAGCGGTTTCCGTCTAGCCACAGATCTGTGCCCAACACAATCCTGTCTCGGAGCTCTACGGACAATTCCTTCACCTCATAGCTTGGTTTTTGCTCTGACATGCACTGTCAACTGTGAGACCTTATATAGACAGGTGTGTGCCTTTCCAAATCATGTCCAATCAATTGAATTTACCACAGGTGGACTCCAACCACGTTGTAGAAACATCTCAAGGATGATCAATGGAAACAGGATGCACCTGAGCTCAATTTTGAGTCTCATAGCAAAGGGTCTGAATACAAAAATGTATACAAACCTGCTTTTGCTTTGTCATTACAGGGTATTGTGTGTAGATTGATGAGGGAAAAAAATATTTCATCCATTTTAGAATAAGGCTGTAACATAACAAAATGTGGAAAAGGGGATTTTTGTAGTACGTTAGCTGGTGACGTAGCTAAACCCAGCCAAAAAAGAAACAACCCTTTTTCAGGACCCTTCTTCAAAGTCGTAAAAATACAAATAACTTCACAAATCTTCATTGTAAAGGGTTTAAACACTGTTTCCCATGCTTGTTCAATTAATTCATTAACATGCACGTGTGGAACGGTCGTTAAGACACTAACAGCTTACAAACGGTAGGCAATTAAGGTCACAGTTATGAAAACGTAGGACACTAAAGAGGCCTTTCTACTGACATGAGGACTGCAGATGTGGCCAGGGCAATAAATTGCAATGTCCGTACTGTGAGGCGCCTAAGACAGCGCTACAGGGAGACAGGACTGGCAAAAAGTGCTCTTCACTGACGAGTCACGGTTTTGTCTCACCAGGGGTGATGTTAGGAGTTGCGTTTATCGTTCTCAACTAGTTCAAACCTAGTGAATGCTCCCAAGTCGTTCCTCCAATAACTCCCATAGAATATAAAATGTGGAATAACAACATGTCATATTTCAGTCTGGCCATGATGACGTTGAATCAAAGTGCAAAAACTGATTGGATTTTCAAAAAGTCATCAATGTAAAGGAATTTCAGGAATATTATTATTATTTTCACCATTTTTTAAACCTAAATCCAATGACATGGTTAACATTTTTCGTTGATTTACGTTAGTTGACAACTCAATCAAAAGTAAATCAAAACTAGACGTTGAACTGACATCTGTGCCCATTGGGATACCTTCAAGGAAGGAATTCAACAACTGTCCTCTGGGAAAGTCCCTTCCTGAATGGTAACAAGACAGAGAGACCAACCACAGAGTCTAAACCTCTGTCTGTATTCATACTACATGCACCACCCTGCCAAATTCTCTCTATTTCACAAAAAGACAGACACACAGACAACTGCAAGTATGCAACAACAACAAAAAACACAATGGCACACATCAGGACAGGAAAACAACTAAATGTTCTCTCTCTGGTGCTCTGATGAGTCCACTCTATTAAACCTAATGAGATTGCTTGTGTCAATAATTGAGTAGGGTGTGGGTTACAGAGCATGGTGGAGGAACAGCAGAAAGGAGCAGTTACTCTGTCAACAATGTGTCACTGGAACCCCTGTTTGTTTTGTGGAAAAATACCTCTGTTAGAAGACACGTGCAAAAGGCACAATTCTTTTTCGGGAAAGATTTAACTGGCAGTAGGCTAAATGGAAACAGAGTCTCTTTCAGTTTCACATTCTGCAATGTTGCCAGCCCTGATGTCACAAAGTGAGAGAAAAAGACAAATGCACATTTTTCATTATATCCATTACATGTTGTGCAGAGAAAATGGAGTCCAAATTTGTGAACAGGTGAGTGAATTCACCAAAAAACAGGCTTTGTCCCTAGTGCAAGCTTTGTCGCTAGTGGTCATTCTGGTAGCTGCTTTCTTGTAATTGAGTAACGAATGAGCCCTGTCTTGTAGTGCTGAAATGTAGGACCCAATGATACAGTGCCTTCAGAAAGTATTCATACCCATACTCCCTTTTTTCACATTTTTTTGAGTTACTGCCGGAATTTCAAATGTATTGAATGTAGATGTTGTGTCACTGGCCTGCACACAATACCCCATAATGTCAAAGTGGAATTATGTTTTTTCACTGTATACAAATTAATTAAAAATGAAAAGCTGAAATGTCTTGAGTCAATAATGTGTTGTATTGGATTTGCCCCAAACATTACACTTTGTATTCAGAACAAAAAGGAAATTGCTTTGCCACACTTTTTGCATTATTACTTTAGTGCCTTGTTGCTAACAGGATGCATGTTTTTGAATATTTTTTAATCTGTACAGGCTTCCTTATTTTCACTCTGTCAATTGTGGGTGTGGGGTACAGAGAGGAGGAAGTCATTCAAAAATCATGTTAAATACTACTATTGACACAGAGTGATTCCATGCAACTTATGCACATTTTTACTCCTGAACTTTAGGCTTGTCATAACAAAGGGGTTGAATACTTATTGACTCAAGACATTTCAGCTTTCCATATTTAGTTAAAACTTCAAAAAACATAATTCCACTTTGATATTATTGGTTATTGTGTGTAGGCCAGTGACAAAAAATAGAAATTGAATCCATTTAAAATTCAGGCTGTAAGATTATTTTGGGGGGAGAAAGGGTGTGAATACTTTCATTTTGTTGCTTTACAGCCTTATTCTAAATCCTCAATCTACACACAATACCCCATAATGACATGTTTGCAAATGTATAAAAACAAATACCCTGAAGGATCACATTTAGAGAAGTATTGACACTTTACTCAGTACTTTGTTGAAGCACCTTTGGCAGGGTTTACAGCCTAGAGTCTTCTTGGGTGATGCTACAAGCTTGACACACCTGTACTTGCTGAGTTTCTCCCATTCTTCTCTGCAGATCCTCTCAAGCTCTGTCAGGTTGGATGGGGAGCATTACTGCAAAGCTAATTTCAGGTCTTTTCAATCTGGTTCAAGTCCAGGCTGTGGATGGGAACCTCAAGGACATTCAGAGACTTGTCCCGAAGCCACGCCTGTATTTTGCTCCGTTCATCTTTCCCTCGACCCCGACTAATCACTGGAAAACATCCCCACAGCATGGCGCTGCCACCACCGTGCTTTACCAGCAGGATGGTGCAAGGTTTCCTCCAGACGTGACAGTTGGCATTCAGGCCAAAGAGTTCAATCTTGGTTTCATCAGACCAGAGAATCTTGTTCTTCATGGTCAGAGTCCTTTAGCAAACTCCAAGCGGGCTGTCAGTGGCCTTTTACTGAGGAATGGCTTCCTTCTGGCCACTCTACCATAATGGCCTGAATGGTGGAGTGCTGCATTTCATTTATCCCATTCCAGCCAGTCCTCCCCAATTAAGGTGTCACCAGCAATACAGCATTTGATTATTGAAATATCAGTCTAAATCTTTGCTTTTTTATTTGAAGAATAATCAGGAACATTTGAGACAGCTCTAGTTAGGGACAGGCCACCAGAATCAGGGACTGTCGCTGGAAATCGGGGGCATCCGGTCTCTGTGCACTAGATAGAAGTTGTTTGACACAGCGTGAGCAATAGATCAACTGGTGACAGGGAGACCATTTTTACACTACATTTTGACTTATACATTGATTAAGCATGTTCACTCACAAAAGGTTATGTCTTTAAAATCTGACTTTATTCAAAAAAAAAAAAAAAAAAAATACATTGTAGATCTCATACTTTGTGGTATTGAAGTATGACAGTGAAATGTACATTGTATTACTTGAAGTAAAAGCAGAATCAGGCTTGAGGTTTAACCACACGGCACACTCAACGTGCCAAAGTAACGCAACAGAAACATTCAACATACATACCCAGACATTATCAAAGCATTGTCATTATTGGAAGGTCATTCTGCAAATCCATTGATACAGTGTCCTAGAACAGTGATGCAGTGTTGAGGAAATTGTAGTCTGGAAAAAAGTAACATGCATTGTTACCATTGTAAGATCACTGCTGCTCTATTCCAAGTCAGACTTTGATTTTGGATAAAACAGTTTTAGAGGATGACATTGTCAGTTTCACATTTAAATAACAGTAGTCCTCAATTTGAATTAAAGTGTTAGACAAACAGATGAACTGATGTAAAATAGCTTTAAAAGTAGGCAGGTAAGAAGGTAGATGAGTGCAATTCTTAAACTAGTCATGACAAGTATTTGTTACAGAGAGAGACTGTACACAAGTCAAATCCATTCTCTAGACAAACATGTGCAAAAGTATCATGAAAACATTGGTCTAAAGTACAAATAAGATTAGTAATCATACCAAACACCAATAAGATCAACTGTCGTGGAATATTGGTCAAGCTAAAAAAGTATTGCCAATCTGGCTAAACACATGACATACAAGAACATGAAGTGAAAAAAGAAGTGGGTTGGATAAAAGTGCAGCCTGTACATCATTTCAGTCTCATTCACTGGGGGGGGGGGGGGGGGGGGGGGGGGTTCAAGAAGTCAAAAACCTCTGCACATTCAAAGGCTGACAGCTTTACAGTCGTCACATTGTACTAAGAACACAGCTTCTTACACTAGAAAACCATTGTAAAAAAAAACATATCTACATATATAGGAAATGAGAATCACACAGCCAGCCAAGTCAATGAGTGAAATGACTAAATGTACAGCAGGTGACAGAAGGGTCAAAGTTAATATTGTAGGGGAAAAAATGTGGTCCCCAGAAATTCTGTCGGGAAAAAAATTGAGTAAAAAGTTTGAATATCACTGCAGTAGCCCGTGAAAGAGTTGTACAGTACCTGGATATAGGAGGCCATATCATTACAACAAACATAAAAACAGACAAACAATTAATCTAAAATATAAAAGGCTTTCCCATTTACCTAGGTTGAACTCTCTCGCAAGAAAAGACCACTATAATATTGAGATGCTAAGGGATGTGGTTGGTGTGACTAGTCCATCATAGGTAGGCAGGGGCTACAGTACATCTTAAATGTCTTTAGGCATGAGCTGTAGGCCACTAGTGACCTGGAAGCGCGTCTCATCTTCAATACCATACTGCTCCAGAGGGTCCTAGGAGAAGGTAATCAGTGTGTATTCAGGTTGTGTAAAGTTACTTTGTAAAGTCTATGGTTAGAAGAGACCATCCAGATAACAGGTCTGTCTGTCTTACCTTGCCGGTCAGCCGGTGGATCTCTGTGCGATAGAAGATCAAGTTCTTCCTCATGAACTCATAACTGTAGGACAGATGAAGAATAGAGTTGCAACTAGGATGAGTCACACACAAAAAAAAAATATCACCCACCCTGGTCCTGAATAGCTTCTGTAGCTGTACCCTCTGCACTAATAGGCAAGTGAAATGGGGCAGTCCTATATTACCTGGCCTTGATGATGGAGTCAATCCACTCCTGACACTGCTCCTGGGAGTCACACTCAAACAGGTACTTCCTCTCTGCCTCATCTAGAAAAGCTGAGAGAAGATTGGTTCCTTAGAACAGCAGTTCCCACAATGTTTTTGTACGATGACTAAAGCTTAAAATGGACTTTGTTTTTCTTTTCATGTTGGGCACTCTAGCAATATTTATTCTGGATAAGAGCATCTGCTAAATTACAAAAAAAGTCAAACAAAAAGTGGGTCACAGCCAACCAAACTCAACAATGAATGCAGAGAAGAGAGATCAGTTTTGGACTCACTGATAGAGAAGGCTTGGCTGTCCTCTCTTTCTACCCGACACTGCTCTAGCAACAAGGCACCCTGAGGCTGTCAAAGAGAGAAAAAACACCCCCTGTCACTTGCCAAATCCCCATACAGTCAGAGACAGACATAAGATGGTGGTGGTAACTCGTCCTACCTCCTCCTCATCAGTTCGGAAGTAGAACAGGAAATTAACCACCAGCTTCACCAACCTCTTCTTTACAACTGGCATAACAGATGAGAACAAATGAATGAATGAGCAAACGTCTTCCTGATCATGCCATCAATTTGACATTACAGTAGCCTTCCAATGAATGAGTAACAATTGCAAACCGGCAAGTTAGAGTAGCTAAGATCTAGACTATGTGTTATGGACATCAGTGATAATGATAGTGATCCCACTCGGATTAGTCATACCATCTCCTTTCTTCGGTCCTCGCATGCCAAGTTCCGCTGCCCTCTCAGATGGTTGGCGACTCAACGAAATGAGTTCCTTCTCATTGAAACGCATCCTGAGGCGGTTCACAAATGCAGCACAGGGTTGACCGTTAATTATACAAATCTTTGGTAAGCAACACTCTCAGCTAAAAAAGAGCCATGTCCTTATGGCGGAGGGCAACCTAGCCTAGCTTGCTATTCTGTCAAAATGTCAGTGTTGGTAATATCCATCGTTACACGTCTCACTGCGGTAGTTTCATGCGGGTAAACTCGTTTCAGCTAGTTCCTCACAAGCCGCCTCCTGCTGCTGTCAGAAGAAGTGCACTTACTTTCTAGTACTCGCTGCCTAACTGACAAAGCGTCATGAAATGTGTTGACTTGTGGTTGGTTAAACACACTGAGGTCGAAGTGTTCGATACTAGCCTAGCTACGTCCCTAGAAAAAAGAAAAGTGGACACTCCTTCATATGTGACACTTTCTTTCGTAGTATGGTGACCGTGTGAGGACATTTTGTGGTTGGACTGATACGCATTTGAACATTATAGGCTATAAATTCTGGCCAAAGGGATGTCTCAAATTTTAGAAAGGGAAGTAATTAAGATATTGATATTTTTGTTAATCTAGTTCGTACAGTAAAGCTAAAGAAAGACCACATTTGACATCGTCAAATTGTGTTTTGTGTACATTTGTCAATAAAGATATACAAAAGTACAAAACTGATGTTCGCGCATGCGCATGAGTGTTTAAATTGCGAACAGCGTGATCGAAACGTAAGTTAATTGGTGAGTTTTAAAACTAGTCATTATCTGGTAAATGTGGTATTAGCTAGGATATTGTATTTATTTTAATAGAGGCATCTACATATACGGCAACCAGATATGAAAAGGTGCCCCGTTTTGTTCGTTTAAAGTTAAAATCGTCATTATGTTGAGCTACCTTGCCGGTTAGCTCAACAAAGCTACTTTAGCTAACATGCGCAACAAAACCCAGTAACGTAGATTAGATGTAACTAATTTGACTTAGTTAATACATGCAGTGCTTTGATGTAGTTATGTTTGCAAATGGATAATGTAACTAGTTAGTATTGGCTAAATAGCTAGCTAGTTAATTAGTCGCACGCTAATCTATTAACTAGGTAACGTTACGTGATTTTAGTTGTTCTGCAAATGCATCATATGAATAGATTTTACGTGTTGGTCTCCAATGGCAAAGGTTAGATTGGCAATTGCCAATCACAGCCACAGAGGTGGCTAGCTAGTTAAGTAGTTTCCACCTTCTATGCCACAGTGCAGATAAGTTGTGGAATTGAGCTAATCAATCTTAGTTATTTTGCTTGTATTTGTTACAAACATAACATTGACAATATTCTTCCTGTATGTTTCTCCACTGTCTGAAGACATATTTTCAGAGTATTTGACCAGCTGTCTAGCAGCAGCAGGAGGAGGTTTGAGGGTGAGTGAATCCATCGCCCCGCAAAGATGGATTTCCAACACAGAGCTGGGGGCAAGACGGGGAGCGGTGGCGTGGCGTCCTCCTCGGAGAGCAACCGGGATAGGCGAGAGCGGCTCCGCCAGCTGGCCCTGGAGACCATCGACATCAACAAGGACCCCTATTTCATGAAGAACCATCTGGGCTCTTATGAGTGTAAGCTGTGTCTGACACTCCACAACAATGAGGTAAGAAAGTGCTTATTTTAACACACCATAACTCTTCTCTTTATATGATGTTAAATTTAGGGCGGCCCCCCCAAAAAAATCTTGGTTGGCCTATAGTCGTCTGTTCAATCGATTGGTCAAAATTTTAAAACATGTATTTTTCCCTATATCGACACACCCTATGTGTTTTAATAAAATCAACAATATGTAGGCTACTGAGCTTGTCTGATGCTTTAAGCACACTGTGATTTAAATAATTAAGACACACAAATGATTTGAGGGAGCCAGAGATCAAGATAGTCTAACCAGAAGAAAAACTGTTGCCGACCCTCTTCCTCCGCTGCTGCTGGCCTTCGCAGATTCTGCTGTTATGCTCCTAAGAGGCTACACCAGGAGGTGGCAACCATTTCCATTTGGAGTGCCAATTTATCTTACCATTTCTACCAATCCGTGTGCCAGTTATGATTTTTGTGGAACAGTTTAATTTAATTTATAATAAGTCTTCGTATCTCAAAATGATTATGTGGTTAATACAATTCTAAAATTAAGTTATATTGCCGTTGCCAACTATGTAAAAAAAAATAGCCTACAAATAAAAACATTGCAGCCTGAAGGTAGAAAATATCCTTATAAATATCCTATAAATTACATTGGCTATGCATGGCCTGTCTACAAGGAACTTGAAACATTGTATCAACTATTAACTTGGTCTGGCCTGAAGCTCACTTTAGCAAACTTGCAACATTTTCTCAAATATTCTGGGCCTTCAGAATTTCCAGCTCCAGTGAGTTTCAGACAGACATAGCTGTAGGCTATTTGCGCAAGGAAAAGAAGTAATCAGGTAGGCCCATTTTATGATGTTTCCACCGGATTAGAGCATGACATTTTTTCCCTCTCTTTCAAGCTGAGTGGTTATCGAAAGAAAGCTGGAATTTTCTTTTTAAATAGGCTACTTTGAGGAACTAAACTCAGCAAAAAAAGAAACATCCTTTTTTCAGGACCCTGTCTTTCAAAGATAATTTGTAAAAATCCAAATCACATCACAGCTCTTCATTGTAAAGGATTTAAACACGGGTTCCCTTGCTTCTTCAATGAGCCATAAACAATTAATGAACATGCACCTGTGGAATGGTCGTTAAGACACTAACAGCTTACAGACAGTAGGCAAATAAGTTCACAGTTATGAAAACTTATGACATGCCCAGGGTTCCCTGCTCATCTGCGTGAACGTGCCTTAAGCATGCTGCAAAGAGGCATGAGGACAGCAGATGTGGCCAGGGCAATAAATTGCAATGTCCTTACTGTGAGATGCCTAAGACCGTACTACAGGGAGACAGGATGGACAGCTGAGCGTCCTCGCAGTGGCAGACCACGTGTAACAACACCTGCACATGATCGGTACATCCGAACATCACACCTGCGGGACAGGTACAAGATGGCAACAACAACTGCCGGAGTTACACCAGGAATGCACAATCCCTCCATCAGTGCTCAGACTGTCTGCAATAGGCTGAGAGAGGCTGGACTGAGGGCTTGTAGGCCTGTTGTAAGGCAGGTCCTCACCAGACATCACCGGCAACAATGTCACCTATGGGCACAAACCCACCGTCGCTGGATCAGACAGGACTGGCAAAGTGCTCTTCACTGACGAGTCGCGGTTTTGTCTCACCAGGGATGATGGTTGGATTCCCGTTTATCGTCGAAGGAATGAGCGTTACACCGAGGCCTGTACTCTGGAGCATGATTGATTTGAAGGTGGAGGATCTGTCATGGTCTGGGGCGGTGTGTCACAGCATCATCGGACTGATCTTGTCATTGCAGGCAATCTCAACGCTGTGCGTTACAGGGAAGACTTCCTCCTCCCTCATGTGGTATCCTTACAGCAGGCTCATCCTGACATGACCCTCCAGCATGACAATGCCACCAGCCATACTGCTCATTCTGTGCGTGATTTCCTACAAGACAGGAATGTCAGTGTTCTGCCATGGCCAGCGAAGAGCCCGGATCTCAATCCTATTGAGCACGTCTGGGACCGGTTGGATCAGAGGGTGAGGATTAGAGCCATTGCCCCCAGAAATGTCCATGAACTTGCAGGTGCCTTGGGGGAAGAGTGGGGTAACATCTCACAGCAAGAACTGGCAAATCTGGTGCAGTCCATGAGGAGGAGATGCACTGCACTACTTAATGCAGCTGGTGGCCATACCAGATACTGACTGTTACTTTTAATTTTGACCCCCTCTTTGTTCAGGGACACATTATTCCATTTATGTTAGTCACAAGTCTGTGGAACTTGTTCAGTTTGTCTCAGTTGTTGAATCTTGTTATGTTCATACAATATTTACACATGTTAAGTTTGCCAAAAATAAACGCAGTTGACAGTGAGAGGACTTTTTTTATTTTTTTTTATTGCCGAGTTTATATGTTAATGGCTGTAAAAACAGACTTAGTTTACTTTGCTGTTTGAGGTGAAGTAAAAATTACTTTGAGAAGTTCCAGTGGTGGTGAGTTAAGAAAATCAGAAATACTGTCAGATCCCCAAATGGGCACATTTATAGGCCTACATTTGCATGCAGGCCAGGTAGCCTAGGCCTACTTTGCATAATCAGATTTGTGTCCTTACTCAACATTGACAGGAGCCAAAACTTGCTTCCTACAAGTGTAGCCTAGGTTGTGCAGTCTGCAAACAATGTGTCCATTCCGACCATGAGAACGCTAAAAGACTGTAATATATTGAGTTCATTAACATAAATTAACGTATCCAAACAAACATTGTGGACTAGAAATTATGGGAATTAACGGTACATTTACTACTGGTGATACTGTTGTGCCATCCCCGTGGCCTTCACAATGGATTAGTCCACTGAGACAGGCGTGTATGACAGGTCAAAAGTTTGGACACATCTACTCATTCAAGGGTTTTTCTTTATTTTTACTATTTTCTACATTGTAGAATAATAGTGAAGACATCAAAACTATGTAATAACACATGTAATCATATAGTAACCAAAAAGTGTTAAAAAAATCAAAATATATTTTAGATTCATCAAAGTAGCCACTCTTTGCATTGAGGACAGCTTTACACCCTCTTGGCATTCTCTCAACCAGCTTCACCTGGAATGCTTTTCCAATAGCCTTGAAGGAGTTGATACTTATGCTGAGCACTTGATGGCTTATTTTCCTTCACTCTGCGGTCCAACTTATCCCAAATCGTCTCAATTGGGTTCAGGTCGGGTGATAGTGGATGCCAGGTCATCTGATGCAGCACTCCACTCACTTTCCTTCTTGGTGGTTAAATATCCCTTACACAGCCTGGAGGTGTTCTGGGTCATTGTCCTGTTGAAAACAAATGATAGTCCCACTAAGCGCAAACCAGATGTGATGGTGTATCGCTGCAGAATGCTGTGGTAGCCATGCTAGTTAAGTGTGCCTTGAATTCTAAATAAATCACAGACCGTGTCACCAGCAAAGCAGCCCCACAACATCCCACCTCCTCCTCTATGCTTCACGGTGGGAACCACACATGTGGAGATCATCCGTTCACCTACTGTTGCGTTCCCTCCAAGAGGCGTACGTAACACCCTGCTATATCTCAACTCCCCGTGGAGTGAAACGTATGTGATTGTTGGTGCAGGAAAGGACAGAGGCAGAGAGAAATACAGTTTACATGGAATTTATTATTCCTAAACACGGTAAGGTGGGGAAAAGGGGCTGGACGGAACCAAAGAAAGTAAAAGTTAGAGTCCCCTTTCCTACCTTTCCTGCCTTCCCACAGCTTACCTAACCTTTAGCACCAACCGGCGCGCTAACCAAAATATAGGTGGTGGTCCGGCCAGGTCTTACCTAGTGTGCATAGACAGTGTAAATAGTACGGGTTATGTATGCGCACAGGCCTCTTGCCTAAATACTGCGTCTTACAAAGACACGGCGGTTGGAACCAAAATCCACCGGTCTAATGTCCATTGCTCGTGTTTCTTGGCCCAAGCAAGTCTCCTCCTTATTGGTGTTCTTTAGTAGTGCTTTCTTTGTAGCAATTCAACGATGAAGGCCTGAATGATGCAGTGTCCTCTGAAAAGTTGCGTTTGAGATTTGTCTGTTACTTGTACTTTGTGAAGCATTTAGTTGGGCTGCAATTTCTGAGGCTGGTAACTAATGAACTTATCCTCTGCAGCAGAGGTAACTCTGGGTCTTCCTTTCCTGTGGCGGTCTTCATGAGAGCCAGTTTCATCATAGCGCTTGATGGTTTTTGCGACTCCACTTGAAGAAACTTTCAAAGTTCTTCATTTTCGGAAATGTCTTAAAGTAAGGGTGGACTGTCGTTTCTCGTTGCTTATTTGAACTGTTCTTGCCATAATATGGACTTGGTCTATCTTCTGTATACCATGCCTACCTTGTCACAACACAACTGATTGGCTCAAATGCATTAAGAAGGAAAGACATTTCACAAAGTAACTTTTAACAAGGCACACCTGTTAGTTGAAATGCATTCCAGGAGACTACCTCATGAAGCTGGTTGAGAGAATGCCAAGAGTTAGCAAAGCTGTCATCAAGGCAAAGGGGGTGGCTACTTTGAAGAATCTCAAATATAAAATATATTTTGATTTGTTTAACACTTTCTTTTGGTCACTACATGATTCAGTATATGTTTTCATAGTTTTGATGTCTCGACTATTATTTTACAATGTAGAAAATAGTAAAAATAAAGAAAAACCCTTAAATAAATAGGTGTGTTCAAACTTTTGACTGGTACTGCATATATATTTGCAACTGCTCGACTAAAAAATCTTGGTCGACCTACAGACTTTCAACCAAACAACTGACCAGTCGACAAAATGTGGTCAGCCCTAGTTCAAAAGGTTCATGTGAATTCATGATCTTAACCGTTTTCTCATTACAGGGCAGCTATCTGGCCCATACACAGGGAAAGAAGCATCAGACCAATTTGTAAGTACATATCTATTACTACTTAAATGTTTCTTTAATTGAACAACTTTGTATATCTGGTGTTGTTCACTTCCCTGTTTTGTTGAATGCAGAGCGAGAAGAGCAGCCAAAGAAGCAAAAGAAGCCCCTGCCCAGCCAGCCCCCGAAAAGGTGAAGGTTGAGGTCAAGAAATTTGTGAAGATTGGTCGACCAGGGTACAAAGGTAGGTTATGTGTTTTGATGGTAGTTAGTCATCAAGGATTCAATGACTCCAGAACAATCTGTTATGTACTGTCAGGGTTTTCCCCAGGTTTTTCTAACAAGGTGGTGCTCCTGAGTACAGGTGGTTGTGCAGTGGCCCCAATTTGAGCATTTTTGAATAGCAATAAAGGACATTTTCTGCAATCTAGAGCAAAAATAGTCCTTAAATGATAACAAAGTAAAAAAAGAAATTGGGGCAGTCCACAAGGTGGCGCAGCGTCCCTCTTACCTTCTTTGGGGAGAATCATGGAGCTGAACTGATATTATTTCCCTTGTCAACAGTAACCAAGCAGAGAGATCCAGAGAGTGGGCAACAGTCTTTACTTTTCCAGGTGAGTCTGAATGAGACATGGACATAATTAACATGGGTCAAATCCCATTTTATTGGTCACATACACGTGTTTAACAGATGTTATTGCGGGTGTAGCGAGATACAACAAGGTCAGATCAATGGAGGGAAAGCAATTTCTACTGTTCTGAGTCTTGGAACACACTGGTTACCTTGAGTAACTCTCCTCCTCCTCCCTTATCAGATTGATTACCCAGAGATAGCGGAGGGCATAGGGCCCAGGCATCGCTTCATGTCTGCATACGAGCAGCGCATTGAGCCCCCAGACCGTCGTTGGCAGTACCTTCTACTGGCTGCAGAACCGTATGAGACCATCGCCTTCAAGGTGTGTCTTCATTTGGACCGAAGGGAATCCCCAATCACTCCAATTTGTCTTTTCCTTGTTCTGTTTTCCTGTGAATGACAAATCAGACCTGTTTTGTATGTTCTGTATTTCTGCAGGTGCCAAGCAGAGAGATTGATAAAGCCGAGAGTCGCTTCTGGACCCACTGGAACAAAGATACAAAACAGGTATGGTACTGGTGCTGACAGTCCCATAGATGGTCCTATCTTTCGGCGGATATTTGGGTATTAATAGAATCCTGAACTTGAATGTACACATCATGTAATCCCCCCCAATATCTTTCCAGTTTTTCCTCCAATTCCACTTCAAGATGGAAAAATCCCTCGCTCCACCCAGCGGACCCGTACCCCCGATGGGTGTAAAGCGCCCCCCTCCGCTGATGAGTGGGATAGGGCCTCGGCCCCCCAATGAGGCCATGCCCCCTCCACCCCCAGGGGGGATGCATATGCCCCCCATGCCCCCTGGTGCCCCTGGCCCTCCTCAGATGCACCACCACCATCAGATGCAACACGGTGGCCCCGGGATGGGCATGCCACCCCTGATGAGACCCCCGCTCCCTTCTGACAGTCATGGAGGAATGCCCCATCAAAACAACTGATTGTGTTTGCCTATCGTTTGGTTGCTATTACACTACAGTGCCCCTTCATTGGACTGTGTCAAGTGTACTGTTTCAATGTACACTTTCTAAACTGGATGACATGTTGTTTATCCACATGCATTTTTACCGACGGACCATATTCAGTAGGTTTTGTACACAGTTGCCAAAGGAATTTTGTCCTACTGAAATATTGTCTCTGGCAACATCTACACTAGGGGTACTACTCAGAATTAAGCAGTGTACATGTAATGGTCATGCATTCTAAGTCTTCTGCTAGTGTGGATATTGTAAGGTGGTCATAGTTTTGTGAGCTCTGTAATAGCACCAGGATGAATATATTCCCCTGTATTGTAGATGTTGAGCCCTCTGAATTAAACAACATCTTTGACGATCCACAATTCATCTTTAAATATACTTTTTTTTTTATAATAAAGAATGTGGAAAAGTAAGTTGTGTCTTATGAAATTACTCTGTGCTTGGCTGGAAAGAAAATGTGTGTAGCTACAAAGACAATATATGCTTGTGGAATAATACAATACTTATTTGTTTCTCAAAGATTACACAGGGAAAGCTTTATTGATGTGTCCAATGCTTTGTGATGGAGTTAGGGTAGCAGAAATGAAATGTTACATAAAAGTATATATATTTTTTTCAAGTACAGTATTTACAGTGTTATCAAAACAATTGCATAAGTTGCCTAGGCAGTCTGAAACATCCAGCATTCCTATAAAGAGGCCCCAGTTGAGCAGTTATTTTACAATGGCACCCTTACAATTAATCATAAGTCTCATCTTTACAATACAAACCACAAATCATTCAATATTCTAAGCAAGAAGTACATGGCAGACTAAGAACTGGTTTGCTCTTCTGACTGACACTTGTAATGGCTGCCAATGAGCCAACAGCATGTATTAGTTGTAAGTGTTGTGGCCTCATTTTACAATTGCAAATGGAGAACTAGATCTATCTTGTACTCCTTTACTAAATGTTTCATCAGACAGCGTGGCGTTTGCCTTAAGATTGGCTGGCTTTTGACTTCATAACCTTTTGTAGCTTCTTGGGTTTTCCCTCGTCTTCCTCTTCACTGATTTCCTCATCCATTTTTTCCACATCAATCAGCTTGGCCTGTTTTCCCTTTTTCTTTCCCTTGGTTCCTTCATCCCTCTCTCGCTTGGCCCTCTCATCTTTTGTCTTCCCCACTCTGACTTTGACAAGTCTTGTCTCTGGTGTTCCACTGCTTCTCAGGCCCTTCAGCGACCTCTCTCGAACCCTTTTCTTCACTCGACCTTGTTTGGTTTCCCCTTCATCAGCTTCTTCTTCATTATCGTCATCAAAGTCAGGTAACCACCAGAAGAGCACCTCATACAGAGACGTCTCAGGCTACAGAAACAGGAAATGGTCATAAGCAAACACAGAGGTGCAGAACATCTTTGGAAAAAGGTACTGCATGCTAACTTTTAACACTGCATGAGTATGTACTTTATACTCATAAAACAACGTACTATTTGAAAATGCTGTGGTGTTTGTGTTAATATCTCGCTTGTTATCAAACTTAAGAATCCGATTTGGGAAAGTTGTCCAGGTAAAGCGGTCAATCAAATCAGAGACATGCGTCTCTGATTTGAGCACTATCTATCTGGTGTACCTTTCCGCCAGCTATGCATTCTGGGGTATAAATGGATGGAATTGTATAAATAGGTGGAATTGTTGTGGTCCCATACACGTTTTCAGTGAATGTTGTATGACGTCCGAGTATTTCAAGCACGATTCAACCATACTAATTAAGCCTGTTGTATGGAAGTGTGAGATTCCATACACACACATGCAGCTAAAATCTATATACTTATCCATATTTTAATGGATTGTCCAGCTAACCGTCAGTGACGGTAGTAGCTGATCTGCAAAGTGCAGATGAAAACCAGCACCCACTGCAGGCTTTTATGAGTGCTGCTTGGCATCAAATCTCCTGTAATCCATACCATGTCGGGAATGAGGTTTCTGAGACCAGAGAGACGGGAGAGTATTTTGTATGTCTGTACCACTACCTCCTGTGGTTTGGCTTTGTGTCTCAGCGCGGAGCGCCTCACAGTCAGTGCAATGTCATACTCCTCTTCCTCCACACCCCGTCCACCTTTTATGGTTTCTATAGGATGACAGGACAATCACATCCGTCATGGAAATCACTTTAATCATTAGTGACAAAGTACTTTTTTTATTCCCAGCACCTCAGAGGTGTGCCAGTTCTCCTATGGAAAAGAGATTATTTACTGTATACAGTATACTGTATGTAGTGGGGTGTGCGTTACACTTGTCTACTTGCCATGTAGTTTCTGAAAGCCAGTGCTGAACAGCAGGATGGTGATGGCTATGAACAGACAGCGGTTGAGGGTGACCCCTTCCCAAGGTGTCTCTATCTGGCTCAGGTTCTGGAGAGACATAGCTTTACGCAGAGACACTGAGATACACAGAGAAGAAGAGAAAAAAAGACAGGGGTTATAATAGCATAAAACAGGTGTCTTTGACATGTTTTTGAGAGATAAAGAGAGAGAGTTTGGAGAGTGAGAAAGAGAGGTGGGCTCACTGCTTCTGGCAGGGAGACTGGGTTCTCTGGACATCATCTTGGGGACTTGCTGCATGACTGGAGGTTCCTGTTGAGAAGGCATGGTCCTCTCCTGGAGGGTCCTCCTTCTCTCCTGAGCGTACATTTCTGCAGAGAAACAGATCAGAGTTAGCCAGGGGGATACTCACTAGGTTGACCACCACCATAACATAGTACATCCATTGGGAGCAGGCAAGGACATGGTGTTGGTGGTGTATACTCTAACGGCTAGTGGTGCAGAACGGGTGAGTAGAGTGTGAGAGAAATGAGATGAGGGAGAGTGAAAATACATACTTGGTTGTAACTAGAGGATAGGAGCTTTGCTAGTTAAAGCTCCCCAGTAAGGCTGTGTGAGGTGAATTCACGCTATGGCGCTTATAGGACCAGAGATCATATTTCAATGGCGTGGTAACTATGTAGAGGAATGCTGCTACCACCAGCCTGCAACACTCACATGTTATTAGATCGCAGTGTTCTGAAATAGGGACCCTAACGGTTTTAGTATACTTGGTGTAAAGACTTCTTGACCCCAAGGATAACTTTACAAGATAAGATAATGGTATATACACTCAGTTTATTAGATACACCGATCTAGAACCAGGTCGGATCCCCCCCCCCCCATTCCCTACACCATTACACCACCGCCACCAGCCTGTACTGTTGACACCAGGCAGGATGGGGCCATGGACTCATGCTGCTTACTCCAAATCCTGACTCTGCCATCAGCATGATGCAACAGGAACTGGGAATCTTCGGACCAGACAATGTTTTTCCACTTCTCAATTGTCCAGTGTTGGTGATGACGCCATCACCAACACTGGACAATTGAGAAGTGGAAAAACATTGTCTGGTCCGAAGATTCCCAGTTCCTGTTCCACTGGGGCCGCTTCTGCTTGTTTTTAGCTGATAGGAGTGGAACTTGGTGTGGTCGTCTGCCGCAATAGCCCGTCCGTGACAAGGACCGAGGAGTTGTGCATTCCCAGATACCTGAACTGGCACGCCTGGCACTGACGATCATACCCTGCTCAAAGTCGCTTAGGTCACTCGTTTTGCATATTCTAATGTTCAATAGAACAGTACCTGAATGCCTTGATGCCCGTCTGCCTGCTTAATATAGCAAGCCACGTGACTCACTGTCTGTAGCACCGAACCATTTACGTGAACGGGGGGGGGGGGGGGGGGGGGGGGGTACTTAATAAACTGAGTTTAGGTCACACAGCTGGTAAAGGAGACAAGGCTTGGTTGTGTTTCCTGGTCCAGTGGTACTTGGAATATGGTCTATATTTACTTCAGTCTGTGATTGATTGTCTGCCACAGAGACTGAAACAGTGTCTGACTCACATTCTTTGTTGTGGTCAGTGAGCTTTAGTTGAGTCAGTGGTCACTGTGTGTGTGTGTGTGTGTGTGTGTGTGTGTGTGTGTGTGTGTGTGTGTGTGTGTGTGTGTGTGTGTGTGTGTGTGTGTGTGTGTGTGTGTGTGTGTGTGTGTGTGTGTGTGTGTGTGTGTGTGTGTGTGTGTGTGTGTGTGTTCGTGTTCGTGTTCCTTACCTGGACCTGGTCTGCGGACAGGCTTCTGTGGTGGAGGTTCTGGTCTGGCTAACTCTTCTCCATCCCTGCCCTGAGAGGAAAGAGAGGGGGAGAAAGGAGGGAGAGGGTAAGAGGCGAGAAAGAGATTTATAGGATTGTCACAGTTAATTATGTTACAAGTATTTTTCCTGAGACACCTACAGTATATAGGGGGTAGAAACAAGACACAGACTTCATATTGTCAATGCATTTGGTCAGAGCATACCTATGGATTAGTTGCTATTTTTAGATGGGAGTTTTTTGCTTGCTGTCGATATAGACGTGTAAATGAAATGAATGATGACTGGATAATTATACACTGAGTACACCAAACATTAAGAACACCTTCCTAATATTGAGTTGCAAACTCCCACCACCCCCCCCCCCCCCCCCCCCCCCCTTTTTGCCTCAGAACAGCTTAAATTTGTCAGGGCATGGACTCTACAAGGTGTCGAAAGCGTTCCACAGGGATACTGGCCCATGTTGATTCCAATGCTTCCCACAGTTGTGTCAAGTTAGCTCGGTTTCCTTTGGGTGGTGGACCGTTTTTGATACACACAGGAAACTGTTGAGTGAGAAAAACCCAGCAGCGTTGCAGTTCTTGACACAAATCGGTGGACCTGGCATTTACTAGCATACCCTGTTCAAAGGCACTTAAATCTTTTGTCTTGTCCATTCACCCTTTGAATCCCACACATGCACAATCCATGTCTCAATTGTTTCAAGGCTGAAAAATCCTTCTTTAACTTGTCTCCTCCCTTTCATCTACACTGATTGAAGTGGATTTAACAAGTGACATCAGTAAGGTATCATAGCTTTCACCTGGATTCACCTGGTCAGTCTATGTCATGGAACTAACAGGTCTTCTTAATGTTTTTTATAAACTGGGTGGTTCGAGCCCTGAATGCTGATTGGCTGACAGCCGTGGTATACCAGACCGTATACCACGGGTATGACAAAATATGTATTTTTACTGCCCTAATTACATTGGCAACCAGTTTATAATAGCATGTATATGGCCAATATACCACGGCTAAGGGCTGTGTCCAGACACTCTGCGATGCGTCGTGCCTAAGAACAGCCCTCAGCCGTGGTATGTTGGCCATATACCACACCCCCCGTGCCTTATTGCTTAAGTATACTCAGTGTATAATCAGTCATTACAATAAAATATACTGGGTAATTATAACCAACACATATGTAACAGACCTTAGTAAAGCAACAACAACAAACAACAAAGGCGTTAGGCGTCAAGGCAACCTCTCCAGCACTTGAGTAACTTCAGGCCCAGTCTACTAACCTAAATGATGACATTCTAATCCACTGAAGCCATAGTTGAGGACATTACATTTCTGATTGAACCTTGACCTGATCTTATAACAGTCCTGAAAATAGTAATGAGTCGACACTATAGAGAAACAGACACACAAACAGGCATGGATAGTTGCAGAGGCTGCTATGATGTTCCAGCTGGGATAGCAGCTTGTCTCCCCAACCGTATTGCCTGACCCCTAACCCTTGACCTCAGACGGAGTGCGTCTTACCTGGTTCGACATGAGGGGTGCCTCAGAAAACATCAAGGACCTTTGTCAATGAGCAGTTGTCCTGGAGCGGGGCCGGGGTGGTGGCAGAGACACCCTCTGTGTGGAGGGTGACAGCCAAGCACAGCTGCAGCATGGAGAATGAAAAAACAAAAAGCATTGAGTGTCAGCCAGAGGGGTTGAACGATGCTGGGTGGACTACATGCCAGCTGCCAGATCCAGAGATAGAGGTATGAGGGAGGGAGAACGAGGGATGGGGGGAGAGCAAGGGTTATGCTAAATCAGGAATGGCCACTCCTGATGCTGTAGGGCTGCTTTGTATACAGGCTTGTTCAAGACCAGCATGAACCCATGTTCAATTATTGTCAATTATTCAATTATTTGTCAATGAAATTACCCATGGCTGTTTAGAATTTGACTGATATTTTGGGTCAATATAAAACACTGACATGTATTGTTTTTTCCATTATGCTTTATGGGCAACAACTGTACTGTTCATTGTTTCAGTACCACATGAGGATGTACTTTACAGAATTGACCACCAGGGTGCGGTACAAGGCAAGAGGTAGAGGACAAACCAGGTCATGGCTGGGGCTGGAACATGTGGTTGAAGTACTCTGTGCGTTTCATTCATCGGTGTTACCTAAGAGAGAGAATACGGTCCTTTCAACAGACATTTCAATATGATTAGATATACTATTGTGTGTCCTTTTGTGATAGCAGATAGTGTGCCAACTCAATAGAAATGGGAAAATGCAGAATAATGAGGAAGAATGGGTTAGGCTTGGAAACAGAGTGTTGGACGGGCTGGGTGTGCAGGGAGCAAATAGCTGGGAAGCAGGATTAGCTAGTGGGGAGGAAAGATGAGTCATCATGTCATTGTTAGTGCCAGGGTTAGCCATCCTGGTACTGCACGCGATCCGGACGGTGCCCGTCAGTGGTCACCCGTTATCGACCTCGCCCATGGGTACAGGATCTGTGGCACAAATGACACCATATTCCCCAGAAAGGGTACTACTTTAACATCGACCATTAACATCCTATTCCTCATACAGTGCACTACTACTGTTCACTATTGATCAGAGTCTGCATAGTAGTGCAGTGTAATGGGAGTCACTGTCAGAGCTGGCTATTTGACCCCCTGGGAAGGACATTTTACAGTAAGACTGGTTAAATGACCCTGCGATTCTACACCAGGCGCTCTCCGTATATGGATAGCATACATTACCTACCATATATGTATAATATACATTATCTACCACATACAGTTGAAGTCGGAAGTTCACATACACCTTAGCCAAATACATTTCAACTCAGTTTTTCACAATTCCTGACATTTAATCCAAGTAAAAATTCCCTGTCTTAGGTCAGTTAGGATCACCACATTATTTGAAGAACGTGAAATGTCAGAATAATAGTAGAGACTGATTTATTTCAGTTTTAATTTATTTCATCACATTCCCAGTGGGTCTGTCACGCCCTGAACGCAGTAAGCTGTTTATTCTCTGTGTTGGTTGGGGCGTGATAGTGACTTGGGTGGGTCATCTAGGTGAATTTGTATGTTTATGGTGGCCTGATATGGTTCCCAATCAGAGGCAGCTGTTTATCGTTGTATACATTTAGGGATCTTGTCTACATTTAGTTGCCTGAGTGCACAACAGTAGCGTCACGTTTTGTTTTTTTGTGCTTCTTTGTTTTGCTTTGCTGAGTTTCGGTTTATTTAAAATATGTGGAACTCTACTCACGCTGTGCCTTGGTCTATTCATAACGACGATCGTGACAGGGTCAGAAGTTTACATACACCAATTAGTACTTGGTAGCATTGCCTTTAAATGATTTAACTTGGGTCAAAGTTTCGGGTAGCCTTCCACAAGCTTCCCACAATAAGTTGGGTGAATTTTGGCCCATTCCTCCTGACAGAGCTGGTGTAACTGAGTCAGGTTTGTAGGCCTCCTTGCCCACACACGCTTTTTCAGTTTTGCCCACAAATTCTCTATGGGATTGAGGTCAGGGCTTTGTGATGGCTTTGTTGTCCTTAAGCTATTTTGCCACAACTTTGGAAGTATGCTTGGGGTCATAGTCCATTTGGAAGACCCATTTGCGACCAAGCTTTAACTTCCTGACTGATGTCTTGAGATGTTGCTTCAATATATCCACATAATTTTCCTGCCTCATGATCCCATCTATTTTGTGAAGTGCACCAGTCCCTCCTGCAGCAAAGCACCCCCACAACATGATGCTGCCACCTCCGTGATTCATGGTTGGGATGATGTTCTTCGGCTTGTAAGCCTCCCACTTTTCCCTCCAAACATAAGGATGGTCATTATGGCCAAACAGTTATATTTTTGTTTCATCAGACCAGAGGATATTTCTCCAAAAAGTACTATATTTGTCCCCATGTGCAGTTGCAAACCTTAGTCTGGCTTTTTCATTGCGGTTTTGGAGTAGTGGCTTCTTCCTTGCTGAGCGGCCTTTCAGGTTGTGTCGATACAGGTCTCGTTTTACTGTGGATATAAATACTTTTGCACCTGTTTCCTCCAGCATCTTCACAAGGTCCTTTGCTGTTGTTCTGTGATTTGCACCTTTCGCACCAAAGTACGTTCATTTCTAGGAGACAGAACGCGTCTCCTTCCTGAGCAGTATGACAACTGCGTGGTCCCATGGTGTTTATACTTGCATACTTTTGTTTGTACAGATGAACGTGGTACCTTCAGGCGTTTGGAAATTGCTCACAATGACGAACCAGACTTGTGGAGGTCTATAATTTATTTTCTGACGTCTTGGCTGATTTCTTTTGATTTCCCCATGATGTCAAGCAAAGAGGAACTGAGTTTGGCCTTGAAAATACAGAAAAACGAAATAGAGAAAATAGCTTTCAGAATACAGAAAAACAAGTTTTAATCACTCCAACCTAAGTGTATGTCATCTTCCGACTTCAACTGTACATACAGTTGAAGTCAGAAGTTTACATAGACTTAGGTTGGAGTCATTGAAACAAATTTTTCAACCCCTTCACAAATTTCTTGTTAATTAACAAACTATAGTTTTGGCAAGTCGGTTAGGACATCTACTTTGTGCATGACAGAAGTAATTTTTCCAACAATTGTTTATAGATTATTTCACTTATAATTCATTGTATCACAATTCCAGTGGTTCAGAAGGTTACATACACAGGGAGGCAGGGACTGGGAGACTAGTCAGGATCAAGGGAATGATGAACAGAGAAAGTACAGCGAGATCCTTGATGAAAACCTGCTCCAGAGCACTCAGGACCTCAGACTGGGGCGAAGGTTCACCTTCCAACAGGACAATGACCCTAAGCACACAGCCAATACAACACAAGAGTGACTTCAGGACAACTCTCTGAATGTCCCTGAGTGGCCCAGCCAGAGCCCGGACTTGAACCCGATCGAACATCTCTGGAGAGACCTGAAAATAGCTGTGCAGCAACGCTCATCATCCAACCTGACAGAGCTTGATAGGATCTGCAGAAAAGAATGGGAGAAACTCCGCAAATACAGGTGTGCCAAGCTTGTAGGCTGTAATCGCTGCCAAAGGTGCTTCAAGAAAGTACTGAGTACAGGGTCTGAATACTTATGTAAATGTGATATTTCAGTTTTGTATTTTTTATAAATTTGCACAAAATTTTGAAAACCTGTTTTTGCTTAGTCATTATGGGGTATTTTGTGTAGATTGATGAGGAATTATGATTGTTTTATTCGTTTTTGAATAAGGCTGTAACGTAACAAAATGTGGAAAAAGTCAAGGGGTCTGAATACTTTCCGAATACACTGTATGTATAGTATAAATTATCTACTGTATATGCTGCAGGATATAAGTCAGTCACATTTCTGGGCATGTTTGCATTGGAAGTTATTGTTGCTCATAAATGGGGAGTCTTAAGTCTTAACTGACTTAATTAACCAAGCAATTATTTTTTGCTGAGTTGGTTTGTCATCGTTGATTAGTGATCAGGACATGACCTCGTAAGAATTGGCGAGTGGAAGGCGTTATCTGTTTGATCGTCAAGACTGTGCCTTTTCCGCCCCATTTCCAAACAAAATGGGGCGTGATCTCACGCCTCATCTGATTAAAATAACCAGAGGAATCAGAGTGACTTTCTCTCGTCCTCTTGTCATTGCTGTTGGTACAATAGGGAGAAGTCAAACTCGGTCAAGTTTGTCCCAAAGTTTTGGGGACTGTTTCAAGGTCTACGGAAGCCCCACAAACAGTGCGGGGTAAAGTGGGCTAACAAAGCCTCCGGACTCCCTATGCCCCACATTATCTCACAAGGGAGGCCTATGGCTGGCTGTGGCGCTTTTGAATCTGCCCCTTTTGTCCTTATGTAATGAGGAAATAATTCAGAGGGCAGAGAGGATGTGTGTCTGTCCACCACCGTGTGGGACACTCTCTATGCCCTGCCTCACAACGGGACATTATGAAGCGTAAAATCATATTAGCTCTTATTTCCTGGCTGCCAGTTAGAGGGTATGATGACCTCACAGAGTAAGTAAGCGTGACTGTTAACTCTATTGTTGAATAGTCAGCGACAGTCTGCCGGTGATGAAAGTGGACCCAGATTGTAATGATTATGGCTGCTACAACAATTTGCAGTGCGGCAGTGCATTAAGCACAGGGCCAGATGTGCACCTTTTACAATTTTTACCAGTGCTGTATAAACTTTGTACCTGTGATTTTCAAGAGGGAATAAAATAGAAAAGAGCGAGAAAAATGAAGCCTTCTCCCAAAAAAGA
The DNA here is from genome assembly GCF_029448725.1 of Salvelinus fontinalis. Taxonomy (NCBI): domain Eukaryota; kingdom Metazoa; phylum Chordata; class Actinopteri; order Salmoniformes; family Salmonidae; genus Salvelinus; species Salvelinus fontinalis. The sequence continues at coordinate 21,283,298 of NC_074681.1, read as the reverse complement.
AGCATGAATAAATTGTTTATTTTGGTATTTTATTCTCATGCAGTCTCAGTTTCAGTAACAGGCAAGGATTTCAGACCCGAGGAGGACTTACAGTTGAAGTCGGGAAGTTTACATACACTTAGGTTGGAGTCATTAAAACTCGTTTTTCAACCACTCCACAAATGTCTTGTTAACAAACTATAGTTTTGGCAAGTCGGTTAGGACATCTACTTTGTGCATGACACAAGTCATTTTTCCAACAATTGTTTACAGACAGATTATTTCACTTATAATTCACTGTATCACAATTCCAGTGGGTCAGAAGTTTACATACAGTAAGTTGACTGTGCATTTATTAAACAGCTTAGAAAATTCCAGAAAATTATGTCATGGCTTTAGAAGCTTCTGATAGGCTAATTGACATAATTTGAGTCAATTGGAGGTGTACCTGTGGATGTATTTCAAGGCCTACCTTCAAACTCAGTGCCTATTTGCTTGACATCATGGGAAAATCAAATTAAATCAGCCAAGACCTCAGGAAAAAATTGTAGACCTCCACAGGTCTGGTTCATCCTTGGGAGCAATTTCCAAACGACTGAAAGCACCACTCTCATCTGTACAAACAACAGTACGCAAGTATAAACACCATGGGACCACACGGCCGTCATACCACCGTTCTGTCTCCTAGAGATGAACGTATTTTAGTGCGAAAAGTGCAAATCAATCCCAGAACAACAGCAAGGACCTTGTGAAGATCCTGGAGGAAACAGGTACAAAAGTATCTATATCCACAGTAAAACGAGTCCTATATCAACATAACCCGAAAGGCGGCTCAGCAAGGAAGAAGCAGCTCCTCCAAAACCCCCATATAAAAGCCAAACTACGGTTTGCAACTGCACATGGATCGTACATTTTCGTACATTTTGGAGAAATCTCCTCTGGTGTGATGAAACAAAAATAGAACAGTTTGGCCATAATGACCATCGTTATGTTTGGAGGAAAAAGTGGGAGGCTTGCAAGCTGATGTACACCATCCCAACTGTGAAGCACGGGGTGGCAGCATCGTGTTGTGGGTTTGCTTTGCTGCAGGAGGACTGGTGCACTTCACAAAATAGATGGCATCATGAGGCAGGAAAATTATGTGGATATATTGAAGCAACATCTCAAGACATCAGTCAGGAAGTTAAAGCTTGGTCGCAAATGGGTCTTCCAAATGGACAATGATCCCATGCATACTTCCAAAGTTGTGTCAAAATGGCTTAAGGACAACAAATTAAGGTATTGGAGTGGCCATCACAAAGCCGTGACCTCAATCCTATAGAAAATGTGTGGGCAAAACTGAAAAAGCGTGTGCGAGCAAGGAGGCCTACAAACCTGACTCCGTTACACCAGCTCTGTCAGGAGGAATGGACCAAAATTCACCCAACTTATTGTGGGAAGCTTGTGGAAGGCTACCCGAAACGTTTGACCCAGGTTAAACAATTTAATGGCAATGCTACCAAATACTAATTGAGTGTATGTAAACTCCTGACCCACTGAGAATGTGATGAAAAAATAAAAGCTGAAATAATTCAGTCTCTACTATTATTCTGACATTTCACATTCTTAAAATAAAATGGTGATCCTAACTGACCTAAGACAGGGAATCTTTACGAGGATTAAATGTCAGGAATTGTGAAAAACTGAGTATAAATACATTTGGCTAAGGTGTATGTAAACTTCTGACTTCAACTGTACATACTTCTAAAACTTTTTAGGAAAAGGAGGAAGTCGGAAGCAGCATTAACTGGAACTACGTTATCAGCAGATGAAGGGACGATGGTGATGAAGGGAGGAAAAAACAGAGGAGAGGTACATTCGTCATGAAACCTGACGAGTAGGCAGGCAAATCCATTAACAAAAGAGGAGAATGAATCATTGCTTCCGGTTACTGGATTTGCCCAGCACCACTGTCAGAGTGTATTTATGGGAGTGAGAGTGAGGGTAAAGCAATTCCATGCAAATCTCTTTAGAATGCTGTGTGTTTCAGTGGTGAAAAATCAGGAATCTGCCTCCAGCAGAGTGGGATAAACTGTTTTAATGTAGAACAGGCGGGCGTTGAGGATTCCATATACGGAGTAACAGAACACTCAGAGTGGGGTAGTGTTCCGGAATTAGAACGTTCAAATGTTAGAATATTAAGGAGAATGTGACTAGAATTTTCAGACCTAGGGGAGAGGAGTGAAAGGAAGTTCAGTAGTTTTTGTGGGAGTTCGTCAGAATTGGTTGATCGAACAAAATTAAAGTGAAGAAGTAATGTGTATACAAACAACTTACCACCATGGCTCTGAAATGAAACTACGACAGACCTGTAAGGATGGTTATAGATAAGCATTATCCTGAATAATACATCTTGAGACTTGACTATCATCTGATTGATAGTATTCAGCAGTAGTGTCCAGCTAGGGCCACAACAGTGTGCTCCTTATCCCAGTAGTAGTGGCACTGGTCCATTTGATCACAGCAACTTTGACAGACTGCTCCTCTCCAGGCCTGGCAATGAGTCTGGCATCTGCCGTCTGACTCTCACTCCCTCTTTTGCAATTCAGATGAGTTGACATTAAAATACTGCATAGATTAAAGTGAGTTGAGAGGCTGACTGAGAGATTGAGCGACGCTGGAGTGGAAGAGGCAGACTGTTGATGTTGGTTAAGATCTATTGCAAAGGGAACCCCAGAACACGTTGGGGTAGATAGAATGTACAGCAACTCTAACTTTAGGCCTCCTCGATATAGGTGGGAACCACAGCATTTCTGTTCCCTTTGATTAAAACTTCTTGTCAATAGGGGCGCGCTGTTTTCACTTTGGAAAAAATCGTGCCCAAATTAAACGGTCTCGTACTCTATTCTAGATCATACAATATGCATATTATTATTACTATTGGATAGAAAACACTCAGAAGTTTCTAAAACTGTTTGAATAATATCTGTGAGTAAAACATAACTCATTTGGCAGCAAACTTCCAAACAGGAAGTGAAAAATCTGAAAACGAGGCTCTGTTTCAGGGCCTGCCTATTCAACTGGCTTTTATTTATCGATATGTATGCACTTCATACGCCTTCCACTAGATGTCAACAGGCAGTGGAAGGTGGAATGGGCTGTCTAGCTTGATCTGAGGCCGAATAAGAGCTTTTGGAGTGACAGGTCCGGTATTTCTTTGTCTTCGACGGCGCGCGGGGGACCTAGACATTGTCTTCTGAAAAGCGTTCGGTATACACGGCGAATATCTCCGGCTCTGATTTTATTTGATACATATGATAAAAACATCATAAAGTAGTTTTTTTCAACCGAGATTGATCAGTTTATTCAACGTTTATTGGGACTTTTGTAATTTTCCGTTCTTTGCGCCAAGAGATGATGGGAATGTTCGCGCCACAATGCTAGCCAAGGTTGCTAATTCGACAGAAGAAATGGACATTCTAAAACCAAACAACGATTTATTCTGTAAATAGGACTCCTTGTACAACATTCTGATGGAAGCTCAGCAAAAGTAAGACAACATTTATGATGTTATTTCGTATTTCTGTGTAATATGTTGATGCCTATTCTCCGCCGTGTTGGTGAGCTCTGTCTCACAATAACCCAAGCTGTATGTTGTGGTAAAGTTATTTTTAAAAATCTAACACAGCGGTTGCATTAAGAACCAGTGTATATTTCATTTGCCATACAACAAGTATTTTTATGTAAAGTTTATGATGAGTTCTTTGGTCAGATTAGGTGAGTGTCCAAAATATCTACGGACATTTTGGGGAATTGTTGCTACGTATTCACAATGTATAACCACGATTTGCAGCTCTAAATATGCATATTTTCGAAGAAAACATAAATGTATTGTATAACATGATGTTATAAGACTGTCATCTGATGAAGTTGTCCAAAGGTTAGTGATTAATTTTATATCTATTGCTGGTTTTTGCGAAAGCTATGTTTGCGGTGGATAAATGGCGTTGTGTGTTTGGCTATTGTGATGAGCTAATTTAATTCTATATTGTGTTTTCGCTGTAAAACACTTAAAAAATCGGAAATATTGGCTGGATTCACAAGATGTTTATCTTTCATTTGCTGTACACCATGTATTTTTCATAAATGTTTTATGATGAGTATTTATGTATTTCACGTTGCTCTCTGCAATTATTCTGGCTGCTTTGGTGATATTTTTGATGGTGGCTGCAATGTAAAACTATGATTTATACCTCAAATATGCACATTTTCGAACAAAACATAAGTTTAGTGATTAATTTTGTCTCTATTTTGTCGGTTTTGTGAAAGCTACCTATGCGGTGGAAACATGGTGAAAATATGCGGTTGTATTTGGCTATTGTGGTTAGCTAATAGAAATACATATTGTGTTTTCGCTGTAAAACATTTTAAAAATCGGAAATGATGGCTGGATTCACAAGATGCTTATCTTTCATTTGCTGTATTGGACTTGTGATTTCATGAAAATTATATTATATGATATCCCTGTCCCGTTAGGCTAGGCTATGCTAGTCAGCTTTTTTGATGAGGAGGATCCCGGATCCGGGAGGGTGATGAAGTAGAGGTTATTAAGATTTCTTTCCATGACAGGTGAATCCAGGTGAAAGCTATGATCCCTTATTGATGTCACTTGTTAAATTCACTTCAATTAGTGTAGATGAAGTGGCGAAGACAGGTTAAAGAATATTTTTTTATCCTTGGGACAGTTTGGATTGTGTATGTGTGCCATTCAGAGGGTGAATGGGCAAGAAAAAATATTTAAGTGCCTTTGAACAGAGTATGGTGGTAGGTGCCAGGCGCACCAGTTTGTGTCAAGAACTGTAACGCTGCTGGGTTTTTCATGCTCAACAGTTTCCCGTGTGTATCAAGAATGGTCCACCACCGAAAGGACATCCAGCCAACTTGACACAACTGTGGGAAGCATTGGAATCAACATGGGCCAGCATCCCTGTGGAACGCTTTCCACACCTTGTAGAGACCAGGCCCGACAAATTGAGGCAGTTCTGAGGGCAAAAGGGGTTGAACTCAATATTAGGAAGGTATTCTTAAAATGTTTGGTATACTCAGTGTGTATGTTTACATTGCCAAATCAAGTGAAATAGATAATAAACAAAAGTGAAAAAAACTTGCAGAAATGAACTTATTCTTGATTCCAAGATGGCGTAGCTGTCGAACATCTGTTTGTCTTGTCCCGTCCCGTCCCATGTATATATCGTTTTCTTCATATATATTTTGTATATTTTTAATCTCATTTTCCATCTACGGACTGAACACACTCTCGTGCAGCCCGCCTCACCCAATGTGGTATGGATCTGCTATTTTTTACACTTTAGAACCGGAACCCCCATCAGAAGCTAGCCAGCTAACTAGCTACTAGCTAGTAGTCAGTTAGCCACTGCTAGCGGTCATCACTGTTAACTCCGACATCAGCCAGCCTCAGCACGGTCAATTCCTGCCAGTCTGCACAGCGTGATATCAACCCAGAGCATATCGTACTGCTTTTTCTCTACCACATGTGCGGATTCCTACCGCAAGCTCTGAACCTTTACACCGGATATTCACAGCTAGCTAGCTGCTATCTGAGTGGCTACTCCTGGCAAATGTCTCTGCCACGAAGCAAGCACCAGTTAGCCTGGAGCTAGCCTGGAGCTAGGCCCATCTCCCGGCTAGCTGAAGAGATCCATCAGCCAATTCTTGGGCTACAATATCTATTTTGCCAATTGGCCTGGACCCTTTTACTACTGACACGGAGCCCCGCCGATCCATCACGACTGGTCTGCCGACGTAACCGTCCGAGGGGGTTTCAACAGGCTCTTCCGTTGCGACGTCCCCGGAGGCCCATCTGCTAGCCTGCTATCCCTGGCCCGCTAGCTGTCTGAATCGTTGTGTCTCCTGCTCGCCTAGCTACTCACTGGACCCTATGATCACTCGGCTACACATGCCTCTCCCTAATGTCAATATGCCTGTTTCTTGCTGTTTTGGTTTGTGATTATTGTCTAATTTCACTGTAGATCCTCCAGCCCTGCTCAATATGTCTTAGCTAGCTCTTTTGTTCCACCCCCACCCCCCACACACATGCGGTGACCTCACCTGGCTTAAATGGTGCCTCTAGCGGACAAAACCTCTCTCATCGTCACTCAATGCCTAGGTTTACCTCCACTGTATTCACAACCTACCATACCCTTGTCTGTACATTATGCCTTGAATCTATTCTTCCGCGCCCAGAAATCTGCTTCTTTTACTCTTTGTTCCGAATGCACTAGACGACCAGTTCTTATAGCCTTTAGCCGTACCCTTATCCTACTCCTCCTCTGTTCCTCTGGTGATGTAGAGGTTAACCCTGTAGCCCCTAGCTCCACTCCCATTCCCCAGGCGCTCTCATTTGTTGACTTCTGTAACCGTAAAAGCCTTGGTTTCATGCAGGTTAACATTAGAAACCTCCTCCCTAAGTTTATTTTATTCACTGCTTTAGCATACTCCACCAAACCCGGATTTCCTAGCCGTGTCTGAAACCTGGCTTAGGAAGGTCACCAAAAACGCTGAAATTTCCATCCCTAACTATAACGTTTCCCGACAAGATGGAATTGCCAAAGGGGGCGGAGGTGCAATCTACTGCGGAAATAGCCTGCAGAGTTCTGTCATACTATCCAGGTCTGTGCGCAAACAATTCGAGCTTCTACTTTTAAAAATCCACCTTTCCAGAAACAAGTCTCTCACCGTTGCCGCTTGTTATAGACCTCCTTCAGCTCCCAGCTGTGCCCTGGACACCATATGTGAATTGACTGGCCCCCATTTATTTTCAGAGTTCATACTATTAGGTGACCTAAACTGGGACTTGCTTAACACCCCGGCTGTCCTACAATCTAAGCTAGATGCACTCAATCTCACACAAATTATCAAGGAACCTACCAGGTACAACCCTAAATCGGTAACCCTCTTAGATATCATCCTGACCAACTTGCCCTCTAAATACACCTCTGCTGTCTTCAACCAGGATCTCAGCGATCATTGCCTCATTGCCTGTGTCCGTAATGGGACCGCGGTCAAACGACCACCCCTCATCACTGTCAAACGCTCCCTAAAACACTTCAGCGAGCAGGCCTTTCTTGACCAGCACAAAAACATCTTGTGGCGTTCTGCATTAGCAGCGAATAGCCCCCGCGATATGCAACTTTTCAGTGAAGTCAGGAACCAATATACTCAGTCAGTTAGGAAAGCTAAGGCTAGATTTTTCAAACAGAAATTTGCATCATCTAGCACTAATTCCCAAAAGTTTTGGGACTCTGTAAAGTCCATGGAGAATAAGAGCACCTCCTCCCAACTGCCCACTGCACTGAGGATAGGAAACATTGTCATCACTGATAAATCTACGACAATGCATTTTTCTACGGCTGGCCATGCTTTCCACCTGGCTACCCCTACCCCGGCCTGAAGGGGAGCTGAAGAGGACCTGAAGTGGACCCGAAGAGGAGCTGAAGAGATGCTAAAGAGGAGCTGAAGAGGAGCTGAAGTGGTCCTGAAGAGGAGCTGAAGAGGAGCTAAAGAGGAGCTGAAGAGGAGCTGAAGAGGAGCTAAAGAGGAGCTGAAGAGGAGCTGAAGTGGACCTGAAGAGGAGCTGAAGAGGAGCTAAAGAGGACCTGAAGAGGAGCTGAAGTGGACCTGAAGAGGAGCTGAAGAGGAGCTAAAGAGGAGCTGAAGAGGAGCTAAAGAGGAGCTAAAGAGGAGCTAAAGAGGAGCTGAAGAGGAGCCGAAGAGGAGCTAAATAGGAGCTGAAGAGGAGCTGAAGAGGAGCTGAAGAGGAGCTGAAGAGGAGCTAAAGAGGAGCTAAAGAGGAGCTAAAGAGGAGCTAAAGAGGAGCTGAAGAGGAGCTGAAGAGGAGCTGAAGAGGAGCACTCACATTAGAGAAGAGTACTAGATCTGGAGAGGAGCATCAGAGAAGAGGACGGAGAGCAGCATGCAGGGCCAATCAAATCTGCTGATGGTCAACAGCCTGGCTGGTTTTCTCTTCTCCCTGGAAAGTTGATTGATTGATTATGATCACTTATTGGCCATAGAGTCCACTCCCCCTGTGTCCCAGGTGTCAATCAGTCCTTGATTATAGAGGGGAAATGAGAGGGGAAAACAGTGCTGTGGAATCAGAGGCCCATAATTTGAGAAAGAGGGATGCAATGTAGTTATGAAACCAATAACTAACCTGCTGATTTTGTTGCAATCATTATGTCTAGGTGTCCTAGGCCTAGCTACATGGTCTGTAACCTGTCTCATTATATCTAGGGGTCTTAGTTCTAGCTACATGGTCTGTAAACTGACTCATTATGGCTAGGGGTCTTAGTCCTAGCGACATGTTCTGTAACCTGATTTAATGTGACTCCCACGGTTGGCCAATCCAAGCAGAATTGAGTCTGTTTGCATAGGCACTGTGCATGGAAAAACTAAAAGCTTTGCCCGCGGTTTACTTTGCTTGTGGTTTCATCTGTTCAAGTGGTTTTGAGGAGGCATTGTGCACAAGTGGCAGTTTTTTGGGGGGGAATTGGTGGAACTACCCAGGCTCTCTTCGGGAATACCTTATTTTACATTTTCTTATTCAACTGCCATATGAAAGAGAGAGACAGAGAGGGATGAGGCGGGGGGGGGGGGGGGGGGGGGGGTGACATAGAGACAGTATAGAGAAGGTTGAGGTTCCACGGCCAGAAAAAAAGCTGTTGTTGTTCATAGTGAGAAGCTATTGATGACGTTAGGGATTTTCTCAGAGAGTGTGGTTAGGATTTCTCTCAGAGTGTGTGGTTAGGATTTCTCTCAGAGTGTGTGGTTAGGATTTCTCTCAGAGAGTGTGGTTAGGATTTCTCTCAGAGTGTGTGGTTAGGATTTCTCTCAGAGTGTGTGGTTAGGATTTCTCTCAGAGTGTGTGGTTAGGATTTCTCTCAGAGTGTGTGGTTAGGATTTCTCTCAGAGTGTGTGGTTAGGATTTCTCTCAGAGTGTGTGGTTAGGATTTCTCTCAGAGTGTGTAGTTATGATTTCTCTCAGAGAGTGTAGTTATGATTTCTCTCAGAGAGTGTGGTTAGGATTTCTCTCAGAGTGTGTAGTTATGATTTCTCTCAGAGAGTGTAGTTATGATTTCTCTCAGAGTGTGTGGTTAGGATTTCTCTCAGAGTGTGTAGTTATGATTTCTCTCAGAGAGTGTGGTTAGGATTTCTCTCAGAGTGTGTAGTTATGATTTCTCTCAGAGAGTGTGGTTAGGATTTCTCTCAGAGTGTGTAGTTATGATTTCTCTCAGAGAGTGTGATTAGGATTTCTCTCAGAGTGTGTGGTTAGGATTTCTCTCAGAGTGTGTGGTTAGGATTTCTCTCAGAGTGTGTGGTTAGGATTTCTCTCAGAGTGTGTGGTTAGGATTTCTCTCAGAGTGTGTGGTTAGGATTTCTCTCAGAGTGTGTGGTTAGGATTTCTCTCAGAGAGTGTGGTTAGGATTTCTCTCAGAGAGTGTGTGGTTAGGATTTCTCTCAGAGTGTGTGGTTAGGATTTCTCTCAGAGAGTGTGGTTAGGATTTCTCTCAGAGAGTGTGTAGTTAGGATTTCTCTCAGAGAGTGTGTAGTTAGGATTTCTCTCAGAGTGTGTAGTTAGGATTTGTCTCAGAGTGTGTAGTTATGATTTCTCTCAGAGTGTGTAGTTAGGATTTCTCTCAGAGTGTGTGGTTAGGATTTCTCTCAGAGAGTGTGTAGTTAGGATTTCTCTCAGAGAGTGTTTGGTTAGGAATTCTCTCAGAGAGTGTGGTTAGGATTTATCTCAGAGAGTGTGTGGTTAGGATTTCTCTCAGAGTGTGTAGTTAGGATTTCTCTCAGAGAGTGTGTGGTTAGGATTTTCTCTCAGAGTGTGTGGTTAGGATTTCTCTCAGAGAGTGTGGTTAGGATTTCTCTCAGAGAGTGTTGTTAGGATTTCTCTCAGTGTGTAGTTAGGATTTGTCTCAGAGTGTGTAGTTAGGATTTGTCTTAGAGTGTGTGGTTAGGATTTCTCTCAGAGTGTGTGGTTAGGATTTCTCTCAGAGTGTGTAGTTAGGATTTGTCTCAGAGTGTGTAGTTAGGATTACTCTCAGAGTGTGTGGTTAGGATTTCTCTCAGAGAGTGTGTGGTTAGGATTTTCTCTCAGAAAGTGTTTGGTTAGGATTTATCTCAGAGACTGTGGTGTGAATGTTAACTCAGTCTCTGATCAGCGCTCTCTTTGTCCCAGAGAGCAGGGTTCAGCTTCAAACCCTTATCATATAAAGCCTATTAGCATTAGGCTGCGGATACTTGTTTGACACACACAAAACATATATGCACACACACAGGCACACAAAACACAAACAGACAGACACGCACACAAAACACACACATAGGCACACGCACAACACACAACACACACACACACAAAACACACACACAGGAACACACACCGAGGCCTTTGGTTTGGCGGAGGCCAAGCACTTATCCCAAGTCTATTACAGGCATTAGGGCTGTGACAGACACTCTGAAGCATTGGCAGAGCATCAGTGCTGTGGGGTGGGGAAGCTGAGAGGCTGAACAGCCATAGATGAATAGATGGTCATTAATACACACTGCACCCCAGAGATCACAGTACAATCTCAGGACAAATTACTCCATCAATGAAGAATGGGGGAGGGGGGAGGGAGAGGTGTGTGTGTGTGTGTGTGTGTGTGTGTGTGTGTGTGTGTGTGTGTGTGTGTGTGTGTGTGTGTGTGTGTGTGTGTGTGTGTGTGTGTGTGTGTGTGTGTGTGTGTGTGTGTGTGTGTGTGTGTGTGCGTGCGCGCGCATTGCCCGGGGTGTGATCAGAGTTGAATGTGATTCAGAAGTACTTATAACCGTGATTACACAGGCGCCGCACACAAAACTAAAACCATACATCTTCACTACTGAGACAGATAGAACACACACACACACACACACACACACACACACACACACACACACACACACACACACACACACACACACACACACACACACACACACACACACACACACACACAGTGTGTCTGACTAACTGAAGCACTCAGAGCCTAATCCCACTTAATCAAAGACAAGTGTAGCACTGTCTAAGAGGCTATTTAGACTATGGACAAAGCCTTGAAATCAGCCTTGACAGGAATTGCTTTCATACCTTCCCAAGCTGCATTTGTCATCACATAAGCCTTGGAAATGGCTTTAAGATAATACATTTCTCCCCTACTTTTACTCTGGTTATAACACATAGCCAGAAGAAATCACATACTGACTGATAGATTATGTAAAGACTTAAAATACAGTACAGTCAATGTGAACATTTGAGTTGCCACCGTCATTTTACAGTATCACTGCAGAAGGACTGCAAAGGACTGATACACTGTCTTCAGAAGGTATGCATACCCCTTGACTTATTCCACATTTTGTTGTGTTGCAGCCTGAATTCTAAATGGATTAAATACATTTTCCCTCACCCATCTACACACAATACCCCATGACAAACTGAAAACTTGTTTTTAGAAATGTTTGCAAATGTATTAAAAATGAAATACAGAAATATCTAATTTACATAAGTATTCACACCCCTTAGTCAATACATGTTAGAATCACCTTTGGCAGTGATTACAGCTGTGAGTGTTTCTGGGTAAGTCTCCAAATCAAATCAAATCATCAAATCAAATGTATTCATACAGTCCTTCTTACATCAGCTGATATCTCAAAGTGCTGTACAGAAACGCAGCCTAAAACCCCAAACAGCAAGCAATGCAGGTGTAGAAGCACGGTGGCTAGGAAAAACTCCTTAGAAAAGCCAAAACCTAGGAAGAAACCTAGAGAGGAACCAGGCTATGAGGGGTGGCCAGTCCTCTTCTGGCTGTGCCAGGTGGAGATTATAACAGAACATGGCCAAGATGTTCAAATGTTCATAAATGACCAGCATGGTCAAATAATAATAATCACAGTAGTTGTCGAGGGTGCAACAAGTCAGAACCTCAGGAGTAAATGTCAGTTGGCTTTTCATAGCCGATCATTGAGAGTATCTCTACCGCTCCTGCTGTCTCTAGAGAGTTGAAAACAGCTGGTCTGGGACAGGTAGCACGTCCGGTGAACAGGTCAGGGTTCCATAGCCGCAGGCATAACAGTTGAAACTGGAGCAGCAGCACGGCCAGGTGGACTGGGGACAGCAAGGAGTCGTCATGCCAGGTAGTCCTGAGGCATGGTCCTAGGGCTCAGGTCCTCCGAGAGAAAGAGAGAAAGAGAGATTTAGAGAGAGCATACTTAAATTCACACAGGACACCGGATAAGACAGGAGAAGTACTCCAGATATAACAAACTGACCCTAGCTCCCCGACACATAAACTACTGCAGCATAAGAGCTTTACACACCTGGATTTCACTCATGGTGAAATCCCTGAGCGGTTTCCCTGAGCGGTTTCCTTCCTTTCCGGCAACTGAGTTAGGAAAGACGCCTGTATCATTGTAGTGACTGGGTGTATTGCTCCACCATCCAAAGTGTAATTAACAACTTCACCATGCTCAAAGGGATATTCAATGTCTGCGTTTTTTATTTTGACCCACTTCTTTGTGATGTTGGTATCATTGGAAAGAAAATACCTGGGAGATAAGGAAATGCTCAGAACATAGACAGGAATGGCACAGTTCAGATCACACAAGATCAAGCACACACAATTTGTATTTTAATTTTGTATATATTTGTATTCTTGCATCTATGGGCTCTCCTCCTTTCACCTCTTCCCTTCGCTTGTGGACTTCAATGCACAAGAAATCAGCTGTATATAATTAGGCAAAAAAAACGTTCCAAGCCAAACCGCTACACACAGCCTACATCGTTGTCACCATATTAGCTAAAGTAACGTCATAGTCAGCATTACTAATATAACTTATGCGTTAGTAAACCCGCTACAATCATGCAGTAACGTTACAGTGTACAGTCAGCAAGCAGTGACACCGGCGGGCCCTGGTGGCAATACATTTGTAAAACCAAAAGCTTACCTTGACTTGGAAGAGTTCCAGAGTTGTGTTGGAAAGTCATAGCTGGCTAGCTAACATAGCATCCCTCTGTGGAGCAGGGTTTCAGTAGGCTGATGAAGAACTCTCTCTCTCTATTTCTCTCTTGCTTCTCCTTCATTTTGGAAGAAATGCATTTGTTCAAAACTGTTCAACTACTGTCTTTCTCTCTCTTTGAGTCAACTACCCACTACATTTTATGCACTGCAGTTGTAATGATTCTCGTCTGGTGAAGGAGAAGAGGACCAAAATGCAGCGTGGTAAGTGTTCGTCATAATTTAATTGAAAACTGAACACTACACAAAATAACAACGAGGAGAAAACAAAACAGTTCTGCAAGGTGAACAGACACTACACAGAAAATAAACAACCACAACCAAAATGGGAAAAACAGGCTACCTAAGTATGATTCTCAATCAGAGACAACGATCGACAGCTGCCTCTGATTGAGAACCATACCAGGCCAAACACAGAAATATAACATAGAAAAAAGAACATAGACTACCCAGCCCAACTCACGCCCTGACCAACCTAACACAAAGACATAAAAAAGGAACTAAGGTCAGAACGTGACAGCAGTGCTAGCTAGCTGTAGCTTATGCTTTCAGTACTACATTAATTATCTGATCCTTTGATTGTGTGGACAACAGTTCATGCTGCAAGAGTTCTGATAAGTTGGAGGACTTCCTCTGGAAGTTGTCATAATTATTGTGTAAGCTATACAAAAAAAAACTGACCACAACTATGACAAAACTACATTACTGTAATGTAAAAGCAATATACTAGCCTATACACTTCAAACAGTGGGACACAGGTAGCCTACCTTTAGAGACAAAGTAACAATGGCCATGAGAATTTGGTGGCCTCTCCAAAGTTACACAGAATATCTCCAACTTTTACCAGCAAACTTATGTGAAATATATACAATATGTAACTACTGTGGAATGATACACAGGATATAGGCTACATAGGACACCACTATACAGGCAGTACCAAACAAAAAGAGGCAGACCACAACTATATCAATTTTTTTTAAATACATATAGTAAACTATAGAAAGCTATACAAAATCATGTATTTACAGATCTAACATGGAATCCAATCCTTCCAGAAAACATTTCTCAGCCCAAGTCATCTTGGTCCAGGTTGCTCCCAGCATCTGTGTCAGACTCACTAAGAATTTCCTCCAAAGCCTCTTTCTCAGTACACCTGGATTTTGTCATCTTTTACCCTCCCATTGGGTAGTTTGCTTTGTTTTTCACGCAAAGATGTAGTCACTGGATGGACATTTGATGTTCGAATTCAGCCACACATTATCGGAGAACATTGACAATTGGCCACTTCTGTTCGTAAGAACCAAATGATTAATTTAACGCATCCCATCTAGTTCTAGCTCAAACACAGACCAAATGGAAGCTTACTTTGTAATATGTTTGTTGTTTAGTGAAAATTAAGTATAAAATGAACTTCAAGACTCTCTGGGATGTGAATTGATAGCGGTTTGAGTTAATTTTATTTTTACAGGGACAGTGCACATTAATCAACGTTTCAGTAAAAGTACCGGTTTTAGCCAGCCGACTAATTTTCAACCACAGTCGCTGGGCAGGTTATTTAAAACAATGACAATAGCAATACAGACAAACAATGAGCAGTGAGCACATGCAGAGCAACACATAGCATGCAGACAGAGAGACATTCTCCAAGCAACACGTAGCATGCAGACAGAGAAACATAACCCAAGCAACATGTGGCATGCAGACAGAGAAAGCATTGCCAATCAAAACGTAGCATGCAGACAGAGAAACATAGTTCAAGCAGCACGTAGTATGCAGACAGAGAAACGTAGGTCAAGCAACACATAGCATGCAGACAGAGAAACGTATGCCAAGCAACACGTAGCATGCAGACAGAGAAACATAGTTCAAGCAACACGTAGCATGCAGACAGAGAAACATAGTTCAAGCAACACGTAGCATGCAGACAGAGAAACATATTCAAAGCAACACGTAGCATGCAGACAGAGAAACATATGCCAAGCAACACGTAGCATGCAGACAGAGAAACATATGCCAAGCAACACGTAGCATGCAGACAGAGAAACATATGCCAAGCAACACGTAGTATGCAGACAGAGAAACATAGTCCAAGCAACACATAGCATGCAGACAGAGAAACATATGCCAAGCAACACGTAGCATGCAGACAGAGAAACATAGTTCAAGCTACACGTAGCATGCAGACAGAGAAACATAGTTCAAGCAACACATAGCATGCAGACAGAGAAACATATGCCAAGCAACACGTAGCATGCAGACAGAGAAACAGCACAAAAAGCAACAAAACAAAATA
Source organism: Salvelinus fontinalis (assembly GCF_029448725.1). Taxonomy (NCBI): domain Eukaryota; kingdom Metazoa; phylum Chordata; class Actinopteri; order Salmoniformes; family Salmonidae; genus Salvelinus; species Salvelinus fontinalis. The sequence goes on along the minus strand of NC_074681.1, from coordinate 21,267,932 downwards.
TGTAAAAACAACAAAGTGTTTCCACACCTCACAAGCTACAGACAACAGATAACATGGAAAGCTGCAATACACAGCTAGGGATTATGTTCTCAAGTCTGATTGGCCTCTAGCCATGTCTTTATGTTTTTAATAAAGGTCTGATAGGTGGTGCAGTTATGTGTGTCTAATGGTAGTGTATTCCAGACATGGAAGCTCTCACAGAGAAAGCAGTTTGACTAAATGTTACAGCTCTCTTTTGTAGAAGGAAGAGTGGACCAAGGCGCAGCGTCGTAGACGTACATCGTCTTTTAATTGATGACACCAAACAAAATAACAAAGACAAAAAAAAGAAAAGCGAACAGTTCTGTCAGGCTCAGACACTAAACAGAAAACATGATCCCACAAAACCCAAAAGGAAAATGACAACTTATATATGATCCCCAATCAGAGACAACGATAGACAGCTGCCTCTGATTGGGAACCACACTCGGCCAAAAACAAAGAAATAGAAAACATAGATTTTCCCACCCGAGTCACACCCTGACCTAACCAAACATAGAGAACAATAAGGATCTCTAAGGTCAGGGCGTGACACTAAAGGTGCTTTCCCTTCAGGGAACTATACAGTCACCTCTCGTGGCAGACCTTGTGGATCTGCTGCTATGGTTTTGGGTTTTCTGTTTAACAAAAGTACTGAGTGGAGGGGGAGCGAGGCCATTTAGGATCTTGAATACAAGACATGCGTCGGTGTATTGTACAACGTTTTCCCAACTCAGGAGCTCGTGCTTTCTGAGGATGTAACAGTGATGATGGCTTTTGGGCATTCTATCAAGCACATTGAAGCCTGTTTGTAGACAGACTGAATGGGTTTTAATGTTGTACAGCAAGCTTGGCCCAACTAGTTAAGCAGTATGTTAAGTGGGGGGGTATCATAGATTTGAAGTACAGCTTTTCTACCTCTGTAGTCAAACAATTTCGTATGAATCAAAAAATAGCTAGATTGAATTTGGTTATTTTAGTTACCCTTTTCACCTGCTTTTTAAAAGAGAGGTTTGAATCAAGTATGATGCCAAGGTACTTAAAATCAGATACCACATGAAGCTTCTCCCCTGACACATATACATCTGGCTCAGTAGCATCAGTTGCCCTCTTTGTGAAGAACATGCAGACTGTTTTTTCCACATTGAGATTCAAACATGAGTCACTGAGCCACTTTGTAACCTGGACCATTACAGTAGTGAGTTATTTTGCAGCTTGTTGTTTGCTCTTTGCATGCACATATATCACTGTATCATCTGCATACATTTGAACTTCAGGGGCCCCAGTATTGACCCTTGGGACACGCCCACATCATAGCTGAGAGTGGGCGACAGCTCATTGCTCACTCTGACACACTGGGTTCTGCATTTAAAGGTATGATTTCATCCAAGGCATCGGGGGAAAAGTTGAACTTGGACAGTTTTGTGATGGGAACCTCGTGGTTAACAGTATCAACAGCTTTCTTTAGGTCTATAGTGTAATGTGAAGGGGCTGTTGTTGAGTTGGGCAATCGGTTGCTCTGCTACACACTTTTCTACAGGCCCATTAGTATACTACCTGTGGTGTTGAAGGTTGTTGAAAAGTGTGTAGCAGAGCAACCGATTGCCCAACTCAACAACAGCCCCTTCACATTACAATCCATGCAGTTTGGCTTCAGAGCAAAACACTCCACAGAAACTGCCAACTGCGTTCTTCTAGAAAAGTCCAAGATGGACAAACAACCTTCAACACCACAGGTAGTGTACTAATGGGCCTGTAGTTACTCACGTCAGCAGAGCAACCTTCAACACCACAGGTAGTATACTAATGGGCCTGTAGTTACTCATGTCAGCAGAGCAAACTTCAACACCACAGATAGTATACTAATGGGCCTGTAGTTACTCATGTCAGCAGAGCAACCTTCAACACCACAGGTAGTATACTAATGGGCCTGTAGTTACTCACGTCAGCAGAGCAACCTTCAACACCACAGGTAGTATACTAATGGGCCTGTAGTTACTCATGTCAGCAGAGCAACCTTCAACACCACAGAAAGTATACTAATGGGCCTGTAGTTACTCATGTCAGCAGAGCAACCTTCAACACCACAGGTAGTATACTAATGGGCCTGTAGTTACTCACGTCAGCAGAGCAACCTTCAACACCACAGGTAGTATACTAATGGGCCTGTAGTTACTCATGTCAGCAGAGCAACCTTCAACACCACAGGTAGTATACTAATGGGCCTGTAGTTACTCACGTCAGCAGAGCAACCTTCAACACCACAGGTAGTATACTAATGGGCCTGTAGTTACTCATGTCAGCAGAGCAACCTTCAACACCACAGGTAGTATACTAATGGGCCTGTAGTTACTCACGTCAGCAGAGCAACCTTCAACACCACAGGTAGTGTACTAATGGGCCTGTAGTTACTCATGTCAGCAGAGCAACCTTCAACACCACAGGTAGTATACTAATGGGCCTGTAGTTACTCATGTCAGCAGAGCAAACTTCAACACCACAGGTAGTATACTAATGGGCCTGTAGTTACTCACGTCAGCAGAGCAACCTTCAACACCACAGGTAGTATACTAATGGGCCTGTAGTTACTCACGTCAGCAGGTTCACTGATTTAAAGATGGCCGTTATTATGGCCGACTTCCAGACCCTTGGAAACTCCCCCTGACCAATAGATGTGCTGGTGACCTTAGTAATGGGGCCAACGAGTGACTGTAGTTTTTAAGAAAGGTAGAGTCCAACCCAAACACGTCTTTGGTTTAGTTCTTTAGTGAGATAATCACCTACTTCACCTCTGATAGGTAGATCACAGGCCGACAAATAACAAATCCGTATCATCTGTGGAGTCTACGCTATCGCCACATATCAACATTGTTCAAGATTTATATAGTTTTAGCTTCTCCACACTCCACACTCTCAGCACTCCACACTCCACACTAGCAGCTCCACACTCCACACTAGCAGCCATCTTGAAATGGGCTTGTGGGTGTGACCTGCCCTGTTATGGCCTGATGCTCATATATGTTACTAAGTCGCACCAAAGATTGTATGGTACGGTTGGAAAGCCAAGATCTCCAGCTTTCAGCACACATCCTGTAGTCATAGATTGGGGCTACCATTATCATTTTATACGACATTGAATTGCAAATGTATTGAAGGTCCCCTATTTAGGCGACCCTATAATGCCTCTTTGGCATGATGGGACATGTGTGTAGGTCAGTGACACAAAATCTCAGTTAAATCCATTTTAAATTCAAGCTGTAACACAACAAAATGTGGGAAAACTCAAGGGTTGTGAATACTTTCTGAAGGTACTGAACTGAAGCATTCAGACACCAGCCCCACTTCATAAAGGCTAGCTCATAAAAGATGGCTGTAGCTCTGCTCTACCTAATCTGCCATTGTCAGCGTGGAGTAAGTGCTTCTCAGTGTGAAGTCCCAGTTCCTTGGCAGGGGTCTTAGTATCCCCCTGTGTGTGTGTGTGTGTGTGTGTGTGTGTGTGTGTGTGTGTGTGTGTGTGTGTGTGTGTGTGTGTGTGTGTGTGTGTGTGTGTGTGTGTGTGTGTGTATCCCCACCCACAGCTTTCGTGATCAATAGCTCATTCCAGTCTATCAGACCCCCTGGGTGTCGATGAAATTAACAATGTAATCTATTGAGGGGCCTGTCCATCAGTGTGTGTGTGTGTGTGTGTGTGTGTGTGTGTGTGTGTGTGTGTGTGTGTGTGTGTGTGTGTGTGTGTGTGTGTGTGTGTGTGTATCCCCACAGCTTTCGTGATCAATGCTTTCGTGTGGCATGTAAACGTGTGTGTGCTTGAAAATGACCAAATTACCAGCATGTTAGTGGCAAAGCAAAGAACTAGAAAAACTGCAGTTGTCTAACCCAAGGCTACTATACTGAGGATTCTACACTTCAGAATCATAGGCCTTCAAGAGAGAACAACATGTTCCTGTGTCTGTGTGTGTTTGTGTGATATCTGATTGTTCAAATCAAATTTATTTATATAGCCCTTCTTAGATCAGCTGATATCTCAAAGTGCTGATTGATGTTCATTCAACTCTCTGGTTATCCATCTGATCCATCTGTCTTCAAACATTTTATGTTTTAGATTTGATATACTGTCTATAGATATGAACACTGAAAGTATATGAGCCACGCTCCTTCTGCTGCTAATTGGGGGGTAAGGGGGTGGACCTCATGCTGCTGGTTGGGGGGTAAGAGGGTGGACCTCATGCTGCTGGTTGGGGTGTAAGAGGGTGGACCTCATGCTGCTAATTGGGGTGTAAGAGGGTGGACCTCATGCTGCTGGTTGGGGGTTCATGGGGTGGACCTCATGCTGCTGGTTGGGGGTTAATGGGGTGGACCTCATGCTGCTGGTTGGGGGTTAATTGGGAGGACCTCATGCTGCTAATTGGGGGGTAAGGGGGTGGACCTCATGCTGCTAATTGGGGGGTAAGGGGGTGGACCTCATGCTGCTAATTGGGGGGTAAGGGGGTGGACCTCATGCTGCTGGTTGGGGTGTAAGGGGGTGGACCTCACGCTGCTAATTGGGGGATAAGGTGGTGGACCTCATGGACTAGACATGAGCTGGTTGGGGGGTAGGGGGGTGGACTAGACATGAGCTGGTTAGGGGGTAGGGGGGTGGACTAGACATGAGCTGGTTGGGGGGGTAGAGGGGTGGACTAGACATGAGCTGGTTGGAAGGTAGGTGGGTGGACTAGACATGAGCTGGTTGGAGGGTAGGGGGGTGGACCTCATGCTGCTGGTTGGGGGTTAATGGGGTGGGCTAGACATGAGCTGGTTGGGGGTTAATGCGGTGGACTAGGCATGAGCTGGTTGGGGGGTAGGTGGGTGGACTAGATGTGAGCTGGTTGGGGGTTAATGGGGTGGACCTCATGCTGCTGGTTGGGGGTTAATGGGGTGGACCTCATGCTGCTGGTTGGGGGTTAATGGGGTGGACCTCATGCTGCTGGTTGGGGGTTAATGGGGTGGACCTCATGCTGCTGGTTGGGGGTTAATGGGGGGGACCTCATGCTGCTGGTTAGGGGTTAATGGGGTGGACCTCATGCTGCTGGTTGGGGGTTAATGGGGTGGACCTCATGCTGTCGGGTTAGGGGTTAATGGGGTGGACCTCATGCTGTCGGGTTAGGGGTTAATGGGGTGGACCTCATGCTGTCGGGTTAGGGGTTAATGGGGTTGACCTCATGCTGCTGGTTGGGGGTTAATGGGGGGACCTCATGCTGTCAGTTGGGGGTTAATGGGGTGTACCTCATGCTGCTGGTTGGGGGTTAATGGGGGGATCTCATGCTGCTGGTTGGGGGTTAATGGGGGAGACCTCATGCTGCTGGTTAGGGGTTAATGGGGTGGACCTCATGCTGCTGGTTGGGGGTTAATGGGGTGGACCTCATGCTGCTGGTTGGGGGTTAATGGGGTTGACCTCATGCTGCTGGTTAGGGGTTAATGGGGGGGACCTCATGCTGCTGGTTGGGGGTTAATGGGGTGGGCCTCATGCTGCTGGTTAGGGGTTAATGGGGTGGACCTCATGCTGCTGGTTAGGGGTTAATGGGGTGGACCTCATGCTGCTGGTTAGGGGTTAATGGGGTGGACCTCATGCTGCTGGTTAGGGGTTAATGGGGTGGGCCTCATGCTGCTGGTTAGGGGTTAATGGGGTGGACCTCATGCTGCTGGTTGGGGGTTAATGGGGGGACCTCATGCTGCTGGTTAGGGGTTAATGGGGGGGACCTCATGCTGCTGGTTAGGGGTTAATGGGGGGGACCTCATGCTGCTGGTTGGGGGTTAATGGGGTGGACCTCATGCTGTCAGTTGGGGGTGTCCTATTCCTCCCCAACTTAGAAAAAAACAGTGGGTACCGCTAAACTAACAGTGTGTTATCCCTCCACCATTTGTTGTTGTTGTTGCAATTATACACAATCACAAACACATACAGTATGCACTCTCTCTCCTAATTTCACGGCTTAAGTTTCTCTCTATCTCTCATCGATTTTATGGCGACTGGCTCATTGGCAACTGTATCAAAGAGAACGTGAGTTAAAGGTGTGTTGAAGGTGTGTTTTCAGAGAAACTGTCAGAGCAACTCTCTGACAGTTTCGTTACAGTCGTATCCACCCTTTATAACCCCACAGCACCGCACAGCATAAGGTCTGAAACTTAATGATACAGGATTTACTGCACTTGACTTGTATCTGCAAGGTCACTGGTTCAAGGCCCACTCTGGCTATTCCACCTCAACCACGATCTATCAAATAATGATTGCTCTCACCCATTAATCCTTTCTCTAATTCTCCTTTCCCCATTTTGTCCACTTTCCTCAAAACAACCTCAAAGAGCCAGCCACGTATTCTGACTCTCCCCCTCTCTGTTTTGAGATAGCATTCTGGGTGTTGAGAGTGGGTGGGTGAAATGGCCAACTTCTGCAGATAACAGCTTTTTTGTTTGAGTTGTGGGCTTTTTGGAAGTAGATATGAGCTTTTGAAGGGAGATATGAGCTTTTTAGTATGAGCCAGTCTGGTGATCACACGTTAGCCTGTTTCAGTGTTCAGCTCGTTGGCGGCCTAATTTGTGATCTCATTAGAATGGAGATATTTCACAGGGTTGCTGTCTCTGACTCTGACACTCTCTTCCTCTCTCTCTCTCGCCGTCCCTCTCTCTCTCTATATCTGTCTCACTCTCTCATACTCCCTGTCTTGTTCTAGCAGTTCTCCCTCCATCTTCTTCTTCTCTTTCTCATTTCACTTTTAACGCTCTATGATTTATTTTCTCCTTGACTTTCCTCCTTCTCTATTTCTGTCTGTCTGTCTGTCTGTCTGTCTGTCTGTCTGTCTGTCTGTCTGTCTGTCTGTCTGTCTGTCTGTCTGTCTGTCTGTCTGCCTGCCTGCCTGTCTGTCTGTCTGTCTGTCTGTCTCTCTGTCTCTCTGTCTCTCTGTCTCTCTCTCTGTGTCTCTGTCTCTCTCTCTCTCTCTCTCTCTCTCTCTGTGTCTCTCTCTCTCTCTCTCTCTCTCTCTGTCTCTGTGTCTCTCTCTCTCTCTCTCTGTGTCTCTCTCTGTGTCTCTCACTGTGTCTCTCTCTGGCTGTTTGTGTGTGCAGCAGGGTTGTTGAGGAGCCTTTTAGTGTAACCCTGACAGACGGCTGATTGTAGATAATTGCAGCTTTTCACATCCGTTCTTTGTGAAAGCACAGAGGTAGAACACAATACTGATGCCAATGGCCCTCATTTCTTTCTCTCTCTGAGAGCTATGGCCACAGAGGGAGTATGATAGAATAGATACAATACCACAGACAGAATATGATAGAGGGATGCAAACTTTTGGCTTTTCTGCAATATTCGCTGTTTTGTTCTCAAAATAAAGGGGGGGGGGGGGGATATCAAATAGAGTACATATCGTGATGTCAGATGTAATGAATGAGTGCTTCATCCAATATCACGTGTGACAGCTGTGAGCAGCCGGCCGCATCCCCTACCAGCCGCTACTCAGCTGCTTCTCTCCGTCCGCTTTTTCTGCACATCCCCATCAGTTTTAAAATATATGCTAATTCACCAGTGATGGCGAGCTGGGGAGCTGGGGTGCTGGGGAGCTGGAGAGAGGGGGAGCTGGGGAGCTGGGGTGCTGGGGTGCTGGGGAGCTGGGGAGAGGGGGAGCTGGGGAGCTGGGGTGCTGGGGTGCTGGGGTGCTGGGGAGAGGGGGAGCTGGGGAGCTGGGGGCTGGGGTGCTGGGGAGCTGGGGAGAGGGGGAGCTGGGGAGCTGGGGTGCTGGGGTGCTGGGGAGCTGGGGAGAGGGGGAGCTGGGGTGCTGGGGTGCTGGGGAGCTGGGGAGAGGGGGAGCTGGGGAGCTGGGGTCTGGGGAGCTGGGGTGCTGGGGAGCTGGGGAGCTGGGGGGCTGGGGGCTGGGGAGTTGGGCACCTGGGAGCTGGGGAGCTGGGGAGCTGGAGCTGGGGAGCTGGGGGCTGGGGTGCTGGGGAGAGGGGGAGCTGGGGTGCTGGGGTGCTGGGGAGCTGGGGAGAGGGGGAGCTGGCGAGCTGGGGTGCTGGGGTGCTGGGGAGCTGGGGAGAGGGGGAGCTGGGGAGAGGGGGAGCTGGGGAGCTGGGAGCTGGGGACTGGGGGCTGGGGAGCTGGGGTGCTGGGGAGCTGGGAGCTGGGGAGCTGGGAGCTGGGGGCTGCGGAGCTGGGGTGCTGGGGAGCTGGGGCGAGGGGGAACTGGGGAGCTGGGAGCTGGGGGCTGGGGAGCTGGAGTGCTGGGGAACTGGGGAGCTGGGGAGCTGGGGGGCTGGGGGCTGGGGAGTTGGGCACCTGGGAGCTGGGGAGCTAGAGCTGGGGAGCTGGAGCTGGGGAGCTGGGGACTGGGGGCTGGGGAGTTGGGCAGCTGGGAGCTGGGAGCTGGGTAAGTGTTGTGTGTGTGTGTGGGGGGGGGGGGATCAAGGAAAGTGTTTGGGAGGAGGGGCACACAGGATGTGAAGATTTTTTACACTTCACAGAGATTTTTCTCATGTTTCTGTGCAAAACAAAATGGTCACCTTTTTGGGCCCTCACCAGTTTGTATCCATGACGATAGACTGTCTGTTAGAATGTGCTGCAGATACAATAGTTCTGGAGCTATCGATGGGCAAAACACTGTTACCTCCACGTCGGCACCAAACATGGATGAAAACATGGTAATTTGCATTGACAAGGCAATGTCTTGGATATTTTGGAAGCAAAATCGTCTTCTAAAAGTTTAAATCTCAAGCCGAGTTCACAATGATGTGATGTTGAATGTGGTTATCAATTGTTCCCCTGCCTATGTGACCAATTGTTTCAAACCCGGTTCTCCTAGCTGTACGTCACCTCTGCTTCCTCAGAGGGATTTTTGTAGGCCTCTCCAGCTCCCTAATCATCATTCAGCCAGAAGGTAATTGTTTTAAAGCTTCAGCTACGTGCCTCTCTCAGCCCACTGCTATATGAACAATAGAAGGGACTCAGCCTCTTTCTCCCATCTCCCATCTCCCATCTCCCATCTCCCATCTCCCATCTCTCTCTCTCTCTCTCTCTCTCTCTCTCTCTCTCTCTCTCTCTCTCTCTCTCTCTCTCTCTCTCTCTCTCTCTCTCTCTCTCTCTCTCTCTCTCTCTCTCTCTCTCTCTCTCTCTCTCTCTCTCTCTCTCTCTCTCTCTCTCTCTCTCTCTCTCTCTCTCTCTGTTAAATTGAAATTGAGCTTTATTAGCATGGAAGGGACAATTGGATGTTACCAAAGCAATATGATACAATTACAATGCAAGTAACATAATAAAACTTGAAATAAATAATTGGAATGGAGGTATCCCAATACCTCTCCTTAGCCTTCCGCCTCCGTTTTGCATTAACCAGCATTGCGTCGAAGTGGTGTCCTGATTCAACTTTGACTGAGGCGTAGTGCCTTTCCAGCCCTCTAGTTGGCCCTCCAAACGAAGCGAATCCAGATGCAGACTTCCTATCAAGTGGTTCCCATAACTCCAAGGGGCCTGGGTTCCGGTCGAGAAACACTGTTCCTACAGTCTTGCTTCGGTACTGCAGTTTAACTGACACCCGGTCCAGAAAGATCATTTCCATATAATGAATATATTAGTTAATGTATGGACAAAACATTTTGAATATATTATTCATAAATACATTTATGAAAATTGCTATTTAAAAAGCCAGCTGACTAGCTAAAATTAGCTAGCTAGCTATACAATTTAGATTGCTATATTTGTATGACATTGTATGAATTATAATTTGTGTTATTTAATGTTTTAGGGACTCCTGAGCAAACCAGCAAACCAGGCTGTCATCATGTGAAACCCACTGGATGTAAAGAATCTAGCTGGCTAGCATATTTTTTTGTGCAAATTGAATGTACAACTTTGAAAGCTTGCCTTGCTGTTCCTGAAAAAATATTTCAAAGTCAATCACGTCATTGTTTATTAAAACTTCTTATGGCTGAGATCCCGTTTTCGGGATCGATATGACAACAGCCAGTGAAAGTGCAGGGCGCCAAATTCAAACAACAGAAATCTCATAATTAAAATTCCTCAAACATACAAGTATCTTATACCATTTTAAAGGTAATCTTGTTGTCAATCCCACCACAGTGTCCGATTTCAAAAAGGCTTTACAGCGAAAGCACCACAAATGATTATGTTAGGTCACCGCCAAGTCAAAGAAAAACACAGCCATTTTTCTAGCAGAAGACAGGAGTCATAAAAAGCATAAATAGAGAAAAAATGAATCACTAACCTTTGATGATCTTCATCAGATGACACTCAAGGACTTCATGTTACACAATACATATGTTTTGTTCGGTAAAGTTCATATTTATATAAAAAAATCTCAGTATACATTGGCGCGTTATGTTCAGTAGTTACAAAAACATCCGGTGATTTTGCAGAGAGCCACATCAATTTCCAGAAATACTCATAATAAACGTTGATCAAAGATACAAGTGTTATACTTGGAATTTTAGGTCCACTTCTCCTTAATGCAACCGCTGTGTCAGATAAAAATAAAAAAAAGCTTTACGGAAAAAGCAAACCATGCAATAATCTGAGTACGGCGCTCAGAGCCCAATCAAGACAAAAAGATATCCGCCATATTGTGCAGTCAACAGAAGTCAGAAACATTCATTTACCTTTGATGATCTTCATCAGAATGCACTCCAAGGAATCCCAATAAATGTCTGTTTTGTTCGATAATGTCCATCATTTCTGTCCAAATAGCTACTTTTGTTAGCGCGTTTTGTAAACAAACCCAAAGTCACGAAGCGCGTTCACTAGGAGCAGACGAAATGTCAAAAAGTTCCGTTACACTCCGTAGAAACATGTCAAACGATGCATAGAATCCATCTTTAGGATGTTTTTAACGTAAATCTTCAATAATATTCCAACCGGAGAATTCCTTTGTCTTCAGAAAAAAAAATGGAACAGAGCTCGCTCTCACATGAACGAGGGCCACGAGCTCAAAGCATTCTGCCAGACCTCTGACTCATTCCCCTCTCATTCGGCCCCGTTTCACAGTAGAAGCATCAGACAAGGTTCTATAAACTGTTGACATCTAGTGGAAGCCTTTGGAAGTGCAACATGACACATATCCCACTGTATCTTCAATAGGGGCTGAGTTGAAAATCGACCAACCTCAGATTTCCCACTTCCTGGTTGGATTTTTTCTCAGGTTTTTGCCTGCCATATGAGTTCTGTTATATTCACAGACATCATTCAAACAATTTTTAGAAACTTCAGAGTGTTTTCTATCCAAATATACTAATAATATGCATATATTAGCAACTGGGACTGAGTAGCAGGCCGTTTACTCTGGCCACCGCAGGTCACATTATTCATCCAAGCTACTCAATACTGCCAAAGGCATAAGAAGTTAATGTATTATTGTTAACGTTAGAGACGAAAGATATTTGCCATGCATTGCAGTTGAAGTAACGTAGCTAACACTTTTCTTACTTAATGTGTAGTGCGGGATAATAAAAAAAACTGTATTCTATGGAGGAAGTGCTACATAGCCGATCTATGTATAGGAAACGTTTGGTATAAATGATTTGTTCTGAACAGTGGTTTTAATTGTTTTACAATGCTTCCACTGGTTAATCATTAATTCCCATGAAATTGTAGAAAACGACTGAGTGAAGGAAATGTGACTGTTACATGTCAAACTGCTATTATGGAATGAAGGTCCTGCTTCAGCACTACTCCACATTGAACACCAGCCAGAGGATGGCTACATTACTACTTACTCCACATTGAACCACAGCCAGAGGATGGCTACATTACTACTTACTCCACATTGAACCACAGCCAGCGGATGGCTACATTACTACTCCACATTGAACCACAGCCAGAGGATGGCTACATTACTACTTACTCCACATTGAACCACAGCCAGAGGATGGCTACATTACTACTTACTCCACATTGAATCACAGCCAGAGGATGGCTACATTACTACTCCACATTGAACCATAGCTAGAGGATGGCTACATTTCTACTTACTCCACATTGAACCACAGCCAGAGGATGGCTACATTACTACTCCACATTGAACCACAGCCAGAGGATGGCTACATTACTACTCCACATTGAATCACAGCCAGAGGATGGCTACATTACCACTCCACATTGAACCACAGATAGAGGATGGCTACATTACTACTTACTCCACATTGAACCACAGCCAGAGGATGGCTACATTACTACTCCACATTGAACCACAGCCAGAGGATGGCTACATTACTACTCCACATTGAACCACAGCCAGAGGATGGCTACATTACTACTTACTCCACATTGAACCACAGCCAGAGGATGGCTACATTACTACTTACTCCACATTGAACCACAGCCAGAGGATGGCTACATTACTACTTACTCCACATTGAACCACAGCCAGAGGATGGCTACATTACTACTCCACATTGAACCACAGCCAGAGGATGGCTACATTACTACTCCACATTGAACCACAGCCAGAGGATGGCTGCATTACTACTCCACATTGAACCACAGCCAGAGGATGGCTACATTACTACTCCACATTGAACCACAGCCAGAGGATGGCTACATTACTACTCCACATTGAACCACAGCCAGAGGATGGCTACATTACTACTCCACATTGAACCACAGCCAGAGGATGGGTACATTACTACTCCACATTGAACCACAGCCAGAGGATGGCTACATTACGACAACATTGAACCACAGCCAGAGGATGGCTACATTACGACAACATTGTTATTTTGCAGTTCTCATTTGTTACTCATATGGTAAGTATGTATTTGTAGCATGAGAAATATAAGGAAAGGTATTACTGCTGCCAGTACAGGCATTGTGGAAAAACAAGCCTCGTCGTCAAAAAATTGCATGATAGGCTATCCTTTGAACACTTCTGATGTGAGCAAGTGATGTAGTGATGTTCCATTCCCCCGGGTTATTTATCTCTCCCTACCACTAGTTGCTCTGTTTTTGGGGGACACTCCCCCACAAAGGAACACTCAAAAACAAGGGGGAGGGCTAAGGGGGGTATTGGGTTTGAGACTCTGTCTCTCTCTCTCTCTCTCTCTCTCTCTCTCTCTCTCTCTCTCTCTCTCTCTCTCTTTCTCTCCCTCTCTCTCTCTGCATATTTCCGTTGCCTCTGCTTGCTTCTATGCTTTGTGTCTTTCTCCATCCATCTGTCTCTCCCTGTCTGCTTCTCGCCCCCCTCCTGTGTGCATGCAGTGGCAGGGGAAACTGGTGGAAGACTCGAGGTGCTCCTCACTCAACAGGAACCCTGTCTCTCTGACTCCACGTTCCAGATGGGAAGCCTTGAAAGCTGCACACTTGACCCACGGGCAAAAGATCAAAGGAAGAACAGATAAACACACCCACCAACATACACACGCACACGCACACGCACACACACACACACACACACACACACACACACACACACACACACACACACACACACACACACACACACACACACACACACACACACACACACACACACACACACACACACACACACACACACAAGAAAAGGGGAGGGAAGAAGGAAAGAAGGAAGGAAGGAATTAAGGAGGGAAGGAATCAAGGAAGGATGCATTATAGCAGTGTTAGAACAGGTCCCTAGTCCTGAGCCTTGCCTCTGTCAGCTTTCCGCTTGGCCAGCCTTGCTCCCTCACCCCTCCGTGATAAATGGCTGTTTGGCGTTGGCACAGCTCTGTATACAAACACACTCAATCTGACAAACTGCACAGTGCACAGATACACACTGACAAATAACTCACGCACACTCACACTGACCACCTTCCCACGCACACATGCACATAAGCATGCACACTCACACCAACACACACACACATTAACACAAGAACGCACACACAGAAACAGACTGACAAGTCACCTCTGTTTCTTTATCTCACTCCAGCAGACACGCACACACACACAGAGCCAACCCCTCTGATCTCACACACAGAGCCAACCCCTCTGACCTCACACACAGAGCCAACCACTCTGACCTCACACACAGAGCCAACCACTCTGACCTCACACACCGAGCCAACCACTCTGACCCCACACACCGAGCCAACCACTCTGACCTCACACACCGAGCCAACCACTCTGACCTCACACACAGAGCCAACCCCTCTGATCTCACACACAGAGCCAACCACTCTGATCTCACACACAGAGCCAACCACTCTGATCTCACACACCGAGCCAACCCATCTGATCTCACACACAGAGCCAACCACTCTAATCAGACACACAGAGCCAACCACTCTGATATCACACACAGAGCCAACCCTTCTGATCTCACACACAGAGCCAACCACTCTGACCTCACACACCGAGCCAACCACTGATCTCACACACAGAGCCAACCACTCTGATCTCACACACAGAGCCAACCACTCTGATCTCACACACAGAGCCAACCCATCTGATCTCACACACAGAGCCAACCACTCTGATCAGACACACAGAGCCAACCACTCTGATATCACACACAGAACCAACCCATCTGATCTCACACACAGAGCCAACCACTCTGATCAGACACACAGAGCCAACCACTCTGATATCACACACAGAGCCAACCCTTCTGATCTCACACACAGAGCCAACCACTCTAATCAGACACACAGAGCCAACCCCTCTGACCTCACACACAGAGCCAGCCCCTCTGACCTCACACACAAGCGAGCGTCTGTGATCCTAATGCTGTGTGTGTAAGCGTGTTCATAATTTTCATAATGCCGTCTCGGTGTGTATATGTGTGTATATTTGTGTTCATGTGCGTACGCGATGATGTCATTCTGGCAATTTTTTTAATGGCTGCACAAGGCAAGCAGGAAGCAGAATGTATTAAGGGATATGGGGACATGAGCTTAGTTTGACTCTGATTTTCAACTATTTTCATATAATGTTTCTTATAGTGTTTCATATAGAGTTTCATATAGAGTTTCATATAGTGTTTCCTATAGTGTTTCATATAGTGTTTCATATAGTGTTTCATATTGTGTTTCATATACTGTTTCATATAGTGTTTCATATAGTGTTTCATATAGTGTTTCCTATAGTGTTTCTTATAGTGTTTCATATAGTGTTTCATATAGTGTTTCATATACTGTTTCATATAGTGTTTCATATAGTGTTTCATATTGTGTTTCATATAGTGTTTCATATAGTGTTTCATATAGTGTTTCATATAGTGTTTCATATACTGTTTCATATAGTGTTTCATATAGTGTTTCATATAGTGTTTCCTATAGTGTTTCCTATAGTGTTTCATATAGTGTTTCATATAGTGTTTCATATTGTGTTTCATATAGAGTTTCCTATAGTGTTTCATATAGTGTTTCATATCGTGTTTCATATAGTGTTTCCTATAGTGTTTCCTATAGTGTTTCATATAGTGTTTCATATCGAGTTTCATATAGTGTTTCCTATAGTGTTTCCTATAGTGTTTCCTTTAGTGTTTCCTAGTGTTTCCTATAGTGTTTCTTATAGTGTTTCATATAGTGTTTCATATACATCAAATCAAATCAAATCAAATTCTATTGGTCACATAGACATGGTTAGCAGATGTTAATGCGAGTGTAGCGAAATGCTTGTGCTTCTAGTTCTGACTATGCAGTAATATCTAACAAGTAATCTAACAAATTCACAACAACTACCTTAAACACACAAATGTAAAGGGATGAATAAGAATATGTACATATAAATATATGGATGAGCGATGGCCGAACGGCATAGGCAAGATGCAGTAGATGGTATATAATGCAGTATATACATATAAGAAGAGTAATGTAGGATATGTAGACATTATTAAAGTGGTGTTATTTAATGTGACTAGTGATGCCTTTATTGTATCCATTTATTACATTTAGGTGGCAAGGGATTTGAGTCTGTATGTTGGCAGCAGCCACTCTATGTTAGTGATGGCTTTTTAACAGTCTGATGGCCATGAGATAGAAGCTGTTTAACAGTCTGATGGCCTTGAGATAGAAGCTGTTTAACAGTCTGATGGCCTTGAGATAGAAGCTGTTTAACAGTCTGATGGCCTTGAGATAGAAGCTGTTTAACAGTCTGTACCTGTACTGACCTGGTCTTCTGGATGATAACGGGGTGAACAGGCAGTGGCTCGGGTGGTTGTAGTCCATGATGATCTGTAGGTGTCCTGGAGGGCAGGTAGTTTGCCCCCGGTGATGCGTTGTGCAGACTGCACTACCCTCCGGAGAGCCTTGCGGTTCTGGGCGGAGCAGTTGCTGTACCAGCCCGTGATACAGCCCAACAGGATGCTCTCGATTATGCATCTGTAAAAGTTTGCGAGTGCTTTTGGTGACAAGCCAAATTTCTTCAGCCTCCTGAGGTTGAGGAGGCGCTGTTACGCCTTCTTCACCACTCTGTCTGTGTGGGTGAACCATTTCAGTTTTCCGTGATGTGTATGCCGAGGAACTTAAAACTTTCCACCTTCTCCACTACTGTCCCATCAATGAGGATGGGGGGATGCTCCCTCTGCTGTTTCCTGATGGCCAAGCAGTCATAGGTGAACAGGGAGTACAGGAGAGGGCTGAGAACACACCCTTGTGGGGCCCCAGTGTTGAGGATCAGCGGGGTGGAGATGTTGTTTCTTACCCTCACCACCTGGGGGCGGCCCATCAGAAAGTCCAGGACCCAGTTGCACAGGGCGAGGTCGAGGCCCAGGGTCTCGAGCTTAATGACGAGTTTGGAGGGTACTATGGAGTTAAATGCTGAGCTGTAGTCAATGAACAGCATTCGTACATAGGTATTACTCTTGTCCAGATGGGATAGGGCAGTGTGCAGTGTGATGACGATTGCATCGTCTGTGGACCTATTGGGGCGGTATGCAAATTGGAGTGGATCTATGGTATCAGGTAGGGTGGAGGTGATATGATCCTTGACTAGTCTCTAGTATGATCCTTGACTAGTCTCTAGTATGATCCTTGACTAGTCTCTAGTATGATCCTTGACTGGTCTCTAGTATGATCCTTGACAAGTCTCTAGTATGATCCTTGACTAGTCTCTAGTATAATGCTTGACTAGTCTCCAGTATGATCCTTGACTAGTCTCTAGTATAATGCTTGACTAGTCTCCAGTATGATCCTTGACTAGTGTTTCCTAGTGTTTCATGTAGGTAAATGGATCCACGGAACATAATACTATTGTAGTCTATAGGCTGTGAATCCAGATTTGAGCATGCTCCAATGCTGCCTGTTATCATTCTTTCTCTAGTCTATTTTTAGCGTTTTATGAATGCCACCCCATCATCATGTCAGGGATTTTCACTCAGGTCTTTTTATCACTGAATTCCACAAGGTGTAAACAAAAACAGAGATAAAAATATATCCAATACATTTTGTGGGTGTGTGTACGCTAGATGTGTGTGTGTGTGTATGTGTGTGTGTTCGTGTGTTTGTGGGTCTGTACGAGCTTGTGTACATGTGTGTGTTTGTATTTGTGTTTGCAGTCCTCTGTGTGTGTGTGTGTGTGTGTGTGTGTGTGTGTGTGTGTGTGTGTGTGTGTGTGTGTGTGTGTGTGTGTGTGTGTGTGCGTGCGTGTGTGTGTACATCTGCAGTGAGCGATAAGAGTGTGATCATTGTGGGATTTTTGTATAGCGTGAATGACTGGTTGTGAATCAGTCGTTTCATGCATTCACATTAAGAGGTAAAAGCTGCACCTTCAACCCTTTACCTCAGTATAACAGAACAACAATTATGCTTTCAGGTTTCCAAAAGCCAATTACATTACTTTACAATATAACAGCTTCACCAAGTCTCTGAACAAATATCTAAACAAGTATATAAACAAAAATCCAACATATGCTCAGTTTATTAGGTACACCACCCTGTTCACGAAAAAGGATCGCTCCTACAGACATCGACTCAGGTGGCCATGGCTTGCTATGTAAAGCAGGCAGACGGGCCATTGAGGCATTCAGTTACTGTTCGATTGAACGTCAGAATGGGCAACTGGACCTTTTTTGGAACACCATCATATTTGTCTTACTGAGATTTACTGTTAGGGCCCCGGTCTGACAGAATCTATACAGAAGATCTAGGTCCTGCTGTAGGCCCTCCTTGGTTGGGGACATTTGATTTCTGATTCTAATAAGGTGAGTCCGGGTGCTGCACACTGTTCTAGTGCCCTCACCAATTCACTGATATATATGTTAAAAAGGGTGGAGCTCAAGCTGCATCCCTGTCTCAGCCCACATCCCTGTGGAAAAATAGGTGTGTTTTTTGACTATTTTAACCGCACACTTGTTGTTTGTGTATATGGATTTTATAATGTCGTATGTTTTTCCCCAAACACCGCTTTCCATCAATTTGTATAGCAGACCCTCATGATAATTGAGTCAAAAGCATTTTTGAAATCAAAAAAGCATGAGAAGATTTTGCCATTGTTTTAGTGTTTTGGTGTGTTTGTTTGTCAATTAGGGTGTGCAGGGTGAGTACATGGTCTGTCGTACGGTAATGTGGTAAAAAGATCATTTGACATTTGCTCAGTACATTGTTTTCACTGAGGAAATGGACAAGTCTGCTGTTAATGCAGAGGATTTTCCCAAGTTTGCTGTTGAAGCATATCCCACAGTAGTTATTGGGGTTAAATTTGTCTCCACTTTTGTGGATTGAGGTGATCAGTCCTTGGTTCCAAATATTGAGGAAGATGCCAGAGCTGAAGATTATGATAAAGAGTTTAAGTGGTCCTGTGTGGCTCAGTTGGTAGAGCATGGCGCTTGCAACGCCAGGGTTGTGGGTTCAATTCCCACGGGGGGACCAGGGTTCAATTCCCACGGGGGGACCAGGATGAATATATATGAACTTTCCAATTTGTAAGTCGCTCTGGATAAGAGTGTCTGCTAAATGACTTAAATGTAAGTATACCCAATTAGAATTTGTGGTCTCTATATTTTATCATTTCATTTAGGATACCATCAACACCACAGGCCTTTTTGGTTGGAGGGTTTGTATTTTGTCCTGTAGTTCATTCAATGTAAATGGAGAATCCAGTGGGTTCTGGTAGTCTTTAATAGTTGATACTAAGATTTGTATTTGATCATGTATTTTCCTGTTTGATCTTTGTTTAAAAGAGTCAAAAAGATTGGAGAAGTGGTTTATCCACACCTCCGTTTTGGATAGAAACATCTTCATGTTGTTTGTTCAGTGTTTTCCAATTTTCCCAGAATGGATTCTTCAATTACATTGAGCTGATTTCTGACCTGCTGTTTCTTCTTTTTCTTTAGTGTGTTTCTGTATTGTTTTAGTGATTCACAGAAGTGAAGGCGTAGGCTCAGGTTTTCTTGGTCTCTAAATGATTTTGGTTGGATAGGCTTCTCAATTTCTTTTAGGTTTTTGCATTCTTCATCAAAACATTTGTCATTGTTGTTGATTTTCTTAGATTTGATAGGGAAGTATCTCTCTCTTCCTCCCACACAGTGATGTGAAAATGTGTCTGAATGTAACAATGTACGCTGAGAGTTGGGAAGCAAGTTCAGGGAGTGAATACATTTAATACAGTTGAAGTCAGAAGTTTACATACACTTAGGTTGTAGTCATTAAAACTCGTTTTTCAACCACTCCACAAATTTCTTGATAACAAACTATAGTTTTGGCAAGTCGGTTTGGACATTTACTTTGTGCATGACACAAGTCATTTTTCTAACAATTGTTTACAGACAGATTATTTCACTTATAATTCACTGTATCACAATTCCAGTGGGTCAGAAGTTTACATACACTAAGTTGAATGTGCCTTTAAACAGCTTGGAAAATTCCAGAAAATTATGTCATGGCTTTAGAAGCTTCTGATAGGCTAATTTACATAATTTGAGTCAATTGGAGGTGCACCTGTGGATGTATTTCAAGGCCTACCTTCAACCCAGTGCCTCTTTGCTTGACATCATGGGAAAATCAAATTAAATCAGCCAAGACCTCAGAAAAAATATTGTAGCCCGTCCAAAGGTCTGGTTCATCCTTGGGAGCAATTTCCCAAGGATGAGACGTGTTCTGTCTCCTAGAGATGAACGTACTTTGGTGCGAAAAGTGCAAATCAATCCCAGAACAGCAAAGGACCTTGTGAAGATGCTGGAGGAAACAGGTATAAAAGTATCTATATCCACAGTAAAACGAGTCCTATATCGACACAACCTGAAAGGCCGCTCAGCAAGGAAGAAGCCACTGCTCCAAAACCGCCATTAAAAAGCCAGACTATGGTTTGGGGACAAATATAGTACTTTTGGAGAAATGTCCTCGGGTCTGATGAAACAAAAATAGAACTGTTTGGCCATAATGACCATCGTTATGTTTGGAGGAAAAGGTGGGAGGCTTGCAAGCCGAAGAACATCATTCCAAACGTGAAGCATGGGGGTGGCAGCATCATGTTGTGGGGGTGCTTTGCTGCAGGAGGGACTGGTGCACTTCACAAAATAGATGACATCATGAGGCAGGAAAATTATGGGGATATATTGAAGCAACATCTCAAGACATCAGTCACCATGTTAAAGCTTGGTCGCAAATGGGTCTTCCAAATGGACAATGACCCCAAGCATACTTCCAAAGTTGTGTCAAAATGGCTTAAGGACAACAAAGTCAAGGTATTGAAGTGGCCATCACAAAGCCCTGACCTCAATCCTATAGAAAATTTGTGGGCAGAACTGAAAAAGGCAAGGAGGCCTACAAACCGGACTCAGTTACACCAGCTCTGTCAGGAGAAATGGGCCTAAATTCACCGAACTTATTGAGGGGAGCTTGTGGAAGGCTACCTGAAACGTTTGACCCAAGTTAAACAATTTAAAGGCAATGCCTTTATTCTGACATTTCACATTCTTAAAATAAAGTGGTGATCCTAACTGACCTAAAACAGGGCATTTTTACTTGGATTAAATGTCAGGAATTGTGAAACTGAGTTTAAATGTATTTGACTAAGGTGTATGTAATCTTCCGACTTCAACTGTAAACAAATGAACAAAACAAGAAAATTGATCAGCGCACCGACATGAAACAGCAACCATGACGACTTGGGAAGAAACCAAAGGGAGGGACATAAAGGTAATCAAGGAGGTGATGGAGTCCAGGTGAGTGTCATTATGCGCGAAATGCTGGTTACAGGTGTGCACCATAACGAGCAGCCTGGTGGCCTAGAGGCCGGAGAGGGAGCACATGTGACAGTACCCCCTCCCCGACGCACGGCTCCAGCCGCAGGACGCCAACCAAGATGACGATCCTGGGGATCAGGAGCGGACCGGTCACCTCTGCTAAGGCACGGGAACCTGTCGATCCGGCTGAGGCGTGGGAGCATGACGACCTAGAGCACTGGAGAGAGAGCATACGTGAAAGTATCCCCTCCCCGACACGTTCGGCTCAAAACCCACCCAGAGTGGTCCTAAGCAGTCAGAGACTGCTATACTTTAAAGATACTTTTCTTTATTCCTGTGATATATAAACAAGTCTTCATCATTGATAGCCTCCCGAGAGACAGATTGACTCAATACTTACAAATACAGAACCTGTTGCTCCCTAAAGGAACCAAATGTGAGAACTAGAACAAAAGCTCCAGTCAATACAAGGTCAAGGTCAAGACAAGAAGAAATATCTTCAAAGGAAAACAGTTTCATCTTTTTACCTCTTTGGTCTATTCCCTCTGAAAAGGACAGAGGGGCCATGAGTCCTCATGTACTATGTGTGTGTGTGTGTGTGTGTGTGTGTGTGTGTGTGTGTGTGTGTGTGTGTGTGTGTGTGTGTGTGTGTGTGTGTGTGTGTGTGTGTGTGTGTGTGTGTGTGTGTGTGTGTGTGTGAGTGTGTGTCTTACAACAGGGGATATTTAGACAGAGTAAGAGGAGGCCAACGCCTAGAGCCCAAACACAACCTCCTCTCTCTCTCCTTTTTATCCCTCCCTCCTCTCTCTCTCCATTTTATCCCTCCCCCTCTCTCTCTCCCTTTTATCCCTCCCTCCTCTCTCTCTCCCTTTTATCCCTCCCCCACTCTCTCTCCCTTTTATCCCTCCCCCTTTCTCTCCCTCCTCTCTCTCTCCCTTTTATCCCTCCCTCCTCTCTCTCCCTTTTATCCCTCCCTCCTCTCTCTCCCTTTTATCCCTCCCTCTCTCTCTCCCTTTTATCCCTCCCCCTCTTTCTCCCTTTTATCTCTCCCTCCTATCTCTCCCTTTTATCCCTCCCTCCTCTCTCTCTCTCCCTTTAATCCCCCCCTCTCTCCCTTTTATCCCTCCCTCCTTTGTCTCCCTTTAATCCCCCCTCTCTCCCTTTTATCCCTCCCCCTCTCTCTCTCCCTTTAATCCCTCCCTCTCTCTCCCTTTTATCCCTCCCCCCTCTTTCCTTTTTATCCCTCCCCCTCTCTCCCTTTTATCCCTCCCCCTCTCTCTCCCTTTAATCCCTCCCCTCTCTGTCCCTTTTATCCCTCCCCCTCTCTTCTGTTCTTCCTATTTTTTTTCTTTTTTCTAAGTCTGTTCATCATTCCTCCCTTCTTTACCCTCTTCCTCTCTCTTTTCCCTAGTTCATTTTCTGTCCTCTCCAGGCTCTCCCTCCTTTTCCTCTGTTCCCTCTTTCTGTTCCTTCTGTGCCTGTCCCCTCTTCTCTCGCTTAATTCACCCCCACCGTCTCCTCATCCTCTCCTCCTGTCCCTCTCCTTGGACTCCCTTATATAAGCATACTAAATGAGAAGGAGTGGAGGGGCTACTGTCAGGGGAGTGAAATGCTGTGTGTGTGTGTGTGTGTGTGTGTGTGTGTGTGTGTGTGTGTGTGTGTGTGTGTGTGTGTGTGTGTGTGTGTGTGTGTGTGTGTGTGTGTGTGTGTGTGTGTGTGTGTGTGTGTGTGTGTGTATGTGTGTGCATGCGTGTGTGTGTGTGTGAGAGAGAGAGAGAGAGAGAGAGAGTGAGACACAGACAGACAGACAGAACACAGACAGACAGACAGACAGACAGACAGACAGACAGACAGACAGACAGACAGACAGACAGACAGACAGACAGACAGAGTGAGAACGACAGACAGTTAGAGAGAAAGAGAGATTGCTAGGGGACGGAGGAGTACCAGAGGTGATTAATTGTTCTTCTCTCTTTCACTCATGCAGATCGGACATCCTGCCAGATGAGACATGACAAGGACAGGAAGTAGAACAGGAATGAGGAAGTGGACTAATGGAGAACAAGTCGGTATGCAACGAAAAGTGGATGGCTTGAGGGGCTACAGTAAAATAGAGACAAAATTTAAACAAGTTACATTTGTGTGTGGTGGAGCAAGGGCATGGATTTCACAACGCACTACACATCATTACGAGCGACAGGTTCAGTACACATCATTGAATTCTGTGTCAGAAAGTAGGCTGGCCCTCTTTGAAGTCACGTAGATTGAATGTCCATTGAATGTTATAGAATCAACTTGAAAAAACAAGATGTTAGCTGGAAAGTTTGGCGTGTTCGCAGCATTTTTAATTTACGGTTTTATATGAACGGTTACAGATACTGGTCCTTTTTGTACATCAAGTTGATGTCCTTTTGACAGATATGCAGTTTTAATCAGAAGACCAGATTGGCACTAAGCATTTTGGCCACGGGAAATAATACCTTATTTAACACGTTTGTATATTCTTGCTGGCATAGTCCCTCCAAAAGGGTGTTTAAGGTCAGGGGTATACGCCAAATAGATGGTGGAAACATCATAATTACTATATGCCTGTTACAGTCTGGAGTTGTTCATCAGTGCCGAGGACCTTTTCTAGCGATAAATCCATTGGAGCAGCGACATGCTATAATAGAGAGGGTCAGAAGGGAAGGAGCGACGACCCTGTCTTTCAGGTATGCATGATAAATAGAGATCTGTGTTTCAGGTATGCATGATAAATAGAGATCTGTGTTTCAGGTATGCATGATAAATAGAGAACTGTGTTTCAGGTATGCATGATAAATAGAGATCTGTCTTTCAGGTATGCATGATAAATAGAGATCTGTCTTTCAGGTATGCATGATAAATAGAGATCTGTGTTTCAGGTATGCATGATAAATAGAGATCTGTGTTTCAGGTATGCATGATAAATAGAGAACTGTGTTTCAGGTATGCATGATAAATAGAGATCTGTCTTTCAGGTATGCATGATAAATAGAGATCTGTCTTTCAGGTATGCATGATAAATAGAGATCTGTGTTTCAGGTATGCATGATAAATAGAGATCTGTCTTTCAGGTATGCATGATAAATAGAGATCTGTGTTTCAGGTATGCATGATAAATAGAGATCTGTGTTTCAGGTATGCATGATAAATAGAGATCTGTCTTTCAGGTATGCATGATAAATAGAGATCTGTCTTTCAGGTATGCATGATAAATAGAGATCTGTGTTTCAGGTATGCATGATAAATAGAGATCTGTCTTTCACGTATGCATGATAAATAGAGATCTGTCTTTCAGGTATGCATGATAAATAGAGATCTGTCTTTCAGGTATGCATGATAAATAGAGATATGTGTTTCAGGTATGCATGATAAATAGAGATCTGTCTTTCACGTATGCATGATAAATAGAGATCTGTGTTTCAGGTATGCATGATAAATAGAGATCTATCTTTCAGGTATGCATGATAAATAGAGATCTGTGTTTCAGGTATGCATGATAAATAGAGATCTGTCTTTCACGTATGCATGATAAATAGAGATCTGTGTTTCAAGTATGCATGATAAATAGAGATCTGTGTTTCAAGTATGCATGATAAATAGAGATCTGTCTTTCACGTATGCATGATAAATAGAGATCTGTGTTTCAGGTATGCATGATAAATAGAGATCTATCTTTCAGGTATGCATGATAAATAGAGATCTATCTTTCAGGTATGCATGATAAATAGAGATCTGTGTTTCAGGTATGCATGATAAATAGAGATCTGTGTTTCAGGTATGCATGATAAATAGAGATCTGTGTTTCAGGTATGCATGATAAATAGAGATCTGTGTTTCAGGTATGCATGATAAATAGAGATCTGTCTTTCAGGTATGCATTATAAATAGAGATCTGTGTTTCAGGTATGCATGATAAATAGAGATCTGTCTTTCAGGTATGCATGATAAATAGAGATCTGTGTTTCAGGTATGCATGATAAATAGAGATATGTCTTTCAGGTATGCATGATAAATAGAGATCTGTCTTTCAGGTATGCATGATAAATAGAGATCTGTCTTTCAGGTATGCATGATAAATAGAGATCTGTGTTTCAGGTATGCATGATAAATAGAGATCTATCTTTCAGGTATGCATGATAAATAGAGATCTGTCTTTCAGGTATGCATGATAAATAGAGATCTGTGTTTCAGGAATGCATGATAAATAGAGATCTGTGTTTCAGGTATGCATGATAAATAGAGATCTGTCTTTCAGGTATGCATGATAAATAGAGATCTGTCTTTCAGGTATGCATGATAAATAGAGATCTGTGTTTCAGGTATGCATGATAAATAGAGATCTGTCTTTCACGTATGCATGATAAATAGAGATCTGTGTTTCAGGTATGCATGATAAATAGAGATCTGTCTTTCAGGTATGCATGATAAATAGAGATCTGTCTTTCAGGTATGCATGATAGAGATATGTGTTTCAGGTATGCATGATAAATAGAGATCTGTCTTTCACGTATGCATGATAAATAGAGATCTGTGTTTCAGGTATGCATGATAAATAGAGATCTATCTTTCAGGTATGCATGATAAATAGAGATCTGTGTTTCAGGTATGCATGATAAATAGAGATCTGTCTTTCACGTATGCATGATAAATAAAGATCTGTGTTTCAAGTATGCATGATAAATAGAGATCTGTCTTTCGCGTATGCATGATAAATAGAGATCTGTGTTTCAGGTATGCATGATAAATAGAGATCTATCTTTCAGGTATGCATGATAAATAGAGATCTATCTTTCAGGTATGCATGATAAATAGAGATCTGTGTTTCAGGAATGCATGATAAATAGAGATCTGTGTTTCAGGTATGCATGATAAATAGAGATCTGTGTTTCAGGTATGCATGATAAATAGAGATCTGTGTTTCAGGTATGCATGATAAATAGAGATCTGTCTTTCAGGTATGCATGATAAATAGAGATCTGTGTTTCAGGTATGCATGATAAATAGAGATCTGTGTTTCAAGTATGCATGATAAATAGAGATCTGTGTTTCAGGTATGCATGATAAATAGAGATATGTCTTTCAGGTATGCATGATAAATAGAGATCTGTCTTTCAGGTATGCATGATAAATAGAGATCTGTCTTTCAGGTATGCATGATAAATAGAGATCTGTGTTTCAGGTATGCATGATAAATAGAGATCTGTCTTTCAGGTATGCATGATAAATAGAGATCTGTCTTTCAGGTATGCATGATAAATAGAGATCTGTCTTTCAGGTATGCATGATAAATAGAGATCTGTCTTTCACGTATGCATGATAAATAGACATCTGTGTTTCAGGTATGCATGATAAATAGAGATCTATCTTTCAGGTATGCATGATAAATAGAGATCTGTGTTTCAGGTATGCATGATAAATAGAGATCTATCTTTCAGGTATGCATGATAAATAGAGATCTGTGTTTCAGGTATGCATGATAAATAGAGATTTATCTTTCACGTATGCATGATAAATAGAGATCTGTGTTTCAGGTATGCATGATAAATAGAGATCTATCTTTCAGGTATGCATGATAAATAGAGATCTGTGTTTCAGGTATGCATGATAAATAGAGATCTGTCTTTCAGGTATGCATGATAAATAGAGATCTGTGTTTCAGGTATGCATGATAAATAGAGATCTGTGTTTCAAGTATGCATGATAAATAGAGATCTGTGTTTCAGGTATGCATGATAAATAGAGATATGTCTTTCAGGTATGCATGATAAATAGAGATCTGTCTTTCAGGTATGCATGATAAATAGAGATCTGTCTTTCAGGTATGCATGATAAATAGAGATCTGTGTTTCAAGTATGCATGATAAATAGAGATCTGTCTTTCACGTATGCATGATAAATAGAGATCTGTGTTTCAGGTATGCATGATAAATAGAGATCTATCTTTCAGGTATGCATGATAAATAGAGATCTATCTTTCAGGTATGCATGATAAATAGAGATCTGTGTTTCAAGTATGCATGATAAATAGAGATCTGTGTTTCAGGTATGCATGATAAATAGAGATCTGTCTTTCAGGTATGCATGATAAATAGAGATCTGTCTTTCAGGTATGCATGATAAATAGAGATCTGTCTTTCAGGTATGCATGATAAATAGAGATCTGTGTTTCAGGTATGCATGATAAATAGAGATCTGTCTTTCAGGTATGCATGATAAATAGAGATCTGGCTTTCAGGTATGCATGATAAATAGAGATCTGTCTTTCAGGTATGCATGATAAATAGAGATCTGTCTTTCACGTATGCATGATAAATAGAGATCTGTGTTTCAGGTATGCATGATAAATAGAGATCTATCTTTCAGGTATGCATGATAAATAGAGATCTGTGTTTCAGGTATGCATGATAAATAGAGATTTATCTTTCACGTATGCATGATAAATAGAGATCTGTGTTTCAGGTATGCATGATAAATAGAGATCTATCTTTCAGGTATGCATGATAAATAGAGATCTGTGTTTCAGGTATGCATGATAAATAGAGATCTATCTTTCACGTATGCATGATAAATAGAGATCTGTGTTTCAAGTATGCATGATAAATAGAGATCTGTCTTTCACGTATGCATAATAAATAGAGATCTGTGTTTCAGGTATGCATGATAAATAGAGATATATCTTTCAGTTATGCATGATAAATAGAGATCTATCTTTCAGGTATGCATGATAAATAGAGATCTGTGTTTCAGGTATGCATGATAAATAGAGATCTGTCTTTCAGGTATGCATGATAAATAGAGATCTGTGTTTCAGGTATGCATGATAAATAGAGATCTGTGTTTCAGGTATGCATGATAAATAGAGATCTGTCTTTCAGGTATGCATGATAAATAGAGATCTGTGTTTCAGGTATGCATGATAAATAGAGATCTGTGTTTCAGGTATGCATGTTAAATAGAGATCTGTGTTTCAGGTATGCATGATAAATAGAGATCTGTCTTTCAGGTATGCATGATAAATAGAGATCTGTGTTTCAGGTATGCATGATAAATAGAGATCTGCCTTTCACGTATGCATGATAAATAGAGATCTGTCTTTCACGTATGCATGATAAATAGAGATCTGTGTTTCAGGTATGCATGATAAATAGAGATCTGTCTTTCAAGTATGCATGATAAATAGAGATCTATCTTTCAGGTATGCATGATAAATAGAGATCTGTGTTTCAGGTATGCATGATAAATAGAGATCTGTGTTTCAAGTATGCATGATAAATAGAGATCTGTCTTTCAGGTATGCATGATAAATAGAGATCTGTCTTTCAGGTATGCATGATAAATAGAGATCTGTCTTTCAAGTATGCATGATAAATAGAGATCTGTCTTTCACGTATGCATGATAAATAGAGATCTGTGTTTCAGGTATGCATGATAAATAGAGATCTGTCTTTCAGGTATGCATGATAAATAGAGATCTGCCTTTCAGGTATGCATGATAAATAGAGATCTTTCAGACCTTGATCATGACAACCAACCTAATCCTTCCATCTGCTGTCGGAGCACAGCAGGGAGACCAGGAGAGGATGCCGAGGGAGGCCCCAGTCAGAGCACGGCAGGGAGACCAGGAGAGGATGCCGAGGGAGGCCCCAGTCGGAGCACGGCAGGGAAACCAGGAGAGGATGCCGAGGGAGGCCCCAGTCGGAGCACGGCAGGGAGACCAGGAGAGGATGCCGAGGGAGGCCCCAGTCGAGACAGACAGTCAAAAAGGGCCATGCTACTTTTAAAGCTCTTAAGAATTTTTGTAATCTGTTTGCCTTATACTAACTGATTAATGAGCCCACCAGGATCTGTCCTTCTACCCAAACCATCATTGACCTTGTGTTGGTGTCGGATAGATCAAGGATTTGAAACACTATGGGCTCAGGGATCATTCAATCATTTTCTATAGTAGGAAGGTTCAGAAAAAAGTTTTTAATTGTCATTACTCAATAAAAATGAGGTCTATGAAGAATTATAGTGCAGATATTTTTGTTAATTGTTTGAGCAAATTGGACTGGTCTTCTGTATTGAAATGCAATGAGGTGGAAAATTCCTGGGGCCATTTTAAATAATTGTTTTATGATGCTGTAGATAAGAAGGCTCCAGATTGTTTTTTAGAATTTAGCAAAGAAGAACAATGGACAGAACCGTGGATGAACGATAACATTTTAAAGGCAATTAAGTGTAGAAATTAACGCTTTCTGGAGTTCAGGAAGTCCTGGGTAGATTATATATTTATAGACTATAAGAAATTAAGAAATGAGGTCAACAGGATGATACAAAAGGCCAAGAAAGATTATTTTAATGACAAAATAGTTGAAAATAGGAACAATCGGAGTAAATGATGGAAGTGTCTGAAGCTGTTAGGTTACAGTAACAGATTAAAGACCAAAACTCGTAATCTTGGCTTGGACATTGGTGGAAAGGTTACATCAGACAAGACCATGCTTGCAGACAGCCTGCATAGCTATTTTACAACTATAGCTAATACATTACTTAGCAAGTTACCTTGTCAATCAGGTTGCTATGGGGAGAGTCATGTCTAGCAGTTTTACTCACAGCAGGGGATCCAAGTAGATGCCTTTTCATTTGAGGAGGTGTCTGAGTTAACTGTGCTAAAGAAGCGTAATGCACTTGATGCATTCCAAGGCAACTGTCTTTGGGAACATTCCTTCCAGATTTCTAAAGGATGCTGCAGGAGTTATCACTTCCTGTGTAACTCACATTGTGAATCTGTCTATTGAACGAGGGTGTTTTCCCAGTGGAATAAAACTCGCAAGGGTCATTCCTTTGTATAAAAAAGTGAATAAGTTAGATACTGGAAACTACCGGCCTGTCTCAATCCTGTGTGTTTTATCGAAAGTCATGTAAACGATTATGTACAAGCAGATTGACAGTTATATTTCCTTAAATAACCTATTGTATGAGCTCCAATCTGGATTTAGAAAATCCCATTCCACCGACACTTGCCTACTATATCTAACTGACCACATACGGAAGGAAGAAGATGGAGAGAAATTGCGTGGTATGGTTATGTTAGATCTCCAAAAGGTGTTTGATACAGTGGATCATGAGATTCTGTTAATCAAACTAAGAGCCATGGGCATTAAGAACTTAGAAGTAAAATGGGTTAGCTCGTATCTGCAAGGAAGAAAACAGATGGTGGATGTGGAAAAATCACTGTCTAAACCCCAAATCTTGAACTACAGGGTACCCCAAGGGAGTGTGCTAGATCCACTTTTATTTCTATTGCATAAGTATACATGATCTGAAATTGGCCTTTACATGTGACATTTTCCTCTATGCAGATGATTCTACACTGTTGGTTTCCCACAAAAACAAAAATGTGGTTGAAAAAGCCCTCAGTGCTAAACTTCTGAATGTCGGTCAATGTCTATAAGCTGTCTCTTCACCTTGGAAAAATATCTTGTTCGCGTCCAAAGTGAAACTGAGGAAATGCCCTGATTTTAAGGTGGTAGTAGGTGACATAGTAGTCACAGCAAAAGACTGCTAATGATCTTGGATGTGTGCTAGATGACCATCTGACAGGGGAGATCATGGCACAAAACGTTATCTCCAAAGTGAACCATCAAATTAGGTTCCTGGCTAGAACCTCCAAATATCTGGATAAGAATGCAATGGGGACATTGGCAGGGCTCTTGTTCAGTGTCACTTTGACTATGCATGCTCTTCCTGGTACAATAGTGCCCCCAAGATAATACAAAATAAATTGCAGACATCTCAGAACAAATTAGTCAGGATTCCCACTCAAAGTGGAGGCGAGAGTCTCTCAGATTAATTTGTCTCTTGTACATCAGATTGTCCACTGTATGGTCCCCAGGTACCTATTTAACTACTTTAACTTGGTACGGGATAACCATAACCATTCCACTAGAAGGAGTGAAACTGACGCTGTTCCTTTAGATTTAAAAGTGGTATGGGGAAAGAAACTGCCATTCTTTGGAATAGTCTTCCTACGAATTTGAAACTTATAACCTCCATAGGTAGTTTCAAGTTCTCACTGAAAAAAATGGCTAAATAGTAGCATGTCTCAAAAGTGTGTCGTAAGATTATAGTACGTGGCTGAGAAGGAAAATGCCCGGGATAGCATATTTCGTGCCTGTTGTTTCTCATATTGTGATTGTCTTGTATATATTAGGGATTGATTGTTTTATATATTAAGGGCATGTGAGACAAGGGATATGTACGTGTCCAGAGTTGTTTATTAGGAAAGGGAATTGCACTTATCTCATGTTATGAATCAAACAACAATTTTGACTGTCATTGTCTGTTGCCACTACTATTGCAGCTTAATAACCATGTTGCATTCCCCTTCCTTCTTTCCTCTTCAAAAGGACCACAATGGAAATAAGCTTTTAAACTTTGTCGTAACTTTGCTTTAATTAATCTGATGACTGTGATTTATCGAATCAATTAAATATGTTTAATTGTTACCAGATTAAATTAATCACGTAACAAAGAACTCATTAGGAATTTGGGGCACCACGAGAGCGGTTGTTTAAAGAGTTACCATCTCCCCAATTAAACTCTAAAGGTCTTTACCCATTACATGCATAAAACAGTCAACGTATTAAATAATAACCTCTTATCATATCATCATTCTGAACAGTCGTAACCTTCTTGAAACTGTAAAAACCCTAGCCTTACTCATGATTCAGTCCTACACAAATTGGTTTAGTTATTTATTTACTAGCTAACTAAATAATAACACAGAATAAACATACACTCTTAATACATGACAAAAAGATCCCTAGTGGACTGGCACAATATGGTGGCTGTCACGCCCTGACCATAGAGAGCCTTTTAATTCTCTATTTTGGTTAGGTCGGGATGTGACTAGGGTGGGTAATCTAGTGCATTTATTTATATTTTGGCCTGGTATGGTTCCCAATCAGAGGCAGCTGTTTATCGTTATCCCTATTTGGGGATAATATTTAGGCAGCCATTTCCCCACTGGTTTTTGTGGGATCTTGATTTTGTGTTGATGCCTGTGAGCTCTACAGAACGACACGTTTCGTTGCTCTTTATTGTTTTTGTGAGTTTCAAATAATAAATATGTGGAACTCTACGTACGCTGCGCCTTGATCTGAGTATGATTACCACAACGAGCGTGACAGAAGATCCCAGCACAACAGGACCAAGCAGCGTGCCCGGGAAGAGAAGGTATCCTGGGCTTGGGAGAAGATAAAGGAGGAGAAGACATCCTGGACTTGGTAGGAAATTATGGCTGGAGACGAAAGCCTTCCGTGGAAGCAGACGCAGGGAGAGAAGGGAGGACAGCGATGACGCCGGGGTTCGCGGCCACAAAGTAAGCCCAAAAGACAGCCCAGATGTTTTTTTGGGGGGGCACACGGGGTGGTCGGCGGAGCCGAGGAATGAGCCAGAGACCGTCAGGGAGTCGAAGGAGGAACTCGACGAAAGATTCCGGAGAGAGGTGGTGGCGATGAGAGTGCTGCTGAGGAGCGTGACACCAGTCCGGTGTCATCTGCACCAGTTTCACGCATCTGGCCTCCAGTGCGCCTCCCCAGTCCGGTACGCCCTGTGTATCCTCCACGCACTCGTCCTGAAGTGTGTGTCACCGTTCCGGTACAACTTGTGCCGGTTCTACGCACCAGGTCTCCAGTGCGCATACACAGCCCAGTACGTCCTGTGCCAGCTCCCCGCACTCGCCGTGCGAAGTGTGTAATTGTTCCGGTACAATTTGTGCCGGTTCTACGGAGCAGGTCTCCGGTGCGCCTTCACAGCCCAATACGTCCTGTTCCTTCTCCCCGCACTCGCCCTGAAGTGCGTGTCACCAGTCCGGTGCCACCTATACCGGCTCCACGCATCAGGCCTCCAGTGCGCCTCCTTAGTCTGGTATGTCCTGTGCCTGCTCCTCACGCTCGCCCTGAGGTACGTGTCACCAGTCCGGTACCACCAGTGCCGGCTCCACGCACCAGTCTTCCTGCGACAATCCCCAGTCCAGAGCTTCCGGTGACATTTCCCAGTCCAGAGCTTCCGGCGACAGTTCTCAGTTCAGCGCTTCCGGCGACAGTTCCCAGTCCAGAGCTTCCGGCGCCAGTTCCCAGTCCAGAGCTTCCGGCGACGTTTCACAGTCCGGAACCTCCAACGTTGGTCCACAGTCCGGAACCTCCAACGACGGTCCACGGTCCGGAACCTCTTGAGACGGTCCACGGTCCGGAACCTCCTGAGACGGTCCATGGTCCGGAACCTCCTGAGACGGTCCACGGTCCGGAACATCCCGCTTCATGGCAGGAGCCTTCCTCTGCGCCGATGTCCAGTCCAGTCACGGTGTCCAGTCCCGCTCCATGGCAGGAGCCTTCCTCTGAGCCGGTTCCCAGTCCAGGCACGGCGGTCAACTCAGCTCCATGGCAGGAGCCTTCTTCGGTGCCGGTGCCCAGTCCGGGTGCTGCGTACAACCCAGCTCCATGGCCGGGGCCCTCCTCTGCGCCGATACCCAGTCCGGGCACGGCGTTCTACCCGGCTCCATGGCTGGACCCGTGTCTGGGCGGGGGCAAAGTCCCCACCGACGCTAGACGCCCACCCGGACCCTCCCCTATAGAGTCAGGTTTTGTGGCCGGAGTCCGCACCTTTGGGGGGGGGGGGGGGGGGGGTACTGTCACGCCCTGACCATAGAGAGCCTTTTTATTCTCTATTTTGGTTAGGTCGGGGTGTGACTAGGGTGGGTATCTAGTGCATTTATTTCTATGTTGGCCTGGTATGGTTCCCAATCAGAAGCATCTGTTTATCGTTGTCTCTGATTGGGGATCATATTTAGGCAGCCATTTCCCCACTGGTTTTTGTGGGATCTTGTTTTCGTGTTGATGCCTGTGAGCTCTACAGAGCGCCACGTTTCATTGCTCTTAATTGTTTTTTTGAGTTTCAAATAATAAACATGGGGAACTCTATGTACGCTGCGCCTTGGTCCGAGTATGATTACCACGACGAGCGTGACAGTGGCTTTTTACAAAGGAGATGAAGAGGGAGAGAGAGAGAGAGAGAGAGAAAGAGACACCTATCGTTGATACAATCTAGAAACTATTCTTATAGTATTCATATACTTTGCACACGAACGGCTGCCCATTTGGTGTCAGAAATCATGAATGTATTTACGTGTGAATGCCTTCGTTCGCCGTTTATCTCTGTCAGAATCAGCCCTCCTTCATTCTGCTGCTTTTGTCAGCAATCACATCACCAATAAATACAAGGTAACCAGTTCCATTGGTAGCCATACATGCCCACGTGATAACAGTACCTCCACCATGCTTCACAGAAGAGGTGGTATGCTTGGAATCATGAGCAGTTCCTTCCCTTCTCCATACTCTTCTCTTCCCATCATTCTGGTACAAATTGACCTTTGTCTCATCTGTCCATAGGATGTTGTTCCAGAACTGGACAGGCTTTTTATAGATGTTGTTTGGCAAACTCTAATCTGGTCTTCCTGTTTTTGAGGCTTACCAATGGTTTACATCGTGTGGTAAACCTTCTGTATTTCCTCTGGTGAAGTCTTCTCTTGATTCTTGACTTTGACACAGATACGCCTACCGCCTGGAGGGTGTTCTTGATCTGGACAACTATGGTGAAGGGGTTTTTATTCACAAGGGAAAGAATTCTTCTGTCATCCACCACACCATAATGTGCAGTGCAGTGAAAGACAGGATGGAGGAAAATGTTAGAGATAGGTGATCTAGAGAGAGGTTAATAATTAATTGTAGTTCTCTCCCTGTGGAGGTGAATATCTCTTAAGGACTATAGGGGCTTGATAGCTTCAGGTTCAAGGGTTATGGGAAAGGGGGGGATGGGGGATAGAGGTATAGGTCAGAAGATTATCGTGATTTTCACTCTCTCTCTCTCTCTCTCTCTCTCTCTCTCTCTCTCTCTCTCTCTCGCGCGCTCTCTCTCTCGCGCGCTCTCTCTCTCGCGCTCTCTCTCTCACGCTCTACAGTTACGACCACTCAAAGATGATCAGGGGTATTTGTCAGGTCAGATGGAAGTGCAGAACGAAAATGTTAGAGCGGAGGAGGGAGGGAGGGAGGGAGGGAGGGAGGGAGGGATGGGGCGTTGTGGAGGAATGGGGTTTGAAAGGTGGAGGTATATGGAAATGAGGGTGAAGGATTAATCGTTGTTCTCTCTCTATGTGGAGTGTGGGTAGTGGTTTATATAGCTGCTGTTTCACCCTGACCACTGCAACCTAACGCACATTATGAAAAATACTGTATATTCAGTTCAGCCTGGAGAGTCAGGAGAGAGTCAGGAGAGAGTCAGGTGAGAGTCAGGAGAGAGCAGGAGAAAGTCAGGAGAGAGTCAGTTGAGAGTCAGGAGAGAGCAGGAGAAAGTCAGTTGAGAGTCAGGTGAGAGTCAGGAGAGAGTCAGGTGAGAGTCAGGACAGAGTCAGGAGAGAGCAGGAGAGAGTCAGGAGAAAGTAGGAGATTCAGGAGAGAGTCAGGAGAGAGTAGGAGATTCAGGAGAGAGTCAGGAGAGAGTCAGGTGAGAGCAGGAGAAAGTCAGGAGAGAATCAGGAGAGAGCTTGAGAAAGTCTGGAGAGAGTCAGGCGAGAGTCAAGTGAGAGTCAGGTGAGAGTCAGGAGAGATCAGGAGAAAGTCAGGTGAGAGTCAGGACAGAGTCAGGAGAGAGCAGGAGAGAGTCAGAAAAAAGTAGGAGATTCAGGAGAGAGTCAGGAGAGAGTAGGAGATTCAGGAGAGAGTCAGGTGAGAGTCAGGAGAGAGTCAGGTGAGAGCAGGAGAAAGTCAGGAGAGAATCAGGCGAGAGCAGGAGAAAGTAGGAGATTCAGGAGAGAGTCAGGTGAGAGTCAGGTGAGAGTCAGGAGAGAGCATGAGAAAGTCAGGACAGAGTCAGGCGAGAGCAGGAGAAAGTAGGAGATTCAGGAGAGAGTCAGGTGAGAGTCAGGTGAGAGTCAGAAGAGAGCATGAGAAAGTCAGGACAGAGTCAGGCGAGAGCAGGAGAAAGTAGGAGATTCAGGAGAGAGTCAGGAGAGAGCAGTAGAGTCAGGAGAGATCAGGAGAGAACAGGCTATGGGGAAGAACGCTTAATAAAATAAAGGTAGGAAGTGTGTATTTTTTAGAGACAGAGAGAGTGTGTGCTCTATATTAGAGATAGCAAGTATTTGTCTGATAGAGAGAGAATGTGTGTTTGTGTGTGTGTGTGCGTGCGTGCGTGTGAGCGAGTGTGTGTATTGTGTGGTGTATTTGCGGCTATGTGTGTTTGCATGTGGCTCTGTGTGTGTTCTCAGGGGTTTTTAATCAGGGCGTCACGCTCTCTAGTTCGATTAGGTACAGCAGAGCTCTCCAGCCCGCTGCCTCTGAACAACTATGCTCCCACTTAACAAGATTTCACAAACACGCACACATGCACACACACACACACCATTCTTGACTCGGAATGTTAAGCTCCCAAGATTTCTTTCATAAACACACATACAGTACAATGCACACACATTCACTACACACACACACCTACAGTCTCCAGCTGGCATGTCTTAATCAGATCGATGCTCTCTGAAAAAGAGATCTCACAAGTCAATATAAGCTGTGTATAATATCTCCTAATGGTCTCTCCCTCTCCCTCTCCCTCCCTGGTACCCAAAGAAAAATGTTATTTTAGGTTTAGGGGTTAGGGTTAGGGTTAGGGTTACTATTAGGGTTAGAATTAGGGTTAGGGTTTCGGTTTAGGGTTAGGGGTTAGTGACTTGGAATGGGAATCAATTGTTTGGTCCCCGCAAGGATAGTAAAACAAATGTGTGTGTACGTGCTGTGTGTGTGTGCTGTGTGTGTGTACGTGCTGTGTGTGTGTGTGTGTGCACTTCTATGTTTGAGAGAGAGAGAGAGAGAGAGAGAGAGAGAGAGAGAGAGAGAGAGAGAGAGAGAGAGAGAGAGAGAGAGAGAGAGAGAGAGAGAGAGATCATTACAACCGTATCAATCCATGTGTCAGAAATCATTACCTTTGCTCATGCAACACATTGACATATGAACTAGATGGCAGACAGTGTCTTGGTGAGGTGAGAGGCTGTCATCTACAGTTCTTATAGCGATTGATAACAGAACCTTGTCCTCTCTGAGCCTCCATGGCCTCTGGGATCATCTATTACAAGATCAGAAACAGCTGCAAAACGAAAGACTATCCTCTGATTCATTTTCATTCAGAGTATTATCAGAGGGAAAGAGAGGGAGGGAGTGAGATGGGGAGAAAGAGAGAGGGAGAAAGAGGGAGGAAGAGAGATGGGAAAGAGAGAAGGGAGAAAGAGAGAGAGTGCGAACGAGAGAGAGGGAGGAAGAGAGAAGGGAAAGAGAGAGAGGGAGAGGGAGAAAGAGAGAGCGTGCGAACGAGAGAGTGGGGGAAAGAGAGAGAGGGGGGAGGAGATAGGGAGAAATAGAGAGAGTGGGGGAAAGAGAGAGAGGGAGAGGGAGAAAGAGAGAGAGTGCGAACGAGAGTGGGGGAAAGAGAGAGAGGGAGGCAGAGAGAGAGGAAGGAAGAGATAGGGAGAAAGAGACAGAGGGAGAAAGAGAGAGGGAGGAAGACACAGGGGGAAAGAGAGAGAGGAAGAAAGAGAGAGAGGGAGGCAGAGAGAGAGGAAGGAAGAGATAGGGAGAAAGAGAGAGAGGGAGGAAGACACAGGGGGAAAGAGAGAGAGGAAGAAAGAGAGAGAGGGAGGCAGAGAGAGAGGAAGGAAGAGATAGGGAGAAAGAGAGAGAGGGAGGAAGACACAGGGGGAAAGAGAGACAGGAAGAAAGAGAGAGAGGGAGAAGGGGTGGAGAAGGATAAATCAGATTTGACAGGGAAATGTATTGTCCTGCTGTTCCGACTATGAAGATGAGTGTTTCCACGGTCGATGAGATATGCAGTACCTTGTTGGGATATCCACCACTATTGAATCATCGGCATTATCTCTACCATTCTATAGGGTATACGATTGTGAGAGGTATATTGGACTTTTATTTTAGCACTTGAGTAATATAATTCACTCTTGTTCTTGTGACAATTTGTACAGAAAGAACAATAAAGAAAAAAAAATCCCCGAAAGCGCTTGCTGTACGACAAGAGACAATTGGGTTACAATAACATATAACATATATTGAGTATCAAAATAAAGGTTCAATATACATCTCACACAATATAGAGTATACAGCCTGTGGTACCAGGTGTGGGGTGTCTCCTGTATTATCGTGTGGGGTGTCTCCTGTAATATCGTGTGGGGTGTCTCCTGTAATAGAACATTGCAGGTGTCCTGTAATAGAACATCACAGGTGTCCTGTAATAGAACATCACAGGTGTCCTGTAATAGAACGTCCTGTAATAGATCATCACATGTGTCCTGTAATAGAATGTCACAGAT
Source organism: Salvelinus fontinalis (assembly GCF_029448725.1). Classification (NCBI taxonomy): domain Eukaryota; kingdom Metazoa; phylum Chordata; class Actinopteri; order Salmoniformes; family Salmonidae; genus Salvelinus; species Salvelinus fontinalis. The sequence goes on along the minus strand of NC_074681.1, from coordinate 21,229,373 downwards.
GTCCTGTAATAGAACATCACATGTGTCCTGTAATAGATCATCACAGATGTCCTGTAATAGAACATCACAGATGTCCTGTAATAAAACATCACATGCGTCCTGTAATAAAACATCACATGTGTCCTGTAATAGAACATCACATGCGTCCTGTAATAAAACATCACATGTGTCCTGTAATAGAACATCACATGCGTCCTGTAATAAAACATCACATGTGTCCTGTAATAAAACATCACATGTGTCCTGTAATAGAACGTCCTGTAATAGATCATCACAGATGTCCTGTAATAGAACATCACAGATAGATATCCTGTAATAGAACATCACAGATGTCCTGTAATAGAACATCCCAGGTGTCCTGTAATAGAACATCACAGATAGATATCCTGTAATAGAACATCACAGATGTCCTGTAATAGAACATCCCAGGTGTCCTGTAATAGAACATCACAGATAGATATCCTGTAATAGAACATCACAGATGTCCTGTAATAGAACATCCCAGGTGTCCTGTAATAGAACATCACAGATAGATATCCTGTAATAGAACATCACAGATGTCCTGTAATAGAACATCACATGTGTCCTGTAATAGAACATCACAGGTGTCCTGTAATAGAACATCACATGCGTCCTGTAATAGAACATCACAGGTGTCCTGTAATAGAACTTCACAGATGTCCTGTAATAGAACATCACAGATGTCCTGTAATAAAACATCACAGATAGATATCCTGTAATAGAACATCACAGATGTCCTGTAATAGAACATCACAGATAGATATCCTGTAATAGAACATCACATGTGTCCTGTAATAGAACATCACAGATGTCCTGCAATAGAACATCACATGCATCCTGTAATAGAACATCACATGCATCCTGTAATAGAACATTCCAGATGTCCTGCAATAGAACATCACAGGTGTACTGTAATAGAACATTACAGGTGTCCTGCAATAGAACATCACAGATGTCCTGTAATAGAACATCACAGGTGTCCTGTAATAGAACATCACAGATGTCCTGTAATAGAACTTCACAGTTAGATATCCAGTAATAGAACATCACAGATGTCCTGTAATAGAACATTACAGATAGATATCCTGTAATAGAACATCACATGTGTCCTGTAATAGAACATTCCAGATGTCCTGCAATAGAACATCACAGGTGTACTGTAATAGAACATCACATGTGTCCTGTAATAGAACATTACAGAAAGATATCCTGTAATAGAACATCACATGTGTCCTGTAATAGAACATTCCAGACGTCCTGCAATAGAACATCACAGGTGTACTGTAATAGAACATCACATGCGTCCTGTAATAGAACATTACAGGTGTCCTGTAATAGAACATCACAGATGTCCTGTAAAAGAGTCTGAATGGAGACAGTTGCCTCATGTATATTAGGCCTTCTGTTGTCTGCCTACTATACATTACTATACACTTTCTCAATGTGTCACACATTATTATCAGTGAATGCACAATTGGCTTATTAGAGGAAGTAAGCACGTGCGTCACACATAAACACCCGCTTGCATAAACGCAGTCACACACACACACACACACACACACACACACACACACACACACACACACACACACACACACACACACACACACACACACACACACACACACACACACACACACACACACACACACACACACACACACACACACACACACACACACACACACACACATACACACACACACACACACACACACACAAACACACACAGTCTGTTAGAGTTGATAACGCTTAGCTTGACTGGAAGCCTTGTGCCATCACCATGGAGATCTGAAAGGTTAGAGAGACAGATTCATTTTGAAGGACATCCAATTAGCTGCATTTGTCACACACACACACACACACACACACACGCGCGCACGCACACACACATTTTGCACTCAAACACACAAACACACACACACAAATGCACACACATACACACACGTTTTGCTTAAACACACACACACACATTTGTCATGTGCACCGAATACAACAGGTGTAGACCTTACAGTGAAATGCTTACTTACAGGCCCCGACCAAGAGTGCAATTTTTAAGTACAAACTAGGTATTAGGTGAACAATAGATAAGTAAAGAAATACATTTTTTTAAACAGTAAAATGACAGTGAAAATAACAGTAGTGAGACTATATACAGGTGGTACTGGTACAGAGTCAATGTGGAGGCTATATACAGGTGGTACCGGTACAGAGTCAATATGGAGGCTATATACAGGTGGTACTGGTACAGAGTCAATGTGGAGGCTATATACAGGTGGTACCGGTACAGACTCAATGTGGAGGCTATATACAGGTGGTACCGGTACAGAGTCAATGTGGAGGCTATATACAGGTGGTACCGTACAGAGTCAATGTGGAGGCTATATACAGGTGGTACCGGTACAGAGTCAATGTGGAGGCTATATACAGGTGGTACTGGTACAGAGTCAATGTGGAGGCTATATACAGGTGGTACTGGTACAGAGTCAATGTGGAGGCTATATACAGGTGGTACTGGTACAGAGTCAATGTGGAGGCTATATACAGGTGGTACTGGTACAGAGTCAATGTGGAGGCTATATACAGGTGGTACCGGTACAGAGTCAATGTGGAGGCTATATACAGGTGGTACTGGTACAGAGTCAATATGGAGGCTATATACAGGTGGTACCGGTACAGAGTCAATATGGAGGCTATATACAGGTGGTACCGGTACAGAGTCAATATGGAGGCTATATACATGGGGTACCGGTACAGAGTCAATGTGGAGGCTATATACAGGTGGTACTGGTACAGAGTCAATGTGGAGGCTATATCAAATCAAATCAAATCACATGTTATTGGTCACATACACATGGTTAGCAGATGTTAATGCGAGTGTAGCAAATATGCTTGTGCTTCTAGTTCTGACAATGCAGTAATAACCAAAGAGTAATCTAACCTAACAATTTCACAACAACTACCTTATACACACAAGTGTAGAGGGATGAAGAATATGTACATAAAGATATATGAATGAGTGATGGTACAGAACGGCATAGGCAAGATGCAGTAGATGGTATCGAGTACAGTATATGCATATGAGATGAGTAATGTAGGGTATGTAAACAAACAAAAAGTGGCATTGTTTAAAGGGGCTAGTGATACATTTTTTACATACATTTTTCCATCATTAAAGTGGCTGGAGTTGAGTCAGTATGTTGGCAGCAGCCACTCAATGTTAGTGGTGGCTGTTTAACAGTCTGATGGCCTTGAGATAGAAGCTGTTTTTCAATCTCTCGGTCCCTGCTTTGATGCACCTGTACTGACCTCGCCTTCTGGATGATAGCGGGGTGAACAGGCAGTGGCTCGGGTGGTTGTTGTCCTTGATGATCTTTTTGGCCTTCCTGTGACATCGGGTGGTGTAGGTGTCCTGGAGGGCAGGTAGTTTTCCCCGGGTGATGCGTTGTGCAGACCTCACTACCCTCTGGAGAGCCTTACGGTTGTGGGCAGAGCAGTTGCCGTACCAGGCGGTGATACAGCCCGACAGGATGCTCTCGATTATACATCTGTAAAAGTTTGTGAGTGCTTTTGGTGACAAGCCAAATCTTTTCAGCCTCCTGAGGTTGAAGAGGTGCTGCTGCGCCTTCTTCACCACGCTGTCTGTGTGGGGGGACCAATTCAGTTTGTCTGTGATGTGTACGCCGAGGAACTTAAAACTTTCCCCCTTCTCCCCTACTGTCCCGTCAATGTGGATAGGGGGGTGCTCCCTCTGCTGTTTCTTGAAGTCTACAATCATCTCCTTTGTTTTGTTGACGTTGAGTGTGAGGTTATTTTCCTGACACCACACTCCGAGGGCCCTCACCTCCTCCCTGTAGGCCGTCTCGTCGTTGTTGGTAATCAAGCCTACCACTGCAGTGTCGTCTGCAAACTTGATGATTGAGTTGGAGGCGTGCATGGCCACGCAGTCGTGGGTGAACAGGGTGTACAGGAGAGGGCTCAGAACGGACCCTTGTGGGGCCCCAGGGTTGAGGATCAGCGGGGTTTAGTTTAGTTTATTTAGTTTATTTATTTTATTTTTACAGGGACATTAATCAACGTTTCAATAAAAGTGACGGTTTTAGCCAGCCGGCCAATTTTCAACCGCAGTCCCTGGGCAGGTTATTAAAAACAATTACAATATAGACAATCATTGAGCAGTGAGCACACGCAGAGCAACATAGGACAAGCAAGACATAGCATACAGACAGAGCAACACAGGACAAAAAACAGCAAGACAAAATTCATAAAAGCAACAAAGTGTTTCCACACCTCACAAGCTACAGACAACAGACAACATGGAAAGCGGCAATACACAGCTAGGGATTATGTTCACAAATCTGATTGACCTTTAGCCATGTCTTCATGCATTTTGTGAAAGTGTGATATGTGGTGCAGTTTTGTGTGTCCGATGGCAGTGTATTCCAGACATGGGAAGCTCTCACAGAGAAAGCCGATTTACTAAAGGTGCTTTTCTTTAAGGGAACTATACAGTCACCTCTCATGGCAGACCTTGTGGATCTGCTGCCATATGTTTGGGTTTTCTGTTTAGAGAAAGGATGGAGATGTTGTTACCTACCCTCACCACCTGGGGGCGGCCCATCAGGAAGTCCAGTACCCAGTTGCACAGGGCGGGGTCAAGACCCAGGGTCTCGAGGTTGATGACGAGTTTGGAGGGTACTATGGTGTTAAATGCTGAGCTGTAGTCGATGAACAGCATTCTCACATAGGTATTCCTCTTGTCCAGATGGGTTAGGGCAGTGTGCAGTGTGGTTGCGATTGCGTCGTCTGTGAACCTATTGGGGCGGTAAGCAAATTGGATTGGGTCTAGGGTGTCAGGTAGGGTGGAGGTGATATGGTCCTTGACTAGTCTCTCAAAGCACTTCATGATGACGGAAGTGAGTGCTACGGGGCGGTAGTCGTTTAGCTCAGTTACCTTAGCTTTCTTGGGAACAGGAACAATGGTGGCCCTCTTGAAGCATGTGGGGACAGCAGACTGGGATAAGGATTGATTGAATATGTCCGTAAACACACCAGCCAGCTGGTCTGCGCATGCTCCGAGTACGCGGCTGGGGATACCGTCTGGGCCTACAGCCTTGCGAAGGTTAACACGTTTAAATGTTTTGCTCACGTCGACTGCAGTGAAGGAGAGCCCGTAGGTTTTGGTAGCGGGCCGTGTCAGTGGCACTGTGTTGTCCTCAAAGCGAGCAAAGAAGTTGTTAAGTCTGTCTGGGAGCAAGACATCCTGGTCCGCGACGGGGCTGGTTTTCTTTTTGTAATCCGTGATTGACTGTAGACCCTGCCACATACCTCTTGTGTCTGAGCCATTGAATTGCAACTCTACTGTCTCTATACTGACGCTTAGCTTGTTTGATTGCCTTGGGGAGGGAATAGCTACACTGTTTGTATTCGGTCATGTTTCTGGTCACCTTGCCCTGGTTAAAAGCAGTGGTTTGCGCTTTCAATTTCGCGCGAATGCTGCCATCAATCCAAGGTTTCTCGCTCACCGAATCAGCGTATTCGTCAATGTTATTGTTTGACGCAATGCGGAATATATCCCAATCCACGTGATCGAAGCAATCTTGAAGCGTGGAATCAGATTGGTCGGACCAGTGTTGAACAGACCTGAGCGCGGGAGCTTCCTGTTTTAGTCTCTTTCTATAGGCAGGGAGCAACAAAATGGAGTCGTGGTCAGCTTTTCCGAAAGGAGGGCGGGGGAGGGCCTTATATGCGTCGCGGAAGTTAGAATAACAATGACCTAGGGTTTTACCAGCCCTGGTTGCACAATCGATATGCTGATAGAATTTAGGGAGTCTTGTTTTCAGATTAGCCTTGTTAAAATCCCCAGCTACAATGAATGCAGCCCCAGGATATGTGGTTTCCAGTTTACATAGAGTCAAATAAAGTTTGTTCAGGGCCATCAATGTGTCTGCTTGGGGGGGAATATATGCGGCTGTGATTATAAACGAAGAGAACAGATGTGTTGCTACCTACCCTCAACACCTGGGGGCAGCCCGTCAGGAAGTCCAGGATCCAGTTGCAGAGGGAGGTGTTTAGTCCCAGGATCCTTAACTTAGTGTTGAGCTTTGAGGGCACTATGGTGTTGAACGCTGAGCTGCAGTCAATGAATAGCATTCTCACGTAGGTGTTCCTTTTGTCCAGGTGGGAAAGGGCAGTGTGGAGTGCAATAGAGATTACGTCATCTGTGGATCTGTTTGAGCGATATGCAAATTAGAGTGGGTCTAGAGTGTCTGGGATAATAGTGTTAATGTGAGCCATGACCAGCCTTTCAAAGCACTTCATGGCTACGGACGTGAGTGCTATGGGTCTGTAGTCATTTAGGCAGGTTACCTTAGTGCTCATTGGCACAGGGACTATGGTGGTCTGCTTGAAGCATGTTCGTATTACAGACTCAATCAGGGACATGTTGAAAATGCCAGTTGGTCAGCACATGCCCGGAGCACACGTCCTGGTAATCCGTCTGGCCCCGTGGCCTTGTGAATGTTAGCCTGTTTAAAGGTCTTACTCACGTCGGCTATGGAGAGAGTGATCACACAGTCGTCCGGAACAGCTGATGCTCTCATGCATGCCTCAGTGTTGCTTGCCTCGAAGCAAGCATAGATGTGATTTAGCTCGTCTGGTAGGCTCGTGTCACTGGGCAGCTCGCGGCTGTGCTTCCCTTTGCTTCCCTTTGTAATAGTTTGCAGGCCCTGCCACACCTGACGAGCGCCGGAGTTGGTGTAGTACGATTCAATCTTAGTCCTGTATTGGCGCTTTGCCTGTTTGATGGTTCGAGGCCATAGCAGGATTTTTTATACGCTTCCGGGTTAGAGTCCCGCACCTTGAAAGCAGCAGCTCTATCCTTTAGCTTAGTGCGAATGTTACCTGTAATCCATGGCTTCTGGTTGGGGTATGTACGTACAGTCAATGTGGGGACGATGTCCTCGATGCACTTATTGATAAAGCCAGTGACTGATGTGGTGTACTCCTCAATGCCATCGGAAGAATCCCAGAAAATATTCCAGTCTGTGCTAGCAAAACAGTCCTGTAGTTTAGCATCTGCCTCATTTGATCACTTTTTTATAGACTGTGTGTGTGTGTATGTGTGTGTGTGTGTGTGTGTGTGTGTGTGTGTGTGTGTGTGTGTGTGTGTGTGTGTGTGTGTGTGTGTGTGTGTGTGTGTGTGTGTCCGTGTGTGTGTGCGTGTGCGTGTGTGTGTTTGTGTGCTTAAGTAAGTCAGTAAGCATAAGTAACCTTGCATGAGCCTTGACTTGTGCGAGCCGAAATGGCTGAAAGGAGTAGCAGCCTATTTTCTGTTTCTGTAGCGTGAGGCAGCTTGATGTACAAGTACACCCACTGGACAGGACGCTAGTCTATTGCAGGTCGTTACCCCCAATCTATATGTGTGTGTGTGTGTGTGTGTGTGTGTGTGTGTGTGTGTGTGTGTGTGTGTGTGTGTGTGTGTGCGTGCGTGCGTGTGTGCGTGCGTGCGTGCGTGCGTGAGTGTGTATAAAGTGTACAGTGATATGTGACCACAGTAAGTCTAAACAGATGGCCACAGTCTGACGGCTGACACCACAGTCGCCTACACTTTGACGACATCATGGTCAGTGTCATGTCTTCCCGCTACACCTAGCAACATGCCTGGCAACGCTGCTGTCAGTCAGAGGTTGGCATGGCGACTAGACGCAACCGAGCGGGAATGTAGGTCACTTCACGACACTCACAAACACTCACACACAACACACATACACAGCCGACAGCTCATCTATGACAGAATAGAACTGTGTCCACTCCGAGCCTTACCTTTCTGAGGATTTGTCTCTGTCCCTTTGTCTCTCTGTCTCTTTGTCTGTCTCTTTGTCTCTCTGTCTGTCTCTTTGTCTGTCTCTGTCCCTTTGCCTGTCTGTCGCTTTGTCGCTCTGTCTGTCTCTGTGGGCTGTTGTATAGTTTTGGTACGGTTAGGGTTGCTGGTATTGGTATAAAAAAGCCAACCGAGGCCAAGTTTAGTCCATTTTAGTCGACTTTAGCCCACTTTAACCTTTCCTAATATGGGGGCGCCTGTTGGGTCCATCGGGGTCCAGGGGGGTGTAATCTACTGCACCCCACCTCAGTGTGTTTATATATAGGGTCTACAAGACACCCATCCCTACTCCCCAACTCCCATTCCCCACTCCCCACTCCCCAACTCCCACTCCCCACTCCCCACACCCCACTTTCCACTTCCCAATCCCCACTCCCTACTCCCCAACTCCCATTCCCCACTCCCCACTCCCCAACTCCCACTCCCCACTCCCCACACCCCACTTCCCACTTCCCAATCCCCACTCCCTACTCCCCAACTCCCATTCCCCGCTCCCCACGCCCATGCTCCCATTCCCCACACCCCACTCCCCACACCCCACTCCCCACTCCCCAACTCCCACTCCCCACACCCCACTCCCCACTCCCCAACTCCCACTCCCCACACCCCACTCCCCACTCCCCCCACTCCACTCCCCAACTCCCCACACCCCACTCACCTCACCCCACACCCCATTACCCTATTACCCACACCCCACTCCCCATACTTCAGTAAGCCATCTCTTCTCCACATACTCACATTTCATCTCTGGGATTCATGGGATTACAGAGATCCGTCCACAACACCCTAGCAAAACTCAAACCTACTTGATGGTAATAGCACTCCCTACTGCCCCTAGTGGCTGTTTTTGAATACATTTTCTGACGTCCTCAGGACATGAATAGACGTCCAATTTCAAAGTCACTTTTGAATGATCTGCCTGATTTTGTTATCTTAAAAGCTTATTTGCATCTGCTAGTCTGTATTGCCATGGTGTATTCTGTTTTCAAGACTGTTATATAATGTGATTACTGGCTGCAGTGAAAATCTGAATGCACACACACATGCACACATGCACACATGCACACAAGCACACACGCACACACGCACACACGCACACACGCACACACGCACACACACACACACACACACACACACACACACACACACACACACACACACACACACACACACACACACACACACACACACACACACACACACACACACACACACACACAGAAGCTGTTTGTGTTGGTAAACGATGTTCGCCTCCCACTCATCCTGGTCCTTCCTGGAAGAGAGCAGCCTGAGGACAAATAACAACTCCTCTCACATCCTCTACATATCTCTCTCCATTTATCTCTCTCCATTTATCTCGCTCTCTCTCCATTTTTCTCTCTCCATTTCTATCTCTCGCTCTCTCTCTCTCTCTCTCGTCATCACTCTCTCTCTCTATCTCCCTCTTCCTCTTCGTCTCCCTCCCTCTCTCCTTGCCCCTCTCTCATTAATGTGTGTAATTATTATTTTTATCTCAATAAAAAGGGGCTAAGTCTCTGTCTCCCTGAATCAATACTTCTGTATCCATCTATTTTCTCTCAGATCATCATATCTCTCCATTTCCACACTCTCTTCATCTTTCTGTATCTTTATCCCTCCTAACTCTATCTTCTTAACATGCACTCTGTTCCTTTTCATCATTTTTTCTATCTGCCCACCTCCATCACACACCTCACATCCATCACACACATCACATCCATCACACACATCACCTCCATCACACACATCATCTCCATCACACACATCATCTCCATCACACACATCACCTCCATCACACACCTCACATCCATCACACACATCACCTCCATCACACACATCACCTCCATCACACACCTCACATCCATCACACACATCACCTCCATCACACACATCATCTCCATCACACACATCACCTCCATCACACACATCACCTCCATCACACACATCACCTCCATCACACACATCATCTCCATCACACACATCATCTCCATCACACACATCACCTCCATCACACACATCATCTCCATCACACACATCATCTCCATCACACACATCATCTCCATCACACACATCATCTCCATCACACACATCACCTCCATCACACACATCATCTCCATCACACACATCACCTCCATCACACACATCATCTCCATCACACACATCATCTCCATCACACACATCACCTCCATCACACACATCATCTCCATCACACACATCACCTCCATCACACACATCCCCTTCATCACACACATCATCTCCATCACACACATCCCCTTCATCACACACATCCCCTTCATCACACACCTCACATCCATCACACACCTCACATCCATCACACACATCACCTCCATCACACACATCACCTCCATCACACACCTCACATCCATCACACACCTCACATCCATCACACACATCATCTCCATCACACACATCACCTCCATCACACACATCACCTCCATCACACACATCACCTCCATCGCACACATCACCTCCATCACACACATCACCTCCATCACACACATCATCTCCATCACACACATCACCTCCATCACACACATCACCTCCATCACACACCTCACATCCATCACACACCTCACATCCATCACACACATCATCTCCATCACACACATCACCTCCATCACACACATCACCTCCATCACACACATCACCTCCATCGCACACATCACCTCCATCACACACATCACCTCCATCACACATTTTTTCTCTCTTTCGACTTTTCTCATCTCTCTATCTCTCTATCGCTAACACACAGCTCCTCATAATCTATCCCTTTCTCTCGACTTCTCTCATCTCTCTATCTCTAACACACAGCTCCTCCTAATCTATCCCTTTCCATCTCTCTCATCTCTCTATCGCTCTATCGCTAACACACAGCTCCCCTTTAATCTATCCCTTTCTCTCTCTCAATTTTTCTCATCTCTCTATCGCTCTATCGCTAACACACAGCTCCCCTTTAATCTATCCCTTTCTCTCTCTCAACTTTTCTCATCTCTCTATCTCTCTATCGCTAACACACAGCTCCCCTTTAATCTATCCCTTTCTCTCTCTCTCATCTCTCTATCTCTCTATCGCTAACACACAGCTCCTCCTAATCTATCCCTTTCCATCTCTCTCATCTCTCTATCGCTCTATCGCTAACACACAGCTCCCCTTTAATCTATCCCTTTCTCTCTCTCGACTTTTCTCATCTCTCTATCGCTAACACACAGCTCCTCCTAATCTATCCCTTTCCATCTCTCTCATCTCTCTATGACTCTATCGCTAACACACAGCTCCCCTTTAATCTATCCCTTTCTCTATCTCCAAACATCTCTCATTTTCTTTATTCTCCATCTGTCCATCTTATCCACTTTTCCTTCTGATCCTTCATACTCTCTTACCTAGCCATCTTTTCCCTCCCTCCCTCCCTCCCTCCCTCCCTCCCTCCCTCCCTCCCTCCCTCCCTCCCTCCCTCCCTCCCTCCCTCCCTCCCTCCCTCCCTCCCTATCTCTCCTTTCCTCTATCCTAGGTATCCCTAACCTTATCCCTGTCTCTGTTTCCGACACCATATTTGATTTTAGACACTGTCCCTGGCCAGCTGCCATCCAGAGAGAGAGGTGTTGTGTGTGTGTTTGTGTGTGTTTGTGGCCTAAATCACAATACAGACACAGAGAGCCCTCCTCCAGCCAACCCTGCCTCTAGTTGGGTGTGGGGTTCTGTTGTCTATGATTGTTTCTGTTTGTCTGTGAGAATGAGAGTGTTGGTGTCGTTTGTAGCCTGTATTTAAATGCGTCTCAGAACTCCAAAGAATAGCAGGACTTTCTCGGTTACCTTAGAAGTACAGTCTACAGTCTAGAAGACAGAAAGATAGCAGTGTGTGTGTGTGTGTGTGTGTGTGTGTGTGTGTGTGTGTGTGTGTGTGTGTGTGTGTGTGTGTGTGTGTGTGTGTGTGTGTGTGTGTGTGTGTGTGTGTGTGTGTGTTTGTGTGTTTGTGTGTGTGTGTGTGTGTGTCTCTGTGTGTGTCAGTCAATGTAATCGTTCGGGGCAAACAGCATGCAGACTCATACCGTAGAAACATCATTGCAGCAGAGGACCTTGTACTAGGCATAAACACAGAGCTTCAGTTCTGCTTCAGCTCATCTGAACAACAACATATTATGTCTTTCTACTCTGTGTTTCTTTATTTATTGGATTCAGAGCAGATTGTATTTCCTCATCATCTTTTATCAGAGGTGAAATGTTTCTCAACATCAAGGGCAAGGTCAATGGGTGGAGGGAGAGAGGGAGGTCAATGGGTGGAGGGAGAGAGGGAGGTCAATGGATGGAGGGAGAGAGGGAGGTCAATGGGTGGAGGGAGAGAGGGAGGTCAATGGGTGGAGGGAGAGAGGGAGGTCAATGGATGGAGGGAGAGAGGGAGGTCAATGGGTGGAGGGAGAGAGGGAGGTCAATGGATGGAGGGAGAGAGGGAGGTCAATGGGTGGAGGGAGAGAGGGAGGTCAATGGGTGGAGGGAGAGAGGGAGGTCAATGGATGGAGGGAGAGAGGGAGGTCAATGGGTGGAGGGAGAGAGGGAGGTCAATGGGTGGAGGGAGAGAGGGAGGTCAATGGATGAGGGAGAGAGGGAGGTCAATGGATGAGGGAGAGAGGGAGGTCAATGGATGGAGGGAGAGAGGGAGGTCAATGGATGAGGGAGAGAGGGAGGTCAATGGATGGAGGGAGAGAGGGAGGTCAATGGATGAGGGAGAGAGGGAGGTCAATGGGTGGAGGGAGAGAGGGAGATCAATGGGTGGAGGGAGAGAGGGAGGTCAATGGGTGGAGGGAGAGAGGGAGATCAATGGGTGGAGGGAGAGAGGGAGATCAATGGTTGGAGGGAGAGAGGGAGGTCAATGGGTGGAGGGAGAGAGGGAGATCAATGGATGAGGGAGAGAGGGAGGTCAATGGATGGAGGGAGAGAGGGAGGTCAATGGGTGAAGGGAGAGAGGGAGGTCAATGGGTGGAGGGAGAGAGGGAGGTCAATGGGTGGAAGGAGAGAGGGAGATCAATGGGTGGAGGGAGAGAGGGAGGTCAATGGATGGAGGGAGAGAGGAAGGTCAATGGATGAGGGAGAGAGGCAGGTCAATGGGTGGAGGGAGAGAGGGAGGTCAATGGGTGAGGGAGAGAGGGAGGTCAATGGGTGAAGGGAGAGAGGGAGGTCAATGGATGAGGGAGAGAGGGAGGTCAATGGATGGAGGGAGAGAGGGAGGTCAATGGGTGAAGGGAGAGAGGGAGGTCAATGGGTGGAGGGAGAGAGGGAGGTCAATGGATGAGGGAGAGAGGGAGGTCAATGGATGGAGGGAGAGAGGAAGGTCAATGGATGAGGGAGAGAGGGAGGTCAATGGATGGAGGGAGAGAGGGAGGTCAATGGATGAGGGAGAGAGGGAGGTCAATGGGTGAAGGGAGAGAGGGAGATCAATGGGTGGAGGGAGAGAGGGAGGTCAATGGGTGGAGGGAGAGAGGGAGATCAATGGGTGGAGGGAGAGAGGGAGATCAATGGGTGGAGGGAGAGAGGGAGATCAATGGGTGGAGGGAGAGAGGGAGATCAATGGATGAGGGAGAGAGGGAGGTCAATGGATGGAGGGAGAGAGGGAGGTCAATGGGTGAAGGGAGAGAGGGAGGTCAATGGGTGGAGGGAGAGAGGGAGGTCAATGGGTGGAAGGAGAGAGGGAGATCAATGGGTGGAGGGAGAGAGGGAGGTCAATGGATGGAGGGAGAAAGGAAGGTCAATGGATGAGGGAGAGAGGGAGGTCAATGGGTGGAGGGAGAGAGGGAGGTCAATGGGTGAGGGAGAGAGGGAGGTCAATGGATGGAGGGAGAGAGGGAGGTCAATGGGTGAAGGGAGAGAGGGAGGTCAATGGATGAGGGAGAGAGGGAGGTCAATGGATGGAGGGAGAGAGGGAGGTCAATGGGTGAAGGGAGAGAGGGAGGTCAATGGGTGGAGGGAGAGAGGGAGGTCAATGGGTGGAGGGAGAGAGGGAGATCAATGGGTGGAGGGAGAGAGGGAGGTCAATGGGTGGAGGGAGAGAGGGAGGTCAATGGATGGAGGGAGAGAGGAAGGTCAATGGATGAGGGAGAGAGGGAGGTCAATGGGTGGAGGGAGAGAGGGAGGTCAATGGGTGGAGGGAGAGAGGGAGGTCAATGGATGAGGGAGAGAGGGAGGTCAATGGGTGGAGGGAGAGAGGGAGATCAATGGGTGGAGGGAGAGAGGGAGGTCAATGGGTGGAGGGAGAGAGGGAGATCAATGGGTGGAGGGAGAGAGGGAGATCAATGGGTGGAGGGAGAGATGGAGATCAATGGGTGGAGGGAGAGAGGGAGATCAATGGATGAGGGAGAGAGGGAGGTCAATGGATGGAGGGAGAGAGGGAGATCAATGGATGGAGGGAGAGAGGGAGGTCAATGGGTGGAGGGAGAGAGGCCCAGCAGCTCTCACCCCCTCTGAGCACCCCCCCTGTCAGCCACCCTGATAGCCCTCCTGATAACCCCCCCACACCCACTGAGGACAAACACAAGACACAGATTGTCCTCCTTATGGACTCAAATGGGAAATTTATAGAAGAAAAAAAACTTTTTCCCAAACACAGTGTGTCTAAACTCTGGTGTCCAAACACCCACCGCGCCCTAGACCTTCTGTCTGAGGACAAACTAGGCTCACCTAGCCACATAATAATACACACAGGCACAAACGACCTGAGAGCACAGCAGGAAAGGGTGGCCACAGCACTGAAGGGAGTGATTGAAAAAGCTTCTTCTACTTTCCCCAACGCACAAGTGGTTATCTCCACCCTGCTACCACGAAAAGACTTCCACCCTGCTACAATACAGCGGGTAAACGCAAGCATTTCCTGTGACTGTGCCACAAAACCAAATGTCTTTCTGGCCCACCACTCCACCCTGGACTTGAACAGCCTCTACGACCAGGTCCACCTCTACAAGGCAGCAGTGCCCACCTTTGCCCGGACTCTAAAGGACATCGCTCTCAAACGCAGCCCCAACACTTCACACAGGAGCAACAGATCAATAGACACCCCACCCAGACCAGCGAGACACCCTCCAAGACCTTCAGGACCCCCCCCCCCCCCCCTGGACCTACACATAGAGGACCCACGCCAAGAGGACTTACATCCAGACCACCCAGACACATCCACACCCCCACCCCAACCAATCAACACCCCCCCACATCAACCATGCCCACACCCAATTTAGGCCCCCTCAGATCAGACCTATGCCACTCCTGCCCACCCCATGCACCCCACCCCCGCAAAGAGGGCATCAACATGGAAGTCACACATACGCCAGGTAGTGAGCGGGCAAACAGGCCCAACGCCCACTCTTACACTCGCCCAAGCCAACGGCATGTACCAGATGCTCAGCAGGCTCTGCTCACACTTACTGGCCTGAGGCCAAACCACGACCAACAACACTGGACACTTTATGGAACAAAAAGCCTTCACTATATCATCCTGGAATATCCAAGGCCTGAGGTCATCTGCCTTTGGCCTAAAGAGCAGGAACCCGGACTTCACCAAAGAAATCGGTAATGCAGACATTGTCATCCTGCAAGAAACATGGTATACAGGAGACGGACCTACTGGTTGCCCTCTAGGTTACAGAGAGCTGGTAGTCCCATCCACCAAACTACCAGGTGTGAAACAGGGAAGGGACTCAGGGGGAATGCTAATTTTGGTATAGAGCAGACCTAACTCAGTCCATTAAATTAATCAAAACAGGAACATTTTACATTTGGCTAGAAATTCAAAAGGAAATTATCTTAACAGAGAAAAATGTCCTCCTGTGTGCTACCTATATCCCCCCACTAGAATCCCCATACTTTAATGAAGACAGCTTCTCCATCCTGGAGGGGGAAATCAATCATTTCCAGGCCCAGGGACATGTATTAGTCTGTGGCGACCTAAATGCCAGAACTGGACACGAACCTGACACCCTCAGCACACAGGGGGACAAACACCTGCCTGCAGGTGACAGCATTCCCTCCCCCATATGCCCCCCTAGACACAACTATGACAACATAACCAACAAAAACGGGTCACAACTCCTGCAGCTCTGTCGCACGCTGGGTATGTACATAGTCAATGGTAGGCTTCGAGGGGACTCCTATGGCAGGTACACCTATAGCTCATCTCTTGGCAGTAGCACTGTAGACTACTTTATCACTGACCTCAACCCAGAGTCTCTCAGAGCGTTCACAGTCAGCCCACTGACACCCCTATCAGATCACAGCAAAATTACAGTCTACTTGAACAGAGCAATACTCAATCATGAGGCATCAAAGCCAAAGGAACTGAGTAACATTAAGAAATGCTATAGATCACATATGTCAGAGTCAAGGCCCGCGGGCCACATCCGGCCCGCGAGAAGGTTTTTTACGGCCCCTGGGATGATCTTGATTTATTATTAGAACCGGCCCGCAGACCGCAGCAAGCCGGCAGCCCGCAGATCTTTTACACGCACCAATACTACATTTCCCACAATGCAACGGTGACGCACCGAGCAGTAGGCTGCTTCATTTCAATATTTATTGGCACAGCAGTCGTCAGCATCACAGTAAAATTAACTTTCAGATACCCATCAAAAATGGCAAAACGGAAGGTGGACACTGAGAACCGGGGGTTTCAAACAAGGTGGGAGTCGGAGTATATGTTCACGGAGGTAGCTGGAAAACCTGTGTGTCTTCTGTGTGGAGAAAGTGTGGCGGTACTGAAAGAGTATAATCTGAGACGACATTATGAAACGAAACACGCGGACAAAAACAAGAATATGGACATGGAACAAAGGCTACAAAAGGCAGAGGAATTAAAACGAGGCCTCAAATCTCGACAGGCTCTGTTCAAAAAAGCCAAATCACAAGGCCAGGCTGCTGTCAAGGCCAGTTTTATTTTGGCAGAAGAGATCGCTAAATCAGCCCGGCCATTTACGGAGGGGGATTTCATCAAAAACTGCATGATTAAAGTTTGTGACGAAGTTTGCCCAGAAAAAAGGCAACTCTTTTTAAATGTGAGTCTGAGCAGAAACACCATTGCCGAGAGAGTAGACCAGTTGTCCATCAATCTAAAAGAGCAGCTTGTGAAAAAGGGAAAAGATTTCATTGCATATTCCTTGGCTGTGGATGAGAGCACCGACATTTCTGACATTGCCCAGTTGTCAATTTTCATCCGCGGAGTGGACTCCAGCCTAAGCGTGACAGAGGAGTTTTTGGCTTTACGTCCTATGCATGGCACAACTACGGGGCATGATTTGTATGAAGAGGTGTCAAGATGTGTAAATGAGATGGAGCTGCCTTGGGAAAAACTCGTGGGTTTGACAACCGACGGAGCACCTGCGATGTGTGGACACAGGAGCGGACTGGTGGCGAAGATACGGGAAAAGATGCAAGAGGAAAACGCGACAGGTGAGCTGACAGCTTATCATTGTATCATACACCAGGAAGCGTTGTGCGGTAAAGCCTTGAAAATGGAGCATGTAATGAGCATCATCACGCGCACAGTTAACTTTATCAGAGCCAAAGGTTTGAATCACCGCCAGTTCAAGGCATTTCTGACGGAGTTAGAAACGGAGCATGGTGATTTGCCTTATCACACAGAGGTGCGATGGCTAAGCCAGGGAAAGGTGCTTCAAAGATGTTTCGAGCTTCGTGAGGAGATTTGTCTGTTCTTGGACAGCAAAGGGAAAGACACAACACAACTCCGAGACGAAATGTTTCTGTGTGAAATGGCTTTTCTGTGTGACATTACGAGTCATCTGAATGCAATGAACTTGCAGCTGCAGGGTCGGGATCATGTCATCTCTGATATGTACAGTACAGTGAAGGCATTTAAAACCAAACTGACTCTGTGGGAGACGCAGATGCGGAAAGAAAATTTGAGCCACTTTCCCAGCTGCCAGACCATGAAAGAGAAGCTCTCTACCAGTGCGTTCCCGAGCGCACAGTTGGCTGATAAAATAGGTATGCTTGCCGCTGACTTTCGACGCCGATTTGCTGACTTTGAAGCACAAAAAAGCAGGTTGGAACTGCTCGGTAACCCATTTGCTGTTGACGTGGAAAGCTCACCACCAAACCTCCAAATGGAGTTGATTGACCTCCAATGCAATGATGCACTGAGGGCAAAATATGCGGCAGTGGGTGCTGCGGAGTTCGCCCGTTTCCTCCCCGACACAATGCCCCAGCTGCGCATCCAGGCTGCTCAAACGTTGTCTATGTTTGGCAGCACATACCTGTGTGAACAACTGTTTTCTTTGATGAACCTGAACAAAACATCACACAGAAGTCGACTTACTGCTGAACACCTCCACTCAATTCTGAGGATTTCCTCAGCTCAGAGCCTTACCCCGAACATTGATGAACTTGTGGAAAAGATGGGACACCACCAAGTATCACCCTCAACCTCAAACAAGTGAACATTACTGTGCAATCACATTTTTAGAGTTTTTACTCAGTTCAAGTTTAAAAGTTAAAGTTTAATATTTGTTTTCACTGCATGTTACTTCTCCTTAAACAAAGTGTTGTTTTTGATTAATAGATTTTTGCACTTTATTTTATTGTATTTCAATCCAATTATATTTTAAAAATATTTCAGTTGAGTGGATGATAGAAAATTGCTATTATTGTTTTTTTCTTTGAAGTAAATTTAGCCCACTTTTGCTAAAATAGAAAATATAGGCTACTGATGGTGCCTTGAATACCGGTTTCTTTCATTTAATGTTCATGTTATGGGGATTTTTATATAAAGGAAATTTGTCTTTTGTGTCTGTTGAAAATTAAAGATTACTGACAGAGCCATAAGAAAATATTGCTTTATTTATCTGATAATATTGGAATATATTTGTTAGGTTTTCAGTAGGTTCAATTAGGTTCACTAGACTATATGCGTCATTTAAACATTTTTCAATGAACATTCGAACAGTCCGGCCCTCGGCTTGTAGCTAAATTTTTTATTTGGCCCTCCGTCCATTTGACTTTGACACCCCTGCTATAGATGGAAAGAATGCAGTTTGGAAACCTATCAAAAAACAATTAGGCAACAGCAAATCCAATCCCTTTTAGACAACTTCCTGGGTAAAACGTTCCACTGCAATAGTGAAGGTGTAAACTTGGCAGTAGAAAATCTTAACAGTATATTTGACCTCTCAGCTTCCCTATCAAATCTAAAAATCTCAAATAGAAAACCGAAGAAAATGAACAACAATGACAAATGGTTTGATGAAGAATGCAAAAATCTAAGAAAGAAATTGAGAAACCTGTCCAGCCTTCACTATGGTGAATCACTAAAACAATACAGAAATACACTACGGAAAAAGAAGGAACAGCATGTCAGAAATCAGCTCAATGTAATTGAAGAATCCATAGACTCTAACCAATTCTGGGAAAATTGGAAAACACTAAACAAACAACAGCACGAAGAATTATCTATCCAAAATGGAGATGTATGGGTAAACCACTTCTCCAATCTTTTTGGCTCTATAACAGAGAATAAAGAGCAAAAACATATACATGATCAAATACAAATCCTAGAATCAACTATTAAAGACTACCAGAACCCACTGGATTCTCCAATTACCTTGAATGAGTTACAGGACAAAATAAAAACCCTCCAACCCAAAAAAAGCCTGTGGTGTTGATGGTATCCTTAATGAAAAGATCAAATATACAGACAACAAATTCCAATTGGCTATACTAAAACTCTTTAACATCGTCCTTAGCTCTGGCATCTTCCCCAATATTTGGAACCAAGGACTGATCACCCCAATCCACAAAAGTGGAGACAAATTTGACCCCAATAACTACCGTGGAATATGCGTCAACAGTAACCTTGGTAAAATACTCTGCATTATCATTAACAGCAGACTCGTACATTTCCTCAATGAACACAATGTACTGAGCAAATGTCAAATTGGCTTTTTACCAAATTACCGTACAACAGACCATGTATTCACCCTACAAACCCTAATTGACAACCAAACAAACCAAAACAAAGGCAAAGTCTTCTCATGCTTTGTTGATTTTAAAAAAGCCTTCGACTCAATTTGGCATGAGGGTCTGCTATACAAATTGATGGAAAGTGGTGTTGGGGGTAAAACATACGACATTATAAAATCCATGTACACAAACAACAAGTGTGCGGTTAAAATTGGCAAAAAACACACACATTTCTTTCCACATGGCTTTGGGGTGAGACAGGGATGCAGCTTAAGCCCCACCCTCTTCAACATATATATCAACGAATTGGCGCGGGCACTAGAACAGTCTGCAGCACCCGGTCTCACCCTACTAGAATCCGAAGTCAAATGTCTACTGTTTGCTGATGATCTGGTGCTTCTGTCACCAACCAAGGAGGGCCTACAGCAGCACCTAGATCTTCTGCACAGATTCTGTCAGACCTGGGCCCTGACAGTAAATCTCAGTAAGACCAAAATAATGGTGTTCCAAAAAAGGTCCAGTCGCCAGGACCACAAATTCCATCTAGACACCGTTGCCCTAGAGCACACAAAAAACTATACATACCTCGGCCTGAACATCAGCGCCACAGGTAACTTCCACAAAGCTGTGAACGATCTGAGAGACAAGGCAAGAAGGGCATTCTATGCCATCAAAAGGAACATAAATTTCAACATACCAATTAGGATCTGGCTAAAAATACTTGAATCTGTCATAGAGCCCATTGCCCTTTATGGTTGTGAGGTCTGGGGTCCGCTCACCAACCAAGATTTCACAAAATGGGACAAACACCAAATTGAGACTCTGCATGCAGAATTCTGCAAAAATATCCTCCGTGTACAACGTAGAACACCAAACAATGCATGCAGAGCAGAATTAGGCCGATATCCACTAATTATCAAAATCCAGAAAAGAGCCGTTAAATTCTACAACCACCTAAAAGGAAGCGATTCCCAAACCTTGCATAACAAAGCCATCACCTACAGAGAGATGAACCTGGAGAAGAGTCCCCTAAGCAAGCTGGTCCTAGGGCTCTGTTCACAAACACAAACACACCCCACAGAGCCCCAGGACAACAGCACAATTAGACCCAACCAAATCATGAGAAAACAAAAAGATAATTACTTGACACATTGGAAAGAATTAACAAAAAAACAGAGCAAACTAGAATGCTATTTGGCCCTAAACAGAGAGTACACAGTGGCAGAATACCTGACCACTGTGACTGACCCAAACTTAAGGAAAGCTTTGACTATGTACAGACTCAGTGAGCATAGCCTTGCTATTGAGAAAGGCCGCCGTAGGCAGACATGGCTCTCAAGAGAAGACAGGCTATGTGCACACTGCCCACAAAATTAGTTTGAAACTGAGCTGCACTTTCTAACCTCCTGCCCAATGTATGACCATATTAGAGACACATATTTCCCTCAGATCACACAGATCCACAAAGAATTCGAAAACAAATCCAATTTTGATATTCTCCCATATCTACTGGGTGAAATTCCACAGTGTGCCATCACAGCAGCAAGATTTGTGACCCGTTGTCACAAGAAAAGGGCAACCAGTGAAGAACAAACAGTATTGTAAATACAACCCATATTTATGCCTATTTATTTTAACCTGTGTGCTTTAACCATTCGTACATTGCTACAAAACTGTATATATATATAATATGACATTTGTAATGTTTTTGAAAGTTTTGAAACTTCTGTATGTGTAATGTTTACTGTTAATTTGTATTGTTTGTTTCACTTTTGTGTATTGCTACCTCACTTGCTTTGGCAATGTTAACACATGTTTCCCATGCCAATAAAGCCCCTTGAATTGAATTGAATTGAGAGGGAGGTCAATGGGTGGAGGGAGAGAGGGAGGTCAATGGATGAGGGAGAGAGGGAGGTCAATGGATGGAGGGAGAGAGGGAGATACAGAAGAGCAGGGCTGGGACACACCCCGTTTGACCTTCCCTGACTCCTCACCTCTTCATCCCCTCTCTTCCACCAAAGGCATCCTTCCCCATTCAAGTCCAAATCCATCCCTTCATATCTCTATTCTTCTCCTTCTTAGTCCTCCCACCACTCCACATAACCCTTCCCTTTCTTTTCCCTCCATCTCTGCTCTCTGTATCTCAGTCCCTCACCGATCCATGTTCTGTACTCCCCCCTTCGCATTCCGCCTGTCTCCTCCATCCCCTCACCCACATCCCCTCTCCCCATCTCATCCTCCCATTCACTCTCCCCATCCCCTCTCATCCTCCCATCCACTCTCCCCATCCCCTCTCCCCCATCTCATCCTCCCATCCACTCTCCCCATCCCCTCTCATCCTCCCATCCACTCTCCCCATCCCCTCTCCCCCATCTCATCCTCCCATCCCCTCTCCCCATCCCCTCTCCCCCATCTCATCCTCCCATCCACTCTCCCCATCCCCTCTCCCCCATCTCATCCTCCCATCCACTCTCCCCATCCCCTCTCATCCTCCCATCCCCTCTCCCCATCCCCTCTCCCCCATCTCATCCTCCCATCCCCTCTCCCCATCCCCTCTCCCCCATCTCATCCTCCCATCCCCTCTCCCCATCCCCTCTCCCCATCCCCCATCCCCTCTCCCCCATCCACTCTCCTCCATCTCATCCTCGCAACCCCTCTCCCCCATCTTATCCCCCTCTATCACCTCCTCCACTACACTGCCCCCTTATCCTTCATCTCTACTCCCCTTCGCTTCTCCCCTTCTCTCCCTCCTCCACCTATCTCCTTATCCCTACCCCCCACACATACCTCCCCCATCTCTCCCCCACTGCCCCCACCCACCTCTCCCTCTCTCCCTTTCTCCTCCCTACTCTTCAGCCTGCTCACGAACAGCCCTGTTTCTACTGATGAGGCTTACATTAACCATGGCATTAGCATCATCGCTCACAGCTAATGCTCTCCCTCCTCTGTAATGCCGCCACTAATGAAGCTGTCAATGCTGATCTATCTGTCCCTGTGGATGGGGGAGGGGGGGGGAGGTAATGGGAAGAGGGGGGAGGTAGAGTTAACTTACTACGACTGCGATATGTGGTTGTCTAAGATGAATGCACTACGTGTAAGTCGCTCTGGATAAGAAAGTCTGCTAAACTACTAAAATGCCAAATTAAATGGGGTGAGAGAGGGGGAGAGAGAGAGGTGAAGGGGGAGATAGAGAGGGAGGAGAGGGGGGAACAAAGGAGAGATGGAAGAGAGGGAGGAAGAGAGATGCAGATGAGAGAAGGGTGGAGGGGTAGATCGATAGGGAGGAGAGGGGAGATATAGAGATGGAGGAGAGGGGAGAGATAGAGATGAGGGAGAGGGGAGATAGAGATGGAGGAGAGGGGGAGATAGAGAGGGAGGAGAGGGGAGATAGAGATGGAGGAGAGGGGGAGATAGAGAGGGAGGAGAGGGGAGATAGAGAGGGAGGTGGAGGGGGGAGATAAAGAGGGGAGAGGGGTGGAGGGGAGAGGGGGGAGAGAGGTGGAGGGGGGAGATAGGGAGGGGGGAGAGGGGGGAGATAAAGAGGGAGGAGAGGGGGAAGAGAGATGCAGGCGAGAGAGAGGGGAGATCTGTTTGTTTGTGGCTGAAATGAAAATAGAGTAAGTCATTACGTGATAAGTCATGATCGTAGCACCAGGGCTGTGGATAAACTGGTTTATCTGTGACTGCTGGCTGATTAATGGGACAGCTAGGATATTACTACTAGAGCCACGTACAGAGTTAAGAGCCAGAGATATAAAGAGAGGCAAACTCGATTGAGACTGTGGGAATAATTTTATAAGCATTTTTTTGAGAGAAAAACACTGGAACCTGCGCAGATTTAAGCACCTGCTCTTTTCAAAAGGGGATTGAGTCAGATAACAATGATGGTTAGCATTAGGAGCAAGATCATGGAGTAAAAATAGACTCTTTCATTATTTATTCCTTCTAGTTATTTTATTCCCATCAGAGAATAGCACCGTTTCATTGGTGCTAAATCTAGCCGCTAGATTTTCAATGAACAGAAATGTTGACAACAAATTCCAGGAAGGTTCCATTCTATTGTCATGGAATATGTTATTAACCTAGTTAGAGTGTTATGGAATATGTTATTAACCTAGTTAGAGTGTTATGGAACATGTTATAAACCTAGTTAGAGTGTTATGGAACATGTTATAAACCTAGTTAGAGTGTCATGGAACATGTTATAAACCTAGTTAGAGTGTCATGGAACATGTTATAAACCTAGTTAGAGTGTTATGGAACATGTTATAAACCTAGTTAGAGTGTTATAGAACATGTTATAAACCTAGTTAGAGTGTTATGGAACATGTTATAAACCTAGTTAGAGTGTTATTGTCAGGGAACATGTTATAAACCTAGTTAGAGTGTTATGGAACATATAATAAACCTAGTTAGAGTTTTATTGTCATGGAACATATTGTAAACCTAGTTAGAGTGTCATGGAACATGTTATTAACCTAGTTAGAGTGTTATGGAACATGTTATAAACCTAGTTAGAGTGTTATAGAACATGTTATAAACCTAGTTAGAGTGTTATGGAACATGTTATTAACCTAGTTAGAGTGTTATGGAACATGTTATAAACCTAGTTAGAGTGTCATGGAACATGTTATAAACCTAGTTAGAGTGTCATGGAACATGTTATAAACCTAGTTAGAGTGTTATGGAACATGTTATAAACCTAGTTAGAGTGTCATGGAACATGTTATTAACCTAGTTAGAGTGTTATGGAACATGTTATAAACCTAGTTAGAGTGTTATAGAACATGTTATAAACCTAGTTAGAGTGTTATGGAACATGTTATAAACCTAGTTAGAGTGTTATGGAACATGTTATTAACCTAGTTAGAGTGTTATGGAACATGTTATAAACCTAGTTAGAGTGTTATGGAACATGTTATAAACCTAGTTAGAGTGTTATGGAACATGTTATAAACCTAGTTAGAGTGTCATGGAACATGTTATAAACCTAGTTAGAGTGTTATGGAACATGTTATAAACCTAGTTAGAGTGTTATGGAACATGTTATAAACCTAGTTAGAGTGTTATGGAACATGTTATAAACCTAGTTAGAGTGTCATGGAACATGTTATTAACCTAGTTAGAGTGTTATGGAACATGTTATAAACCTAGTTAGAGTGTTATGGAACATGTTATAAACCTAGTTAGAGTGTTATGGAACATGTTATAAACCTAGTTAGAGTGTTATGGAACATGTTATAAACCTAGTTAGAGTGTTATGGAACATGTTATAAACCTAGTTAGAGTGTTATTGTCATGGAACATGTTATAAACCTAGTTAGAGTGTCATGGAACATGTTATTAACCTAGTTAGAGTGTTATGGAACATGTTATAAACCTAGTTAGAGTGTTATGGAACATGTTATAAACCTAGTTAGAGTGTCATGGAACATGTTATAAACCTAGTTAGAGTGTCATGGAACATGTTATAAACCTAGTTAGAGTGTCATGGAACATGTTATTAACCTAGTTAGAGTGTTATTGTCATGGAACATGTTATAAACCTAGTTAGAGTGTCATGGAACATGTTATTAACCTAGTTAGAGTGTTATTGTCATGGAACATGTTATAAACCTAGTTAGAGTGTCATGGAACATGTTATAAACCTAGTTAGAGTGTCATGGAACATGTTATTAACCTAGTTAGAGTGTTATTGTCATGGAACATGTTATAAACCTAGTTAGAGTGTCATGGAACATGTTATTAACCTAGTTAGAGTGTTATTGTCATGGAACATGTTATAAACCTAGTTAGAGTGTCATGGAACATGTTATTAACCTAGTTAGAGTGTTATTGTTATGGAACATTTTATAAACCTAGTTAGAGTGTTATGGAACATGTTATAAACCTAGTTAGAGTGTCATGGAACATGTTATAAACCTAGTTAGAGTGTCATGGAACATGTTATAAACCTAGTTAGAGTGTTATAGAACATGTTATAAACCTAGTTAGAGTGTTATGGAACATGTTATTAACCTAGTTAGAGTGTTATGGAACATGTTATAAACCTAGTTAGAGTGTCATGGAACATGTTATAAACCTAGTTAGAGTGTCATGGAACATGTTATAAACCTAGTTAGAGTGTCATGGAACATGTTATTAACCTAGTTAGAGTGTTATAGAACATGTTATAAACCTAGTTAGAGTGTCATGGAATATGTTATTAACCTAGTTAGAGTGTTATGGAACATGTTATAAACCTAGTTAGAGTGTTATGGAACATGTTATAAACCTAGTTAGAGTGTCATGGAACATGTTATAAACCTAGTTAGAGTGTCATGGGACATGTTATAAACCTAGTTAGAGTGTTATGGAACATGTTATAAACCTAGTTAGAGTGTTATAGAACATGTTATAAACCTAGTTAGAGTGTTATGGAACATGTTATAAACCTAGTTAGAGTGTCATGGAACATGTTATAAACCTAGTTAGAGTGTTATAGAACATGTTATAAACCTAGTTAGAGTGTTATGGAACATGTTATAAACCTAGTTAGAGTGTTATGGAACATGTTATAAACCTAGTTAGAGTGTTATGGAACATGTTATAAACCTAGTTAGAGTGTTATAGAACATGTTATAAACCTAGTTAGAGTGTTATGGAACATGTTATAAACCTAGTTAGAGTGTCATGGAACATGTTATTAACCTAGTTAGAGTGTTATGGAACATGTTATAAACCTAGTTAGAGTGTTATGGAACATGTTATAAACCTAGTTAGAGTGTTATTGTCATGGAACATGTTATAAACCTAGTTAGAGTGTCATGGAACATGTTATAAACCTAGTTAGAGTGTCATGGAACATGTTATAAACCTAGTTAGAGTGTCATGGAACATGTTATTAACCTAGTTAGAGTGTTATGGAACATGTTATAAACCTAGTTAGAGTGTCATGGAACATTTTATTAACCTAGTTAGAGTGTTATGGAACATGTTATAAACCTAGTTAGAGTGTCATGGGACATGTTATAAACCTAGTTAGAGTGTCATGGAACATGTTATTAACCTAGTTAGAGTGTTATGGAACATGTTATAAACCTAGTTAGAGTGTTATGGAACATGTTATAAACCTAGTTAGAGTGTTATAGAACATGTTATAAACCTAGTTAGAGTGTTATGGAACATGTTATAAACCTAGTTAGAGTGTCATGGAACATGTTATAAACCTAGTTAGAGTGTCATGGAACATGTTATTAACCTAGTTAGAGTGTTATTGTCATGGAACATATTATAAACCTAGTTAGAGTGTTATAGAACATGTTATAAACCTAGTTAGAGTGTTATGGAACATGTTATTAACCTAGTTAGAGTGTTATGGAACATGTTATAAACCTAGTTAGAGTGTTATGGAACATGTTATAAACCTAGTTAGAGTGTCATGGAACATGTTATTAACCTAGTTAGAGTGTCATGGAACATGTTATAAACCTAGTTAGAGTGTCATGGAACATGTTATAAACCTAGTTAGAGTGTCATGGAACATGTTATAAACCTAGTTAGAGTGTTATGGAACATGTTATAAACCTAGTTAGAGTGTTATGGAACATGTTATAAACCTAGTTAGAGTGTTATGGAACATGTTATTAACCTAGTTAGAGTGTCATGGAACATGTTATAAACCTAGTTAGAGTGTCATGGAACATGTTATAAACCTAGTTAGAGTGTCATGGAACATGTTATAAACCTAGTTAGAGTGTCATGGAACATGTTATTAACCTAGTTAGAGTGTTATTGTCATGGAACATGTTATAAACCTAGTTAGAGTGTCATGGAACATGTTATTAACCTAGTTAGAGTGTTATTGTCATGGAACATGTTATAAACCTAGTTAGAGTGTCATGGAACATGTTATAAACCTAGTTAGAGTGTCATGGAACATGTTATTAACCTAGTTAGAGTGTTATTGTCATGGA
This sequence comes from Salvelinus fontinalis, assembly GCF_029448725.1. Taxonomy (NCBI): domain Eukaryota; kingdom Metazoa; phylum Chordata; class Actinopteri; order Salmoniformes; family Salmonidae; genus Salvelinus; species Salvelinus fontinalis. The sequence goes on along the minus strand of NC_074681.1, from coordinate 21,201,530 downwards.
ACATGTTATAAACCTAGTTAGAGTGTCATGGAACATGTTATTAACCTAGTTAGAGTGTTATTGTCATGGAACATGTTATAAACCTAGTTAGAGTGTCATGGAACATGTTATTAACCTAGTTAGAGTGTTATTGTTATGGAACATTTTATAAACCTAGTTAGAGTGTTATGGAACATGTTATAAACCTAGTTAGAGTGTCATGGAACATGTTATAAACCTAGTTAGAGTGTCATGGAACATGTTATAAACCTAGTTAGAGTGTTATAGAACATGTTATAAACCTAGTTAGAGTGTTATGGAACATGTTATTAACCTAGTTAGAGTGTTATGGAACATGTTATAAACCTAGTTAGAGTGTCATGGAACATGTTATAAACCTAGTTAGAGTGTCATGGAACATGTTATAAACCTAGTTAGAGTGTCATGGAACATGTTATTAACCTAGTTAGAGTGTTATAGAACATGTTATAAACCTAGTTAGAGTGTCATGGAATATGTTATTAACCTAGTTAGAGTGTTATGGAACATGTTATAAACCTAGTTAGAGTGTTATGGAACATGTTATAAACCTAGTTAGAGTGTCATGGAACATGTTATAAACCTAGTTAGAGTGTCATGGGACATGTTATAAACCTAGTTAGAGTGTTATGGAACATGTTATAAACCTAGTTAGAGTGTTATAGAACATGTTATAAACCTAGTTAGAGTGTTATGGAACATGTTATAAACCTAGTTAGAGTGTCATGGAACATGTTATAAACCTAGTTAGAGTGTTATAGAACATGTTATAAACCTAGTTAGAGTGTTATGGAACATGTTATAAACCTAGTTAGAGTGTTATGGAACATGTTATAAACCTAGTTAGAGTGTTATGGAACATGTTATAAACCTAGTTAGAGTGTTATAGAACATGTTATAAACCTAGTTAGAGTGTTATGGAACATGTTATAAACCTAGTTAGAGTGTCATGGAACATGTTATTAACCTAGTTAGAGTGTTATGGAACATGTTATAAACCTAGTTAGAGTGTTATGGAACATGTTATAAACCTAGTTAGAGTGTTATTGTCATGTAACATGTTATAAACCTAGTTAGAGTGTCATGGAACATGTTATAAACCTAGTTAGAGTGTCATGGAACATGTTATAAACCTAGTTAGAGTGTCATGGAACATGTTATTAACCTAGTTAGAGTGTTATGGAACATGTTATAAACCTAGTTAGAGTGTCATGGAACATTTTATTAACCTAGTTAGAGTGTTATGGAACATGTTATAAACCTAGTTAGAGTGTCATGGGACATGTTATAAACCTAGTTAGAGTGTCATGGAACATTTTATTAACCTAGTTAGAGTGTTATGGAACATGTTATAAACCTAGTTAGAGTGTCATGGGACATGTTATAAACCTAGTTAGAGTGTCATGGAACATGTTATTAACCTAGTTAGAGTGTTATGGAACATGTTATAAACCTAGTTAGAGTGTTATGGAACATGTTATAAACCTAGTTAGAGTGTTATAGAACATGTTATAAACCTAGTTAGAGTGTTATGGAACATGTTATAAACCTAGTTAGAGTGTCATGGAACATGTTATAAACCTAGTTAGAGTGTCATGGAACATGTTATTAACCTAGTTAGAGTGTTATTGTCATGGAACATATTATAAACCTAGTTAGAGTGTTATAGAACATGTTATAAACCTAGTTAGAGTGTTATGGAACATGTTATTAACCTAGTTAGAGTGTTATGGAACATGTTATAAACCTAGTTAGAGTGTTATAGAACATGTTATAAACCTAGTTAGAGTGTCATGGAACATGTTATTAACCTAGTTAGAGTGTTATGGAACATGTTATAAACCTAGTTAGAGTGTTATAGAACATGTTATAAACCTAGTTAGAGTGTTATGGAACATGTTATAAACCTAGTTAGAGTGTCATGGAACATGTTATTAACCTAGTTAGAGTGTTATGGAACATGTTATAAACCTAGTTAGAGTGTTATGGAACATGTTATAAACCTAGTTAGAGTGTTATTGTCATGTAACATGTTATAAACCTAGTTAGAGTGTCATGGAACATGTTATAAACCTAGTTAGAGTGTCATGGAACATGTTATAAACCTAGTTAGAGTGTCATGGAACATGTTATTAACCTAGTTAGAGTGTTATGGAACATGTTATAAACCTAGTTAGAGTGTCATGGAACATTTTATTAACCTAGTTAGAGTGTTATGGAACATGTTATAAACCTAGTTAGAGTGTCATGGGACATGTTATAAACCTAGTTAGAGTGTCATGGAACATTTTATTAACCTAGTTAGAGTGTTATGGAACATGTTATAAACCTAGTTAGAGTGTCATGGGACATGTTATAAACCTAGTTAGAGTGTCATGGAACATGTTATTAACCTAGTTAGAGTGTTATGGAACATGTTATAAACCTAGTTAGAGTGTTATGGAACATGTTATAAACCTAGTTAGAGTGTTATAGAACATGTTATAAACCTAGTTAGAGTGTTATGGAACATGTTATAAACCTAGTTAGAGTGTCATGGAACATGTTATAAACCTAGTTAGAGTGTCATGGAACATGTTATTAACCTAGTTAGAGTGTTATTGTCATGGAACATATTATAAACCTAGTTAGAGTGTTATAGAACATGTTATAAACCTAGTTAGAGTGTTATGGAACATGTTATTAACCTAGTTAGAGTGTTATGGAACATGTTATAAACCTAGTTAGAGTGTCATGGAACATGTTATAAACCTAGTTAGAGTGTTATGGAACATGTTATAAACCTAGTTAGAGTGTTATGGAACATGTTATAAACCTAGTTAGAGTGTCATGGAACATGTTATAAACCTAGTTAGAGTGTTATGGAACATGTTATAAACCTAGTTAGAGTGTTATGGAACATGTTATAAACCTAGTTAGAGTGTTATGGAACATGTTATAAACCTAGTTAGAGTGTCATGGAACATGTTATAAACCTAGTTAGAGTGTTATAGAACATGTTATAAACCTAGTTCGAGTGTCATGGAACATGTTATTAACCTAGTTAGAGTGTTATTGTCATGGAACATATTATAAACCTTGTTTGAGTGTCATGGAACATGTTATAATCCTAGTTAGATTGTCATGGAACATGTTATAATCCTAGTAAGAGTGTTTTTGTCATGGAACATGTTATAAACCTAGTTAGAGTGTTATGGAACATGTTATTAACCTAGTTAGAGTGTCACGGAACATGTTATAAAAGTGTGTGTGTGTGTGTGTGTGTGTGTGTGTGTGTGTGTGTGTGTGTGTGTGTGTGTGTGTGTGTGTGTGTGTGTGTGTGTGTGTGTGTGTGTGTGTGTGTGTGTGTGACTTTACAATTGCCAGCTATAGTGAATGTAAGACTTTACAGTAGCCAGCTATAGTGTGTGTGTGACTTTAAAATAGCCAGCTGAAGTGTGTGTGTGTGACTTTACAGTAGCCAGCTATAGTGAATGTAAGACTTTACAGTAGCCAGCTATAGTGAATGTAAGACTTTACAGTAGCCAGCTATAGTGAATGTAAGACTTTACAGTAGCCAGCTATAGTGAATGTAAGACTTTACAGTAGCCAGCCGTAATGTGTGTGTGACTCTACAGTAGCCAGCCATAGTCTGTGTGTGACTTTACTAAAACCAGCTATAGTGTGTGTGACTTTGCAGCAGCCAGCTATAGTTTGTGTGTGACTTTACAGTAGCCAGCTGAAGTGTGTGTGTGTGACTTTACAGTAGCCAGGTGTAGTGTGTTTGTGTGACTATACAGCAGCCAGCTGGAGTGTATATGTGACTTTACAATAGCCAGCTATAGTGTGTGTGTGACTTTACAGTAGCCAGCTATAGTGTGTGTGTGACTTTACAGTAGCCAGCTATATTGTGTGCATGTGTAACTTTACAGTAGCCAGCTGTAGTGTGTGTGTGACATTACAGTAGCAATTTATAGTGTGTGTGTGTGGCTTTACAGTAGCCATCTACAGTGTGCGTGTGACTTTACAGTAGCCAGCTATATTGTGTGTATGTGTAACTTTACAGTAGCCAGCTGTTATGTGTGTGTGACATTACAGTAGCAATTTATAGTGTGTGTGCGGCTTTACAGTAGCCATCTAGAGT